>NC_050468.1:14331639-14650568 GCF_013373865.1 Monomorium pharaonis
CGGAAACGCATCTCGCGTACGCGCGTGTGCTGGAGTAGAGAGAAAGCGGAGGCGAGAGAGAGAGAAAGAGAGAAGAGTGGCGCGGAGAAAGGAAAGGAGCGAGTGAGAGAAAGCGGTGGAGAAGAGAAAAACCGGAGCTCGTGTGTTGTGATCGGGGAAAGCTGATTATGAGTTGGAACATTGGTGCAGCGGCGGGTCAGCAAAGCGCATACGAGCCGGCTAGCGCGTAAGAGAAAAGGAGAGAGAGAGAGAAAGAGAGCGGTTGTTTTTTCTTCCATTCGCGAGCACTCGCACTCGGATACGACCGTCGTCTGTGCGCGCGAGAAGAATCGTGTCTCCGCGAGATCGTCGGGATTTTTGAGTGAGAAAGCCGAAGGATACTTTTCTTCGCCAGCAGAGAGTGGTGTTCGATCGCGCGGGAAACAACATAATAAGTGTCCGGCGGAAGTTCCACCTTGTGTTTCCGGGAGAGAGAAGGAGACCGAGAGAAGGAAGAATAATCACATCGTCCCGTCGGCACGATATCGTGGCGATCGCATCATCGTCATCGTCGTCGTCGTGTCAAGGTGACCAGCGAGATCGCGTCTGAATTCTTCGCGTGTTCCGGAGCCAGGTAATGCATATAAAGTTTTTCTCTATTTATGTGGTTTACCTACCGGGCACCCACACCTGTCGTCACATGTGTACGCGTAATAACGTGCATCTCTTCTAAGCGCGCGCGCGCGTGTGTGTGTGTGCGTGTGCGTGTGTATGCGTGTGCGCGTGTGTCGCGAGATAAACCTCGTGGTGTGGGTGCATGGACGCGCCCGTGGGTTCGTTCGTTCGTTCGTTCGTTCGTTCGTTCGTTCGTTCGTAGGCTCGTAAACACGCGCGAGTAGGGGCGTCGGGCGGAGGTCTCGCGCGACGTTTTCCGCGTGGGTGCCGGCACGGCGTATACCGTGCGGCTAAGATACGTGTGCGTGTTTTCCGCGCGGTCCTCGCACGTGTGCGACGCGACGCGACGGAGGCCGGACGTCATCGTGTTTTTCCCCAAAATTCGCCGAGTCGCTCGCGTCGACGTTGTTGCGACAAAGCGTGTCAAATTGGGACGCGCGCGCGGCGATATCTGTTTGCCGAGACGATTTCGCAAGAGACACGACGAACACGCTGATGTCACGTCGCACGTCACGCGCACTACGACTAATGACAGAGAGTCTTAAAATGCAAATTATCGTGACACTACGCCGTGAGGGGGGGGGGGGGGAAGGTGGGAGAACTCCGTTTTCTTTTTTATTTTCTCGAAACGTTTTCCTTATCGGTTCTCTCGACACGCGCACTGAAATTAAACTGGTCGAAGGATCGTTCGTCAGGCGACGGGGAAATAATTCCCGCTGTTATTCGGTGTACATTACAGTCGTGCTGGTATTACGTGCAGTTTTTAATCGAGATAATCCGCAGTCGGGAGTAATTTAACTTACTCCCCCCCCGACTTTCGTATAAACTTATATTCCGCATTCAAGTTGAACCCTTGCCCCCCCTCCCCCCTCCTCCGAATTATATAAAATCTAAAAGTCAGATGTAAAACGGCAGGTGGGAAATACGTCTCGATCGCTTTTTATGTATCACACATCGAATACATATTTAATCAAGCATAATTTTATGAGGATTGGCTATCGCGTCCGTCGGCGATTTGCATCGTTGAATTGATTGAAAACGCTTTTAAAAGAATGTGCCCGAGCTATTTGCAAATTCGATCGGGATAACGATTTCCGTTTATTGACATCTTGACGCTCGTGTAGCGTAGACTAGATTTTATACGTGTTAAGTTATCAGGGAGTACGGATCACCGTAACCTCGTCGAGAGTTATAATTGCGATTGAAATACGAAGAAAAAAAAAGTGTACAGCGCGTCTTGACATGCACGACGAAGGACAAGACATTTACTATGCTCCGTTTGAGCCTGAGTCTGAAATTGAGTTATCTCGCGAGTGGCGTTTCTCCGCGCTTCTTCCACGATTCTTCTTGCTATCGTCCGCGCAAATACCGACCGATGACGATTTGTTCGAGTTAACGGTTAGCCAAGCGCGGTTAGCGGTTAAGTAAACACATATAGATATCAACGCGCGCGGGCGATCAATCGAGAATAAATTGAAAATAAATCGGCGTGGAGCGAGAGGAGGGAGCGCGTGAGATACGAAAGGAGAAGTGTAGGTTAAAAGTGTGGTAAGGTAACGCGGCAATGTGTTTACGTATCGCGTCTAAAGTTACGGTGCGCGCTTGTAAGCGTAATCTCGAACGCGCGAAATCAAAACGCGGCGCGGCCGCTCCGGCGGCGGCGGAGAGCTGGTCATCCAAGACAGTGCTGGGCGCGGGCGAGGAGGCGCGCGGCGCGGGTTTTCGTCACTGCGCTCGCCGCGCCGCCTTATCGTTATCGGCGTTGAATTATCGCGTAACCGCGCGATAGCCGGTCGTTTCGAAAGGCTCGCCCGATCGCTCGCTCTTCCTCTCTCTCTCTTTTGCACACACACACAGCGCGTTCTCAGTCGCGTTTCATTTGTTCGTCTGTGGCGAGAGCGCGCACGTAACTTAACCTCCATCGTCCGTCCGTCTGGCCGTGCTGTGTGTGCGAGCGAGTGAGCGAGCGGATTCCGCGGTTTCGCCGGTTATCGCGTCGGGAAAAAAGCGTCCGAGCGCTCGCGCGCGCGTGTTCGACACGTCGAGGTGCATTATTACTACACCGCGCGCAATCACGTAAATTCGCGTCGAGGGATCGCGTGACGTGGCGTGCGTACGTATCGGCGGGAGACACTTCTTCGGCGCTGTGAAAACTGTGAGGCCACGCGTTAAATCGCAGTTGGGAACCCGACGGCCGGTCCGGCTCGTTCCAAAGTACGTATATGCGTCTTCTCTTTATCGTGACTTATCGCCGTGACACGCTGCGTTTCGGAACGGTGGTGCCAGAGCGCGCGAAGACTTCTGTAATCTTTGTTTGTTGCCCAGAGGTTTGTTAGCTTTACACTTTTTCACACTTCTCGCAAGGTACCTGAGACCCAAGGCTCTTAAATTATTTTGTTCTTTTAAAAACTTTAGTTATGGAGATACGGAAACAAAGAAAGTGAGAATAAAATCCTTGTTTCAATTCGTTCACAAAAAATGGGAATGCATTTTCCATATAGAATATTTGTAAGTAAACGGTAAGAATTTTATTAAAATTTAGACATTGAATATTATTGTACACTAATGAATATAACAAAGCCTGGATCAAAAATAAGCTGAAAATAAAAAAGAAACTAAATATTATCTTTTAAATGAATTTTAAAATTTATTAGTTATAAAAACAAAATCTATTACTCAACCGTTGAACATTACAATGATCTTTAATTATGTTTTTAATTAATTTTTTAATTTTTATAAATTACTAATTATTTGAGTACAATTTTAGCTTGTCAAAAGTTATAGCGTTGAAAATTATTTTCTGATGCAAACCTTACATAAACGAATAATTATAGTCCTGAATATACAAGTGGGTTTTGTTTAAATGTTGTTTTGTAAAAAGCATATTTATTTTATAAACATAGATATATGTATGTATTTATTTCCTCTAGTTTAAGAATTCAATAATAATGTTATATGCAAGGTTGGGTAAGTTAATATTTTTTAACATTGAAAAATTAAAGTTAAAGTTAATGGCTTATAAAACTAAGTTTATAATATAGTTACGTTAAACGTTACATGAATAAAAATATTATTTATTGTTAATTAAAAGTTTTAGAAATATTTGGATTAAATTAAATTAAAATAAAGATTATTTTTAAGATATAAATAATTTTAAAAATTATTTTTAAAATTATTCATATTTTAAAAGGAAATATTATAATTTTTTAAAGTTAAATTACTCAAAACAATTACAATGTCGTTATCAACTAAATTTAATATATTTTTTTTTATTAAGTTTATCATGGAATAAATATTGTTTTTTAATAATATGTATTTTTTCATTTATAACTTTTCCATAATAATACATTTCCAACTTAGGAGAAAAGTTAATAAGTTAAAGTTTGTATGCTTAAAAAATAATTCTCTAAAGTTAAAAATTAACTTTTTAACTTTATTATTTAACTTTCAATTTATTAACTAATTTATTACTTAAGTGTAATTATATTACGTGTTATAATAAACTAAGAAATATATAACACGTGTATTTAACAAACTTATAAAAATTATTTATATATACATATATCTACGTTGTCAAGTTTTTGTTGCTCTAAACGGATGTGTTTCTATCGGTTTTAATTGTCAAGTCCTTTTTTATCAACTTTTTATCTATTACTCTATGACACATCTTTTAAGCATAAAGTATGTTTTTAAGTGATAAATTCAAAAGTTGGGCTTTTTTAATGCTGGACCTTATCCAATATCTTATTTATAATACATGGTTGAGGAAAAAAGAGTAGTCGAAGAGTGAGGAATTACGACCGCTTGTCCCTCGATTATACTATTTGCGTTATAAATTCACCAAATATAATTTTTTATAGGAAATACTCGAGTGGAAATAAAAATCCTTGCCAGAGTGATGTAGTTTCAAGTGTCTATAATACTTTTCATTTGTAACTTAAATAAGCTCTCAATATTTTGTGTTCGGACAATTAATTTTGTGGTGTAGTAGTGGTGGTGATTGTATAATATTATCTTATCTATTTAATATTATTTCGTCACAATAAATATACATATATTTTTTTTACCATTTTGGCACATTTTCAGATTTAAATAAAATAGTCAGCGCTTTGTTGCTGTTGTAGTTAAATACATTTTTCGATCCGAATAACAGGACAATTTTTTTTAGACACAAGTACGGTTTTGACGAATGTGTTTTTTTGAGTTGCATTACTGGCAAAGATTTCACTTCTAATTAAGTTTTCCCTAAAAAACATAATATTTGATAAATACCACTTGTAGGATAATAGGATAATTAATTTCGTGACTGTATTTTTGTTATTGAACAAATTAAACGCTCTTCGCGGAAAAGTTCACTTGCCCTATAACATTTCCTCAGAAATGTGTTTCTCAAATATTCCTTTGAGATCGGTCTCGTTGCATTATTAGCTAGAAAGATTGGATTCTTCCGAGCTAGCGAGTCGTACAGATACAAGCTGAATTTCTTTATTTCTCTGTTATTAATTAACCGTGTCAATTAATCATTACAACGACGATTGTCGATACGTCCTACCACTGAGTGATTATCGCGATCACTCAGTTACGCGATATTAATTTGCGAGAATTATTAATAATACGCGAAATATCATTTATTCTCTCATTTACGCTTAATTGCTCGCCAATTCCACCGATTGAGTAAAAATGGATTTCGAGATTGGGCGGATTTAAAGCGAAATTTTAACCTTAAACCTCGGGGGCAGGGGGAAAGGGGCATCGCACGCGTTTGCATTTTCGTCTGGTCGCCGATAGACGCGGGTAAAAGTCAAAATTACAAGGGAGGCGGTATATCCCGGGTCTCCCTCGTTCCGCTTATATTCCAACTCGTGACGCGGGTTCGTTTTACGGTCGTCGCGATTCGACGAGCCGCGCGTGATATTTACACCACGTGCGCGCGCGTTTGCAGCGCACACCGCGTCAGTGTCCCCGATCGGATCGCGTTTCTCTCGCGTATAACCGGACCGCGCCGGCCGCGGCGTATTTTTTCTACGTGACGTAACACGCGGGTGGATAATTTTTATGTCGGGGCGACGGGGAGGAGGAGGAGGCGGCCACGCCGTGTATATCTATAGTCAGGTAGTCGCGTGTAAATGCGTCGCGGTGGTGACGCGCATCCGCGCACAAACGCATCAAATTACAGTACCTTCCAATGGGCGTGCCCCACTGACATTCCGACCTCGCCGTCGTCTTTTATCCTATTGAGAGGCCTTCCCATGCTCCTCTTCCCCGTCGCGCGCGCGCGCACGCGGAGGGACTCTTTTTCTAGCGCCGGCGTTTAGCTGGTGGTTTCCGACGTGTTTACAGCACCCGTAGGAAGTCGCACCTACCTACCGAAGGTCCCGATACCCGAAGGTCTTTTACAACGATACCCGTGTAATCGATACGTTTTTCACAATGAGACTTAGGCGAGACTTCACCGGGATGTGTTGACCGCAGGCATAAAAGATGTGACAAATCCTCGTGGTGATGTCACACTGTCGTTACTTTGATTGACAGGCGACAAGCAATTTCTTAATTTAAATGCATACTCATCTTTACTATACCTATATTTTGTATATCATTTTCAATAATAATAATACAGATGATAATAATAGTAATAACGCAGATGTTCTCTATGAGAAATATTGTATCATTAAATGTTATTAAGTGTTATTTATATTGATTTTAATTTATTTAATTTAAATTTTGATTGGTCGAAATGCAATCTGAAGTGCTACAAAAAATTATTATTCTACTGCTAAGAAAAGCGATTACTCAATTAATTTTTTTCCTTGTAATAAGTAACGATTATCTTTAATAAAGAATATTTTCTTTTCATAACAGACTTAAAATATACTCATATATATCACAAGTTTTAGAAAAACTTATTATCATATACTTGAAAAAAGAATTTATACTTTCTCGAAGACTAAATGTAAATACACATGTATATAATTGAATGGAAGAAAAGTCAAAGTAATAAATAAATCGAATTTTTATTTTAACTTAATTGAAGTATTAAATTACTCGGATTTAGAATATATTTTGAAGAAATTTGTTACTTATGACGTATTTACAAGAGATTAGAGTATATATGAACTTATGAATTATTTAAAATAAGTGATACTTATTTAATTTAAGTATCTTACTTGTTTCAAGTAAATGATGAGTGTAATTTGAGACTGTTCAGCAAGGAGATATTCTTTGCAATGATAACCATTACTTAAAAGAAGAAAAAACTAAAAAAAATGAGAAACTGCTTTTTTAGCATGAGAATCAATTTTTTGTGTGTAGTACTATTCTTTCATTTTTGTTATTTAGTTGTAATTTATTTTTTCGTGCTATAAAATGCTATACAAATTGTATGTTCAAAAGAAATGAAACATTTATTGAAACATGTTTAAAGAAGAACAAGTTGGCACACGCTATTGAGACAAATAGCTTAAATTTTAATAATTTTAATTAAACTTGCACATCATAAACGTTTAATTGTTGCACATTTCTCTTATGTTCATTCACTTTCGTGGCTTTAATTTCCTACCTTCTATTTGGACGCTCTCAATACGCGTTACATGGAGGTAGCTGCGCACCGGAAGTTTACGTCAGCCGGGAAATATAGCGAGACCCATGTAACAATTTGACGTGGGCACTCGCGTTTACAACTCGTTCTTCCGAGATTTAATCAAAGGTCAAAATGCTACAATTTCATAATACGGTTTTGTCGAGTACATTCGCGTGTCGAATTTTACCGGTTACACCCGTTATAACGCCTACAATTGCACAGTGAATTAGCAAATGGTTTTATGTACATTTCTTTTTCGCGGCATCATCATGGCGAATTATCCTATGACATCATCGTCGACGGACCGTACGTGCGATAGATATGTAAGAAAGAGATTGGAGGCGTGGAAGCCGCTTGTTTTATGGGTTATGACGTAACGCGTGCGAAACTATCTCAGGCAAAATGCCCATTGCCTCAAGAGATTCGTGTTTATCTTTTTTAGTTTTTGGCTAACAATAATCGAAATGAACGTCACACGACAGTTGGATGGAAAATTTTGCTCTTGCTTTCCTTTCATGAAATGCGTGACAATTTATTCTTCTAATCTTATGAAATTATATTATATGAATGTGAGAAATTACTTTAATTTATTTCTTGGACTATTAACAAATAATAATGATATTTATGTGATGCTTAGTTTGATGACGCTCGCGATTAACATATTTTTAATGAATATTTCTAAAACGAATTTTTTTATGATTATAAAATTTGAAATATTGATAACATAAAAGTTTCCCAATGCATATAACATTATAAATTTAAATTAAACTACTTGCGACAGTTACAATATAAACAATTTACATTATTAAGGTGAATAATTTTATTAGTAAAAATGTCATGATGCAAAACAGTCTCATATAAAAGAGTAAAAAAAATGTTTTTTTTGCAAGAATTCATTTTTTGAGAAAATTGAACTTGATGTTGAAGATGAAATTAAATAAAATTTGGTTTATTTAATTTATGTGTTATTTATTATTTTTTATTTGTACTTATATTAATGTAAATAACGTATATAATACAATTATCGAAAATAATGCTACACGTTTTTAAACATTGTTTTTAAAATTAAAATCAGCTTTTTTGATCTGATAAAAATATTATATTCGATTAATATTTGTTTTATATACAATTTCAATAGCAAAAAATAATTTACAAAACGTGAATATATTTTATTGTGGAGTTTTATTGTTAGAAAAGTAAAAATGTCAAAAGAGTAGAAGAAATAAATGTAAGTTTTATTACGTTTTATTTTTAACTGTAAGTACATAACTAACTTTAAAAAATTATTTTTATTCTCAGATAACATTCTTTCTAAATAAAGTGTCATATACAGGTTTATGAACTGTCAGTAGTCATGCTTTTATATAAAGGTCGACTAAATATAAATTCTGTTTAAAGAAGCCTTTAATTAAAAGGCACTCTACGTACATGTACATAAATCCCAGAATAATTTCACGATTTATCAATGACATATTAATTCACTTTGTATAATGATTTAGTGCGCTTGTAATAACATTTTATAGTCATATTGGTTTGACGGCGGACGATTTGTGACTCTGTTGACGGTTATACCGATCGATAAGTTTGAAAAGGATGCATTCAGTTTGCGAATTCTCTACTTTCGCCAGCCACCCTCGTTCTAGACAAACGTTCAATCGGTTGATCGATTTCAAAGGGTAAAAGGAGTTTATACGAGTAAAGCGCGAATTATATAATGGAGCAATTGTAGTACAAACGCGTTTTCTAATAAATCGTGCGTTGACTTTGTTCCGATGAAAATCTATGCTTCACTAAGTATTTAATTAATATGGAGAATTAAAAGACGCGTCGACGGATTAAGCCGGAGGGGCTGAAAATTTATTGCAAAACCTTGTGTCTCGGTTAATTACAAGTGGAATTTGCCCTGACGGAAATTCGATTTAGCTAATTAAATTGCAGAAGACAGATAAGTAGTCTCTATAATCGAATTTTAATTGAGGAAAGCTCGCCAGAGCAATACAACCGATCCGCCGAATGCTGCCAATTGCATGGTTCCACGCTGCTCCGTGTGGTACTCGTTTAATCTTTAGTAAAAGAGAGAGAGAGAGAGAGAAGGGGGGGAGAGGGAGGGAGAAAGGGAATAGGAACAAAAAGGTGATGCGTGCATGCTCGAGGACGACGTAATTCGAGGGTCGCGCGCTTAAGTAAGTTGAGTAACGCGGGCTGTCGCGCCTGAAAGTGCACGGAGCAGAAACGGAGTAAGAGCTGCGGCGACGTTAGCAGCGCGAGTGAGCTCGCAGGCATGGAGCGTCACCTTCGTGGCATCTTAACCGTAAACTCTTGACAATGTATTTCGTAAGGTGCACACGGTTTTGCGCCGTCTAGATCTACTATCTCGGTTAAAATGTATTTTTAAGAGTTCTCGTATACCCTCGTGCAAATAAGATTCTCCCATACCTGTTGCAATTTATTGTCACGGACTCGTCGTTTTACGGACGGTATACGTCCCGATAAAATTAAATGGACATGAGTTTTCGAGTTTTTTCTTTCCGCGGATATTATTATGTCTCACATCTCAAGTGTAATTTTAACCTTATTTTAGTTTAATAAACAGTTGATATCGGTATTGAACGGTATTTAAACTTTATATTTGAGGTTCACAAATGTTGCTATCTCGCAGTATTAATGGCTCATTGATGATCAGGAAAGTTTTTATAATTGTAACATGGTATACGGATTTGCAATTAATAAATATGAAAATACATGAAAGATTATACTGAGAAAAAAGTTGAAATATTCAAAAGTAAATGTTATTTATGACATTTCCCGATATTTATTGTTTACAAATTAAAAAAAGAAACTGCGATGACGAAACATACATTTCTGTGAAATATATATCTTATTTTTTTTATTAATTGGTTTATTTGCTTGGAATAAACCATTTTATTTTTGCTATATTTGAATAAAAAATTATTTCAGAGAAATAAATTTACATCTCGCAAATTTAAATTTTTAAATATCTTTCCCTCGGCGTATGATCTATGCTAAACATTTTGCACTCAGATATTTCCAAGTGTCATTGTTTGACCTTATTTAACGTATTATTGTCAAGTCATTATCGAGAGAATCAAAGTGATGACACACTTTGATATCGAGTACCGTATCGGCAATACCAATACAAAGTATCTGAAGCATTTCCAGACGCATGCACACTGGCATCGGGGTGTGCCACGTTTTAATTTTAGTCCCATGACAGGCTACGTTTCTCGCGAGGAACAAGCGGGTGGCGTTGACCCGCCGGTATAATCTACAAATATTTCTCCCCCCCCCCCTCCTCCCTGCCGCTGCTCCGCCTCTCTCCTTCCTCGTTTTATTCTCCCTCCTTTTCTCGGCCCTTTCTCCTTCTCGCTCACCTCGGGCGATACATCAACGTAAATCCACGGGCGTTCTTGCGTTCCCCTTTTTTGGATGCTCGAACGAACTCACAGTCTCGCTCTTGTGGCCTCTCTCCCTTCTTTTTCACCCCTCCATCTTCTCCCGTCTTTCTTTTCGTCTCTGCTCGTCCCTCCCTCTTGTGTCGTGGCCTGTTAACCTTCCCTTCTTTGAGCGATCTGTGAGGGATCGGGAGAGTTCATAGCCGATACGAATCCAGCGGCGTGTCGCAAAGCGAGACCGTTATTTGACGTATCCGTTATATTTCGTGTCCGATGTATCTCACGATTACGCCCGATGCGGGCTCGATCGCGCAATTGTCGGTGAAACTCTTTTGCTCTTTGTATTTTTTTTTCATCGTTTTTCGAATCTCACGAATCTCACGCAATCGAATCTCGCGTAATCGAATCTTCATGGTTTCCCGCTGAAAATAAAAGCTGCACGGTGACGGCTGCGAGCATATCCGCGCGCAAAATTTTCACTTTTCACTTTTTCCATCGGCAAAAAAAAAAGCGTGGAAAGTTTGTGTAATCGCACGTCCGCTTTGGAATAACAAAGGTCGTCGGGAACGCTGCTCCATTTTGCTAGGAATGACGGATCGATCGCTAATGAAGCTATACAACGGAGCTGAAAGGAACATGCGTACTTGTAAATAATTCAGCAAGCTTTTAAACTCGATGAGATTTGAAAATGCACATGATAAAAATAGTATAATGTGCACGCATGTTTGTTACTTGCATCTCTGAATATGTTATATACATTGCGATTGGATATATTATATCCATCGTAAATCACATCTGTTTATGCGTCGATTAGCTTATTGCATCCAATATTATCAGTTTATGGAGCCATTTATTAATAATTAATGTAAGTGGAAGCAAACACAGATAATTGAGTATAATGGGGAAATTATATTCCTGGACGGTTAAATAAACAATCTAACGCGCGATTGCCAAAACAACAATGTGAAACTTTATCGTGGAATAATCCCCGTCTTTCTTTTCCTCTTTCTCGTGACGCACAATTTTTTTCGGAGCGCCTCTCGATAACGATCTCGTTTTCCGATTCCTGGCTCGGTTGCGTCGTAATGATCGCGTTTTCGCGCCAATTCGTGCGGCCCGACGGCAGGTTCGTCGACACAGAGTTCGATCCCGCGGGAACGATAAATATTCAAGGGCATAGTTTCCCCGTTGCGTCCTGTTCCGAGAAATTCCATGGCGTAGAGCGAGAGCGAGAGGGAGACGGGAGAGAGGGGAGCGAGAGAACGAGAGAGACAGCGTTACATTTTGTGCGGTGTGACAACGTGCGTGTAGCGCAGCCGACTTGCCGACAATGAGTCCGAATGAATGATTTGCAAGCGTTGAAACGCATGAACGAGCAGCCAGAGCGCAACGTCCGATTGGACAACGCGAACACCCCCGTCACACCCGCAATTGCACACTCCCTCGCGAATTTATGGCTTCAAAGCGGCCCGATGCATCCACCACGCTACGTCAAATTGCTTTTGAGCGGCTTTTTAACCCCTCGCTCTCTTACACGCGACCAATTTCGCGTTCTAATTGCACTCCATCCATTGATTTACCGCGCGTGATATTCTTCACAGAAGAAATTCGGCTACTCGATTGTTTCCTTGAAAATTTTTTGTACGGTTGAAGGATAAGTACTTAAAATTACAGAGACTATACCGCCGCATATAATATTGATGCCTTACGTAATCCTGTGAAATGTCTAAAATAGAGGGATAATCTTTTCAAAGCGTTTTAATTTTTATTATTATACGACATTAATTAAATTAATTTTCGCTAATGTATTTGATCACAATTTCATTTAATAAATTGCGCAGTTGTTAAATTACGTTATTAACTTTATTATTATAATTTTGTGGATGGTATCTTTGAATAAAATGCTAGTAAATTTCATGTATACATTTAGCATTTATTAAAACAAAGGTTAATTGATGTACGTGCGTGCGTGCGTGTGAATAGGTTTACCATTTTATTTTTCCCAAGTCTTAACAATTGCAATAAATAAAATTTCACTAAATTCCAATAATTTACATCAATGAAGTGACTCGAGCGTAATGTTGCGCGTTATTTTTTAATGCGCTGGCTAAAAATGCCGATATCCCGTTCCTGATGTTATACGTGGTATGCTTTTAGCCCGAAAATGCGCGGCGCGCGGAAGCTCTCGTTGGGACGAAAAATATTCTCCGTGTAATTGCACGCAACCATTTGCGTGCGAGACTACGTACGAGCAGCGAAACATGCTGCGGGCCTGCTGAAAATGATACTGCGTGACGACACGATGCGATGCACGATGTGCGATCTTTCTTTTAATGAAAATTTGCTGAACATCAAATATTTTTCTTCTTCATTTTTCGTCTCTTCATGCAACGTAAATTTTTTTAATGACCGTCCGCTCTCTCTCTTCTTTACGGCTATATTATTTGCACTCTCTTAAGATAGACCATATGAGAACGGTTAGAAATCATGCTTACCATTATGTTTATCTTGGTATTCGCTCAGGGAATTAATATTGCTTGGAGAAAACCCATCGTATCGCTTTCGTATACTTTTTTTCGGTATTTCCTAAGTAGAGCGTGTCGTCACCGTCAGATTAGTTTTTAAAAGCAAATTTCTTTATGAATACAAAATCGGGTTTTTTTTCTATAACGAAAATTGAGCGAAAAATCAAGATATAGATATAAAATTTTGCCTGTAAGTGTATAATTTTGTCGAATTAAAAATCTTAGCGATGTTAACACAAAGGATATTTTATTTCAACGATAGAAATTATAATTTGGAACGAAGTTCCGAATGATTAAAATATCAAATGACGCCAATTTTTCGTTGGGGACGGATTAACGTGCAGTTTATTGGAAAATCCCAATTTTACATGACGGCTCATGTCGCGTTGTATCATATCGCACTATAAACTGTGTTATCATAAACTTCGATAATGGTTGAGAAACGGTACGCCGCGCATAAAGTTGTATTGGATTAAAAAGTTAGGGCGCGCTTGAATCTCGAAGCGCAGCAATAATTTCCCGACTGGCGGATATTTCTTGAAATATATATATATATATATATATATATATATATATATATATATATATATATATATATATTTCGCCGGCGCGGAATCTCGACAGATGTGGCAACTTGTTAGCTCGTAGAAACTTAAATGCGCTCGAAAGTGCGAACGTAAAATCGGATAGTCGCGCGTAGACGCGTATTTGCGCCGCAACGACGATGACGACGACGACAAAGCAGCGCGCGGCGCACGCAAATGGATGCATACCGCGCGGCGAATCGGCGATCGATATCTCCATTGTTTTCCATTCGGTTGATAATACCACGGTTTTATGTATATAGCACTTTTGCGTTAGCGCGGATATACCTCCTCGTTCTCCTGCTCTCCTGGATAAAATCGGGCGTCGCGAGACGCGAGACTTGCGATGCCCTTAATTTCGATTTCTCCCCCTGTCCAGCGGTAGGTCCGTCCGCCTGCAAACGCGTGTGTCTGCATCGCCATTTAAGGAATTTTTCGAGATGAATTTATCCCATCGGCTCGCGTTCGCGCGAATCTGTAAATACGGAAATGCAAATGTGACACGGCTGGCTCACACGCACTTTGTTCTCTGCATTATTAAGTTGCTTACTTTTCAGCGAAACGTAACTGCGGCACGCTGCACGTAACGCGGCTTACGTTGGCATAAATTTCAGGCGTTTAATCCTCCGTTTGTTTCACCCGTTTGTTTGCTTCGCATTGTTTTCGCGGCACTTGACCGTGTTTCTACTATATACCAATAGACGTGTGATAAACCAAGCTAACGACGAAAGACGTTGGTCACGGAATCGTTTAAATAATATAACGCGAATTACATAGATAACTTCAGGTAATTAACTCCGATTAACGATTTCCCATACCTTTTCTAGGTCACAGTTTTATTTCGAGTACGTCTTACTTTTTAACGGATCAAATTTCGATTATGGATTTCGCGACGAATTTGGAATCGATTTTTCGTTACGGTGAATATTTAATAGAGAGCTATTAGTCACGCCGACACCTCCATTTTCAGCATGACGTAACTTTGTAACTAATACCGGTAAGAAGATCCCGCGTCTATCTCTGATGCTTAGGGAAATATCGAACTCGAGAGAAGCCCGTCGATTGTTTTTCCCTCTTTTCTGACAAGCAACCTTTTACTAACTGATGTATGTGTGATGATTGTTTTCAACTTTAGGAATTAGATTCAATTCCACACAAACAAGGTAACGCGCAAAGTAACGCGCTGCGGTCTGGATAATAATCAGTTGACTGCGTGCGAGCTCGTAGGATGCAATTTGTTTTCTAACAAGCATTCGCCCGCCCGCCTCGATCTTGGATTACGCGAATTACTATTTTATCATGGATGTAATTAGAGGCTGTTTCGGAGTTACGCGCCGTTTAATTCGACATTTCGTTACTTACAAGTAATCTTTACATGCCGATTGTTTTCATCTTTAGAGATCTGATTCGGGAACCTAAAAGAAAATAATTTATGCAAAAAAGCTTAATATTGTTTAGACTTATACAAGGTGTTCAGTTTTGATATGATAAAATATTTCGTAAATAAGAAAACAATTTTTTAAACAAAAGTTGCTTAGTTTTAAAGGACACGGCCGATAATGCACTGTTTATGAGATATTTTATCATAATAAATATAATAAAAAAATATAATATAATAAAAATATTGTAATATATATATATATCTTCTTTATATCATTTTAAATTGAATACCTTATATATGAGTAATAATCTAAATAATATTGAGCTTTTTCTTTTAGTACAAATGATTTTCTTTCAGGTTTCCAAATCAGATCTCTAAAGATGAAAACAAGCGGCGTAACGTAAAGGTTACTTGTGAGTAACAAAAACCCCCGAAATGTCGATTAAACGGCGCGTAACTCCGAAACGGCCTCTAATTGCGTCCGCGATAAAATAGTGATTCGCGTATAATCCGAGATCGGGTAGGCGGGCGAATGAATGCTTGTTAGAAAACAAATTGCATCCTGCGAGCTCGCGCACACAGCCAGCTGGTTATTATCCATACTGCGATACAGCGCGGCCGAATGTCAATTATTTCTCGCGCGTTACTTTGTACGGCCAGTGCATTAACTTCCTTAATGAACGAAATTCGGCTGCCGCGCTCCGACAGTAGGCGGAAGAGAACGGCGTGTGTTTTCCGGTCTTCCTCCGAAATTTCCCCGGCAGTACGCTGATGCAAAACAGCAGGGAACGATTTTCCCTTGGTGCTCGCCTCGCGGATTCTCCTTATCACGTGCGTATCAAAGCACGGACGTGCAAAAGAAAAGTAGTCCCGAGCGGAAAACAGCAAGTTCGTATTCGGCGCATGCGAATTTGTAGCACAAACGCCCTTACGGCAGTGCACGCGGCGGACGAGCGAGCGTGATCGTGTCTTATTTTTACGACATTGCTCCTGCAGGAATTCTAAACCCTTTCAAAAAGATCCACTTACTGCCACAGCGTCACTATACGCGCAGCATTGTGTTTACTCGGATCTTCGTTGCTCCGCGGGAAAGCTTCCGGTTGCTTCCTTCGTATTGGATATATTTTCTGTGACTCTCTCTCTCTCTCTCTCTCTCTCTCTTTTTATCTGTCTATATCTCTCTTCATTTTTAGTTGTCCTATTTCTAAATAAACCGTTGATCAAAGGTTGTATTTGCACCAAAGAAAAAAATAAAAATTATTTAATTTGTAATTTTGTTTTTGTCATTTTATGTAACAAAATTTAGATTGGAATTGTAATCGTAAACTAAGATATATACCTATATACCTATATGTATATGTATGCATGTATGTATATAAACTTATATATGAATTATTAATTATTATTTTTTTGCTGTGATATTTCCGATAAAGCATGTAAATTTAAATATTGTATTAGACATTGGAAGAGAATTCTTTTTTTATCGATTTAAAAGTATAGTCTCATGTAATAGAAAATACATATTTCAGAGAATTGATTTTTAGAAATCATTACAAACGATAATACAAGACAGATATTTTTAATTTCTATACTTCAGATTAAAAGTGAACTTACATAAGGAAATAATTAACTTTTAATTTGAGGAATATAAAGTATTTTATTTCTTATTCTTTACGAGATAACAGAAGCTTCCCAGTTAGAAACTTTTATATGAATCTAAGTTACGCGGCAGTTATCGAGGTTGCATTCAATGAATGAGTGAGTGAGTGAGATACAGATAGAGAGAGAGAGAAGGGGGGGGGATAAGAGTACCGGTTGTATCCATGAGTATGAGAAAGAAATACGATAATATCGAAAACGTAGTTTGCTCCTTCGGATACATACCCAAAATCCTTTTAGCTAATTTAATCGGATCTAATTCCATTACACAGCCGGCAGCAACCCTTAAGCCCGGTCGTTTCCATTGTTTCATTCCGTTAATTTCGCTTCTCTTTTTTTTTTTACTTTACTCTCGGTCTCGCTCACAAAGGGAAACCCATCGAATGAACGAGCGTGCTCATGCACACACGCACACACGGCTATCCGCGTGCAGAATTGCACGTGCCCGCTCGTACGATCCGGGTAATCAGGTGCAATCTATCGGAAATGTTAAAAATCATTTTTTCTACCTCACCGCTTTTTATCCTCTTCTCTCTCCCTTTCTCTCTCCTTCTTTCTCGTCTCTGACACTGTGTGCCTCTATTTACGTAACTTTCTCTCTCGTTCTCACGTGTGCACTCATCCTCTGTCGATTGAATCGCTGGCTCTCGCTCGGCGTATCGCCCGGCACCGACGGATTTGTCGACCGCAATCACGTATCCAACCGGGTGCATTATAATGGTGACATTATAAATGGACCGCCCGACAAGTAAAAGCTCGCAGTGTGAAAACCACATCTCTGGTTAATATCCGGCACGTCACTATTTTCAAATTGGAACGCGATCTATGTATCTTTTTTAATTTTTATTTTATATAGAAATGTTTTTGTATGTAAATGTAAAATAAACACACATGAATTAAATAAAAAATGTACTTTCGAAATGTATCTAATTCTCGGATATTTAATATTGAAAATTAACGTATTTTGAAAGACTAAAAATGTAAATTTACGTCTTATCATCTTAATTAATTTTGATAGTAATTTTGTATTATCAGAACTTTTATGTTCTTTTATGTATGTGTAGGAGAAACGAAAACTGAATTTATTAGACTATGAAAGTTGTAAAACTACAAGAGATAAAGATCATTAAATTTTCATCAAATAGAAATAGTAGACTAGAAAAATCTCAAGGTGTTATTTATCGCGGTAATATGTTATCTCTCAAGAATCTTCAATTCTAATTCGATTTATGTCGTGAAAAGTTTCGTTTTTGCTGCATTTTTTAACGGTACTCGGAAGTTAAAATATCATGCACTTTGCCACGTAGCACTTTTGCAAACATAATGCGCGCGAAGTTTCGATCCATACATTGAACACGCATGCAGCGAACGGTGCATGTTCGGCACACGTGCTCCTTACACACGTGCGTGCGATAAATACGCGCGTTTCGCGCGCGCGTCGGTCGAGGTATGGTAAAAAGGCAGGTTAATTAGAAATTCAGAGATTCGTTTTGCGCCGCCGGATTTTGACTCGGACGATGAGAACGACCTTCGAAGGGTACGAGAGCTCGCGGCGTTAGTGACGAGGACGAGGTCGAAACGTCTGTGTGAGATATTGATTCGGGCCGGCCCTCTTTCCTGCGGTAGTCACGTGAAAGAAGAAGTGGACGCGAAGCTCGAAGCCGCATTCGTGCACGTATATCGATTCGACCGGCAGAACAAGAGAGAAAGGGAGAGAGCGCGCGCGCAAGAGAGAGAGAGAGAGGGAGAGAAAGAATGGGGAGAAAGAGAGAGAGAGAGAAAGACATAGAAGCTCTCAAGCACGCGAGTCACGAGAGAAAGAGAAATATCTGAACGTTAGTCGTGCCTGCGCTCGACCCGAGCTCTGCGTAATAATTATTGATAGAGCCGAGCCTGTCTCGTTTTTCCCGATTAAAATTTGGCACTGCGGCGGTATCGTCAATGAATTCGTTCTATATCAACAACAACAACAACAACACGCGCGATCTGATTCAGCGGAGACACATTAACCCTTATTTGATATATTTTCTTCGGCGAAGCGATGTTTAATCGTAATAACGCTTTTGATGCTAATGTTAAATGTATAGTTTTATATATTTTTTTGATTTACGATTTAATAAGTATACATGATATTTTTTTAATTTTTTAATATTGGGTGTTTTTAAATGCTTAATATTATTTGTGTATTAATAAATAATGAAACAATAATATTTAATAATACATTTTAATTTAATTTATTGAAATATTCCAATTTAAAAGACGTTATTATCTTATAAATTTTAATTAAAAAGTAATTTTTCTCTAAGATTCTCACACGAAATAAAAATGTGTAAAATATTCAGCGGAGTGAATATAATAATGTATGAGAACGATAAACTGATTTGTATTGATAGTATACTAAAATTATGAATATAAAACTCCGAATTAATAAAGGTTATAAGTAAATAGAAGTTGAAATATTTCAGACATCACACACACACACACACACACACACATATACATGTACATATTGAACAACGAGCGAATGAACAAAATAAATCCAATAGGTTTATAAAACTGAAAAGAGTCTGTTTGCCTGGATAAAGGTTAAAGCTGAATTGACATATTTCTTTTCTGGATGCGGCAATTTATCACGTGTAAGCTTCATGTGTAAGCTCATTCGTAACATTTTTTATGCTTTTGGATTCTAAAATATATTTGATTGTTGATTGTAATAAATTTATCGGATTATCGAAATCGCACACTTTGTTGTCTATTGGGATACGTTTGAATTGTTATTAAATGGACAATAGCTTTAAAATGTAAAAAAACTGCAATATTGGAGCTATATACAAAAAGTATTATATTTAGTTTCTAACTAGATATGTTTACATTTTTTATGTTACTGCAGACATTTTCAATTTGATGATTCATATTTTTAATTACCTTAATTAATTTAATAAAGACGTTTGTTTAATTTTTATTTATTAAAATAAAACAAATTATTTCTGTCATAATTGTTTATAATTGTTTACTGCGGCATTTTTTCTGAGGAAATCTTAATTCTAAATTATAGTTTGCTATTAAGTATTCCAAGTATTTTAATAGGGCGTGAATTAATATTAGTTAATACAATTTAAAAGAGATTTTGAGATTTAATAAATTAATTAAATCAAACAAAGATCCTGGCATCGTTACAAATAATAAAATAAGATATAGAGAGATTAATACAGAAATTCTCAAAAAGCATAAAAGTTTCGATCTATATCAGTGGATTATAAGCCAATTTTTAGTAGATTACGAAACATTTTTCAGTGATACAATGATAGGAACCGAAATTAAATTTGGATTGAGTTACAATTACCAAACTCCTTGTAAATAATTTATATTAATGTCGATATCAAACCTATCAAATAGAAAAATACTCTCTGAATGGCATGTGTATTATCACTAATTTACAGTATACTTATAGCTGTGATAATTAGAGAATATTTACTGTTTTTTAGTGATTTTTACCGCATCATAATTACTGTATAATTACTGAAAGATCGGTTTATTTCTTTCATCACTAAAAACCAGTGTATTTTTACTGATTGTAATTTAGAGAGTATAGGAAATAGTGCATTCTTTTCACATTTTCATATTTCATACCTCATGTATATCATAGAAGAGAAAGAAATAGATTTATAAAATTACATGCAATAAGGAATAAAAAATAGACGGAATAAAGTGTAATATCTCGTGAACTATTATCGATTTTTTTTGATAAATTTACTAAAATACTTTTATGCAGAACAATCATGATTCTTTTCATTATTATGTAAAAATTCAATTCCATTATAAAAAGGCGATTCTCATATGACCTCTAAAAATTACTTTTTTTCTCAAATTAATATTATATTATTATTTGTTCTTCTCTAAATCAACTTTTGCCTGAAATGTTTTTATATCCTTCAATTTTCCATATTTTTTTTATAGTTGCTGAGAAATCTCAATGCGTCATTTAAAATGGGGGATACCCTGTACATATAATTTCATTTTCTGTTTGAAGAATTAATCTTTACGAGTACGTGACATCTTAAACAAATAATTAATCACATTTGATACTTTGGCGATAATGAGACTTCGCGGAATCTTCGCGTTGCGTTTCGTTCAGCGATTCTCTTCTCGGCGAAATTTGCGGCGAAAACAAACGATCGCGCTCGAAACGTTTTTCTTTGCCGGCGCGGTGCGGACGTTCGCCGCTCTGTTCGTGTGTGTGTGTGTGTGTGTGTGTGTTTGTTTGTGTGTGTGTGTGTGTGCGTGCGCGCCGGACGCGCACACATACGTTGCCATAACTCGCGCTAGGTAACATGAGAAACGGCGACTCGGGCCCGCTTTTCGTAAGCGGCTTACTTGCGCGACGGAAAATTGTACTACAGTCCTGGCCGCGCGCGCGTGCCTTTTTCTTCGCCTTAACTGTCTCTACGTCGTCGCACATAAAATACACGGCCGTCGTCCCCCCGTTCTCTTTTCACCCCCGAAACGTTCCCCGGATGTTTATGCGGCACGTAAGCAAACACAGTTTTTCTCCGGCTAATGTACGCAGGAGATCGCGAAGAGTTATTGCGTTGTGAGTTTTTCGCAGCTAGAATTATTAAATTATATGGCGTTTTACGCCTGATGTGCGCCCGCCCGTTCACTCGGTCGATTAGAATTACCTTTAACTCTTTTGATAACAGTATTGACTATCTTTATGGTTCACAGTTTAATTAAATTAATTTTTAATATTTGGATTAATTATCTATCTCTTTTGTATTATAAATTACAATACATTTGCAAAGCCGCGTATATATTTGAACATTCCTGCTAAATCCCAGATAAACATTGATCTCGCAAATATCTAACGTCTCATTTATAATAGATTCGTAATAAGTCTAGCAAATTTCGCGGATTGCAGGGAGTATGTTTTGAATTTTACATTCAGATTATTCTGACAAATTCTTGGACGTGTGACCCGCGTTTTATTCGCGCGTACCGACGAAGGGAGGGAAAGGGAAGTGGACGAGAGCGGTATTCGTCGATATTTTCGGTGGATTCGAGTCGCGATGTGTCCGCAATCCCGACATTGATAACGTCTGTCGTTTGTGCTCGAGCGTGCTTGTGCATTGTGCGTAGTCCTGCGCTTTTCCGACTCCATCTATCTGTCTGTTCGCGGCTTGCGCTTAACCCCCAACCCCCCGCCCGCCCTTTGGCGCTCATCCCCCCCTCATCCCCGACCGCCTACCCGAAAGCCCGAAACAGAAAGCATTTTAAGCCTTTGCATCCGCAGTAACGCGAGTTTTCGCTTTTGGTATGTTTCCAGAACAGCAGGAACCGGAGTTCGACCGCGCGGGAGGAGCCAGCAGTGCGCCGAATAAATGACGTAAATCCGAGGAACGGAAGCGCAACGTCACTCGCTAACTTGCAATCCTCTCCTTCCCCCCGGTCCCCCCTGCCCTGCCCTACCCTTCCCCCCCGGGAACCCCCCTTCCCTCTCTCTGTCTCGCCATTTCCGTGCCTGTCCCCTCCTCCTGTCATCCCTGGAACCCTCCCTCTTCTGTACGGGTCCGACCCCGACACGACCCGAAGAACCTCAGGCACGACCCGGCCGCCGGACCTTTGCCCTCTCTTGTCGCCTGTACGCCCGCTTTGTCGCCCGCCGTCTTCACGTGCTTACAACACCACCACCACTACCACCACCACCCTCTTACCGCCCCTACTCGTCGTCATCGCCTTCGTTACGATTCTCTTCGCACGCTTCTTCTTCGGCGTCGAACAGCCATCGCCTTCACCACCTCCTCCTCCATCGAAGTTTGCATCCAGTCCACGAAATTTCGAAATAACCGATTCGCACGTCGCCGTTCCTCCCGGCTCCGGCAGGACGGCGCGTAAGGGTTTCCTCCACCTTTTTACGCACGGAACAGCGGCCCTTCCTTCTTCCCCCTTCCCCCCTCCATCTCCTGCTTCATCAGCAGCACCGGCAGACCGCCGTGGTGAACGAATACAGTTGTTCTGCACCAGCTCCTTCGCTGTACGACTACCACCGTCGTTCTAACTCCCTCCAGTAGACTCGCCGCCGCGAGACACACGCGTTGGTTTGAAACCGGCTTGAAGGACGCCACGACCGGCTTTTCGACACACGCATACGTAGGCCAACGGATATACATACATACACACATAAACACACGTGCGCTCCAGTACACCCTCAGCGGCGACCAACTGCCTGTGTGTGCATAAAGGAAAGGAGATACTCGTGCAAAAGCGCGCGCGCGTCTTGAGAGCACGTTCTTCTTGGTCGACGTTTAGCTTCGGAGGCTTTCAAGCTTTGCCCAACTACCACTACTACTTATATCGCTGCTTCTACTACCACCATCATCACCACGACCACCACTACTACGCCCAGACTATACAGCTTCTCAAGTGCGGCGTGCTGCAAGATCAAGGAAGGACAGAGGAAATAGAGTGAATGAGAGGAGTCGATAGACGAGATCGACGACTTACGACGTCGCCTTTATCACGAAGCCAAGAGAGTAGCGACCGCCATCTCGCCTAAAATCGACTGGTGCCTAATCGCTGTCGATATATAGCTTCACCTTTCTCGCTTCTTCTCTTTTCACGGTGGGATATCTTTCCATCCTGTCCTCCCTCTCGCCTCAGTATATATTCAGCTTTTACACCCTCCCGGAGATTATCGAGGGCGGGAAACGTGTGTGTTATCGCCACTATCGAAATATCGGCCTACGAGAGTAAAAGAGTTTCGTGAAATCTCAAGCCATCGACGACGACGCCTAAGTTGGCTGCTGCCGCGTTCCTCGTCGCGAAACGACGAGATCCGACATCAGGCAATAGAAAGAGAAGCAACCCCGACAAGTCACACTCGAAACAGCCGACGTTGCTATTAAACGCGAGTCTTTGCGAGACTATTCGACGTATCGCCGCGACGACAACGGTGGCGAGAGCCAAGTGCGATTTCGAGGTGAGGAAGAACGAAATCGCGAAACGCAGTGATCTCCCACGCGGAAAATCTACGCACAGGAAGACATCCGCGGGTCATCGCGTACATGGGACACTAAAATCATCGCATCGCGCTTAAACGAGAGATCTTCTGTCGTAAGGTATACAGTCTCAAGTTAAGTTGCATGACTCCGAGGCACACGCGGGATTTCGCGTACAGTGTCTGTGTGTGTGTATGTGTGTGTGTGTGAGTGGTAGGAGAAGGTGTGTGTCTGTGTGTGTCTGTGTGTGTGTGTGAAAGAGAGAGAAAGAACGAAAGGGAGAGAGGGAGAGAAAGGGAGAGAGGAAGGGGTGAGTGAGCGAGTGGTGAGAGAAGCTGACGAGACGAGACGAAAGTGGTGGAACGAAAGTTCAGTACCGGACGCCGCGAAATCCCGTGAACAAGTGCCGACGAGTTCGTGTCGCGAGGTGATCGTATTCGATAAACCGAAAATCTATATCCTTGACAAGATCAGTCGACGCGAGTGCACGCGACCGGGAGCCGATCATCACGAGGAAGAGTTTAGAAGAGAGTCCGGATTATTACTCTCTCACGGTAGAGGCCAACGGACGTGGACTCTCTCAGTCTTCCAAGAGTGGAAGAATGGCAATGGTCAGCATGAACAACCTACTGAACGGCAAGGACTCGCGATGGCTGCAACTGGAGGTTTGCAGGGAGTTTCAGCGCAACAAGTGCACCAGGCCCGACACGGAGTGCAAGTTCGCCCATCCGCCGGCTAACGTCGAGGTGCAGAACGGACGGGTGACCGCCTGCTACGACAGTATCAAGGTAACGAACCGTTGCATAATCGAGTTTTCGTACTCGCGCTCGTAACGAGCGCGTTCGCGCGGAGCGGAATCGTCGGTTCCCCCGCGCGCGGCTGATAAACTCCGCCTTCACTTATCTGACACCTTCGGTAAACCCGACGAGAGAATTATCTCTGCTATCCCGATGAAGTGTGAAACTCTATCGTTATCGCTACGTATTCGCATCGGTGCGCGACGTAGAACGGGGCTCTATTGATGTTAGGGCTCCCCTTAGTTTAATCCCGATTCTGTTAGATAAGTGAAGTTGTGTTGTTATATTGTAATTGAATATTATTTGTTTTATCTTAATTTATATATGAGCTAATAGAGGAGACTTGACATTTTAACGAGATAAGAAATATCGGCAATGGCATCGCCGATGATTTCAGTTAATAAATAGATGGGAATTATCCGTATCCTTGTTATTACGATCAGAAAATACAGTTCTGAGCCCTTTCGATAAGAAATGTCGTGCACTTTGATCTCGGCATGCCATTAAATTTTAATATTATAAGATAGACGAGATTACGTTGGGTTTATTTTGCGCCAGAGTAAAGTTTTTGAAATTGAGATTTAAGAAGATTATCCACAAGCAATTGCGAATCTGTAAATATCGAGGGGAGGCTTGTGCCTGTAGATCGGCATCAAATGCATTCTGAAGATTTTCCTTCCATCTCGCCTATAATCGACCCAAATGAATACATGTATACATCGTGAGATCGCCGATCGATCTTTCCTGCCTGGGCTTTCCGACTGTTGATCTCCCGATACAAAGCCGATAATTTGCAACGCCACGCGGTCGAGATAAGGAACCGGTTGTAATTTACGATGGGTAATAAGTCTCTTATCGTCGATCGGGCGCGCTATCGGCCCTCAGGGGGGAAAACGCCGGTTTATGGATTTTAGAATACACCGTCTCTCGCGCGTACGCGTTCTCGAGGCAAGGCGCGATTAAATGAACGCGAGAAAGAGGGGAAGAGAGAGAGAGAGCATCAGCAGCAGCAGCATATCGGGGGGTGGGGGGTGCGGCCCCGTCGCTCGTCTTCCGAGCGCGTCTCGGTAGATATTGAACCGGAGAATTGAATTCGCAGTTATTAATAGCGACAATTATTCAAACGCGCGGGGAGCGAGAGTACCAATCGACATCGTCAATAAATCAGACGGGCTCGAGGGAGGCAACGAGCGTTATGTAAAAATTGAAGGAGGCTCTCGAGCCCGACGTTCGTTCGCGCCGCCGTCGATGGTGCCGTATTGTCTGATGGCACCTATACACGCGCGCCCGCGATTAGATAAAGCGAGGAAGTATGCGCATACGTGTGCGCATACATATATGCATGTGCGATACTCGTAGGGTGCGGCAGTCGCGTAATTGCGTATACATATATCGGTGTAACATTGATATACTCTTCCGCAATAGAGGGTCCTTCGTCGTTATCTTCTTTCATGGTAATCTTAGATTATACATAAAGGCGGAATAAAGCATAGTGCTTTTTGCAACGTTATGGTCACCTATATTGTATACTTTCAAACGGAATTGCAGATTTCACAGGACTGATGAGTCACGCTTCGTTACAGTCACTCAGTATCACCGTCGCGTGTTAAAATTTTACTTTAATAAAAAATTTAATGCGTAAATTTGCATTAAATATTTTATGCTGCCGGAAAAATTGCGCGTTAAAGTTATTAAATGTATCTGTGTACCGGCGGTTTCGAAAATTGTTTTTAAAGTCATAAAAGAACATTGCTCATTTAAATACGATATTAACATTGAAGGATGCATACATATTTATTATTAGTCATTGATATTACCTACATTACATCAGTCATTAATATTACCTAAGAAACAATAATCTCAATCGATATTTATAATTGCAAATTGTTAGAACTGCTCTGTTCGTTGTGGCCTTAGAAGACCATTTCCACATTCCGTTGATCATTGGAAGTAATAGCTTATCTCTGCTGATTAAGGAAATCCGATTAAACTTTCTTAAAGAGGAGAGATCTATTTTTAGATTTGCAATTGAATTTTCCATTTATCGGGTAAGAGAGGTTTGCCCCGAATCTGCCAAACAGTCTAATTATTATTATACGTATTAATAGCACGTGGTGAACTCGTTCTTGCGACTAGAATTGTTAATTTTCGCCTTATGCGCGGTATCGTTGGTCGTTTTTAGACTCGGTCACGAATACACGTGCGGCATACGTCGAATGGCGTGATTAGATAGCGAGTGGCAAAAAGATAACATCCGCATGAGGGAGCGGCTTGCCGCTATATCCGAATATTCTCGAGGCGCGTTCACGGTCGATTCGTTTTTAGATAGATAGAGAAATACATAGGCCACGTACGTGTGTTCGAGTCGCGACAAGCGGAGAGCCGAGAGCCACATTTAATTCTGGAAGCTATTAATGTCGCGGGTAGTGCCTGAAAGACCGCCGTTGTCCGTCGAACTTTGGTCGTTTCTTTGCCTCGCCGTTCCTCGCACGTTCTTCCTCAATAATAGCGCTCGTTACGTTTAATCGCTCCGAATGAATGGAGGGGAACGGGCGCGGGCAAGTATGCGCCATAGCGTTTATACAAAGGTGGTCCAGAAGAGGTGCCAGCAGTCAGCGATACGTACACGTTCTCACGTTGTAAATTCGAGACGATTCTGCTCTAGCAAAAATTCGAAGAGCCGTCATATTATTCGACATCGCAGAGTGAGTCGAGTTGAATTCTTGTCGGGGCAACTGACTTCCGCACGTTTAAATCTTCGTTTAAAGATCGATACGGTTAAATATAATAACATCTCCCGAGGTCTGCCCACAACTATGTGAAATAACCGAGAAATAGGATTCCGATAACGTACTTGCTGCACGCAAGTTCAACTCGTCGGCGTGTCTATTTAATCCTGACTCACCGCGAAAAAGATCTCTCGTATTTTTTGACGGAAGGCAGGTACCTTTTGCGCGGCAGTCCGTGTGCGGAAAGATTAAAAACCTCCGTATTCCACGTGGAAGATGCGTGTTTGTGTGCGTGCGTGCGCGCGCGCGCGTAAGTAATACTAAGGATTCGAATCTGAGACGTTGTTAAGTTTCCACGGTATATAAGAGAAAGCCAAGCACTCTCGGGAGCACCGATATTACCCCTGAAGAAATATTAGCAATAAACCATTGCGTTACATACATCGGACCTCGACCGCCTCGCCTCCGTGGGTTTTCCCGAAGTCCTTCCTCCCGGAGTCTCCGGCTCGTTTCTTGCGCCGTTTAGGTGCCAGAAATGCCGCTCTCTTCGCATTTCGCCGATGAAATAAAGGCTCATTTTTCGACTGGGAAATAAAGGAGAGTGGCTATCGCCGTTTCCAACGTCTTATCGCTCCTCCCTCGGCGCGGATGGGTATCTCCGGGCAAAAGCTAGATTAATTTCACGGTGGGGGCTTGGACGGGGAGCACGGGCATAATTTCGGTCTCTGGTCCGCGCCAAAGCGAGTTGTCCGCGCGTTTGCATCGATTCGGGGCCGCGTGCTTGGCTTTTATTCCTGCAGCCGGCCCTTTTCTCGTTCTACCGGTATACGCCCGATAAGAGAGAACCCTATTGTCATGTTAACTGCAAGAATTACGCGCTGCAAAATGAAGGAAGATTGTACCAGCGGCTCTCCGTTCTCTCCCTTTTTCTCTCCCTTCCCTCGTGGCTTTGCATCGCACAAGAAGCCACTAATGACTATAAATGTGATCCGTAATCGTTTTCATGTTTCAACGTCATGACGAGATGATTGTTGCTTGTTGAGTATCTTCTCGAAAATATATTGGACGATTTAAAACTTCATCTTCCTCCGATCTTAAGTTATGTACGTGTAGGCGTCTTATCTTTGATTTCTTTTTATTGTACCAGAAATTACTAAAATGTCGGAGAACATTTTTGCAGAGAATATGAAAATACGATTAAGTAGGATTTATTCTGAGTGATGACAGAAATAATACATATATAATAATAAATATCTTATAATTCGTATAGCTTACGAATTGAAGTTATGTTATCTTGCAGAAAATAATCGGATATACGTAGACGAGATAACATAGTCAAATACTGTAGATAATAAAGAGTATTGAAAAAAGAATAGATTACATTTTATAATGCTACTGTACACAATACGCTATTAGGAGCATTCAATTTTTCGAATTTACATGACGTAATTTTCGTTCGTTCTAAAACTAAATGCGAAATACGATTTCACCTTCACGCGGGATTACTCGATATAACGCGTCCGTGTCGGCCCTTTCCCCCTTGTTACAGGCAAGCAGCAGAGTTCAAATGTATTTATTCCCAACAATGTGTTACATCGGACCGCCGCGAAGCGTAATGTTTTGTTCTCGTTCGTTAAAAGCGTAGTTCACGCAGTAGAGAGCGATATAAAAAAGCGCGACCAATATTTTTTTTATCGATTTGTTGTGATTGATACCGCGTCTAATTTCGCATCGCAGCGAAGATAGATTCTTTTATTTTACTCTTCTCACTTCCATTTGTCTGGCTTCGGCAAACTGGTGAAAATTACTTGCACTATTTTAAGAGAATGTTAAATGACGACTCTTTCCTCTTCATAACTAACGGCCAATGACTGACGAACAGAGTTTCTCATATCTATTCATTCACGTAGAATGATTGAGATTGATTTTAACGTCAGATTTACATTCAAAGTTTAAACGGATTAGAAATTAATAGACGTTCTCTAAGGATTGTTGTCACTTACGACTTTTTAACGTTTAACGATAAGTATTTTGACACAATTAAACACAAAGTTCTGGAAAAATAAAATTTATTCGAATTTATTCGTATAACAATAATTCTTGTTACTGCAAAGTACGAAACATATTCATTGGAAAAAAAAAACTCGGCTTTCAATATATAAATTCCAACCATTCGATATTTTAATTGAGGAAAATTCGATTACAGAAATTGGATCAAAGATTCTGTTATTAAAATTGAAATCGGGGCACCAGTACACGCGTTTTATCGAGGAGCGAAGTAGAAGCTGATTATACGGACACGCGGAAAAGATTCGCGGGGCGACGGTTAAAATTGTCGGTCTCGCTCGGTCGTGTTACGATCCCATTCGCCGCGCTGTCGCGAAATTTGCACGTTCGATTCCAATTAGGCCGATTGGGATGGCGCGGCGCGCTATTAAAGTAGACCTCCGGTTTAATCGTCTCTCCACCGCGACCGACGACGACGGCGACGACGATGACGCGGCCGTACGTCGACGTCGAAGCCTATATTTAAAGGGGAATATGACCGGATTAGATGTACCCAAGTTCTCCTTCGGCGTTGCCACTTTGGGGAATAAGCTTTTGTCTTTCATCCCTCCACCTCCCGCTCCCCGCGACTACTCCTCAACTTCGATTCTGGCGAAACTGCCCGCGCGTTTCCCTCCGCATAGTATGTGCTCGTAGCTCTTATTCAACCCTCGGCGCGTTATCGATTCCAATTATCTTAAAACTTTCAATTAATCCGGCTGTCGGGCGTTTTACGCGCGGCGGGAACGACCGTCGGCCATTTCTCGGGCGCAGATGTCGGGGAGGCGCACGGGGCCAGCGAGGCTGCTGAAATTTAATATTCGACGTCGAAATACTTTCACGCGGGAACGTCGAGCGTGTCGCGCCCGGGTATCGGCGGAGCGTTCGATCGCTTTGACGATCGTGACGAAATCGTTGTTTAAATAACGGTAATCAGATTCTATCCCGAACGATACCGAATGAATGGAAGCATTCGGGTTCCATTAAGTCTGGACATCTTTGGGTTGACGTAATACACACATACACGCATCTCGCTTCCACGCTTAAAAATCATGGACACGGACACGTGTTTTATCGGCTCGTCACGGCCCGCCGCCGATGGCGTTTCTTTCTTCCTGCTGCCGGCTTTTGGAGCCCGTGCATGCTCGCGGTGGACACGATAACGAGGCCCCGTTCTCTCACGCTGATAAACGACGGTCGAGCGCGGGAGATAATACCGCGCTGTGCGAGCGCATTGACGCGCCCGCACGCACGACAGGCTAGGAAAACCCGGATGGAAATAAAATGGTCGCGATTTGAGAGAGCGCCGCGATAAACAGGTGGCGGCGCGATAAAATTTCTTTGTTGTGCCGCTTAATAAAGCCGACCGAAATGTTAATATCGTTGCGGCAAAGCGACGTTTGCCGCGTGCAAGTTTAATGTTTGAACTATCAATATTTGCGCGACGGAATATTATATCAACATTATGCGAGACTCTAATTTCGAAAGTGATATAAGTTCGCTGTATTCCAAAAGCGCGAGCAGGGTCGGCACGAGATAAATCAAACAGCCAATGTTGTTTCATTTTCGGAATTAAATTGACTCGGATCATCGAAATCGCAGTCTTGCGCGATCGCTCGTTCGTTTTTCGTATTTAAATACGGAAATTAGAACACTCGGAGTTTTAAAGCAGACTATGCTTGCCTATGATTTGCATTGAAAATTCAGTTATGATTTATCTAACTTAAATTAACTCTAATTATCATTGATTGCTGTTTTGTTATAATTAAAAAACTCTTTCAATTTTTAAACAATAATAAATTGGATCGATATGTGAATAACATGGGAAATAAGAATTGTCATTTTTCAGTCGAAGCGAATCTTGATGTTTAATAATATATTTTTATATAAATTATACATCATTAAGTATATTTTAATTTTACAAACTGCTATACCAATATAGTTGTTGGACTTAAAATGCAATCGCAAACTGAAGATAGAAATAATATTTTAAATTAATTTGATTGTTAATATTAATGCTACAAGCATCTTACAAAACTGTAAAGGATTTATTGTAAAAAAAAATTCTTTTCTTTACTAAATTTTGTAATTTAAATAATAATAGTACGGTATTGTAATTGTCACCCAAAAAATCCATACGAAAATGAAATCATTATATAATATTATAATATTATAAAAGTAGTAAGCAAAAAAGTGGAGAAGCATTCAATAATTTCTCAACGGTTGCGCGAGTTCTGTCCAAGTCCACGTGAGCTCGAAGTGAGAAAGCGGTTATAGTTTCCTGGGTCGGTCAACGTACAGTAACATCAGATTCTTGCGGGATTCACCGACAGCATCGTATTTCCGCGAGACTGGCAAAGGGGAGATCGGAAAATCGCGCGAGAAGGGGAAAGGGAAGCCTGCATTTCACTCTAGTAGACACGAAAAACATAGTTAGCAGCTGCTGCTATTGCTGCCGCTGGCGTCGGTGTCGGCGTCGTTGTCGTCGTCGTCGTCATCGCCGTCGTCGTCGTCGTCGTCGTCGTCGTCGTCGTCGTTGTCGCGTCGGCTATGACTGCACCTGTCGCGTCCGTTAACGCGCGACTAAAATACGGAACGCGCGACGACGAGAGCGAGCAGCGTGAGCGGAATCGTCCTACCAACGATTACGAGACCTCTTTCTCTTTTCCTCTTCTTTTCCCCTCCTTTCACGCTTTTTCCTCTTTTCCCCTTTCTGATGGAACACTCGACAGGATGTACCTGTCTGATAGGATGAGGTGTTCAGCGTTCGCTTTCCGCAGAATTTTTCAATATTCTCGCCTAGGAAGATTAAAATGCGGAAAGACGGGCTTCTTGTTCCGAGGTTTTTTCTTTTTCTTTCTCTTTTTCCTCCATCCGAAGCAGCTTATATATGGTACTACCGCCGATATACAAGATAATTTGAAAAACTCAACATGACCAGGATCCTCTTATGAACAAAATGATCGTCTGGATCTGTCAGTTTAATTTTTAATTAATATAAAGTTTAAAATAGATTGCGAAATATGTTATTATAATGAATTAAAGTAGATCGATATATGTGATTCATTTAAAATGAATTAATAAATATGAGTTTGTGCTTTATTTAAATGACTAACCAAACTTTAACATTTATTTATTTATCAGATATCTTTATAATTAAAATTGCAATGCTAATTCTTTCTAATTAAAGCGATTGCAAGTTGAAGACTATATATCTATATTTTATATATATAATTATAGAGGAGAGGATGGTATTATTATTGTTCCCCATTTACATTTTTATGTAATAACTTTATTATTAACCAATATTTTAAATTGAAAAATTAATGATTACATTTGTCAATGTGCCAACATTACCTACATAATAGGTAAAAAAAAACAGAAGTGGTAACGTATTTTTTTTTCACAAAAATAAACTTAAAAAATTTGTTTTTATTAAAAGAACTATTTTGTTATGAAATTATATATTTATTTAAATTAAAGAGAAAATATTGCAGAACATATGCAAATATACAGTACAGAATATGGTACAGAATATAAACTACAGTACTGAAAATTTATAGTAAATACATGTAATGTGAACTATAGATTAGTAGATGAGTTACAATTAATTTATTGAACTAGTTTGATACTAAAACTTCGAAAGAAGCCGTATTAGATTTTTTGAGGCGTCAGCACATTCAAGGGGCTGCATTGGCAAAATATCACCCTATTGCTTAACTTTACATGATTCAATGTGGACCGCCGAATATAAAAAAATACTCAACTGTGCATATAGTTGTGTAATAATACGCTTAAGTAAAGAAAATTAAGATATGTAATTAAATACTAAAATGTCTTGAAAAGTTTCGAAATATTCAAAAGTAAAAATGCCTTATAACAAATCGGTTATTGGATTATTAATGTTATTGCGTAATGGCAGACTACTAAACAAATAATTCCACAAGTGATCATTAGAATTCGTTATCTGATAACGGAGATATCAGAATGGCTATTTTACCTCCAAAAATTATAATACCTTTTGTTTCTCTATATTTGTGCATTTGTAATTGTATGATACAAAATGCAACTCAAAGAGTTATTTGTTTCGTGTATTGTTTTTATATGTAAAGAAAGTAGAACCATTTTCCTTGATCTGCTTAATGTAAGTAATGTATGTATAATTTTGGCAGAGGTGTGTCACTTGTCTGTTGATAGAAGGCACACAAAGCATGTGGCTTGTCTGACTTTTTACGTGGCACGTGACCGCTGGCATACCGTGAATTCGTCACATACGCGCGTCGCTACGAAAGACGATTATAAAAAGGCAATCACGAGTGTTAGCAAGTCGTTAGCAAGCATATTTATAGATAACTGTGTATTTGAGTACGTAGGCGAAATAGAGCACCAATTTTTTAGATTCTTCAAGAGAGTTGTATTAATTTAAATACATATCATATGACATAAAAGCTCTTTAGAGTATTATAAATTTATATTTGAAGAGGAAACATGGATTATACGGATTATTTTGCTGTAGTCGCGCTATATTATGTATACTAGAGGCGAATAGAGCAGCATATACATATAATATAAATTCCTTTGTAAATAAAGTTATTTTTATCGAGGACTGCGTTTATATATTATTTAGATGATAGGATAATGTCTACTTTGTTTTATGTTTGTGGGTAGTACAATTTAAAAAATTGGGACGCGAAGACGTGGTAGTGTAGAGTTTATTTTCAAAGGGTGATATGAAAAGACATATAGAAGACATGGGAAGGAGGTGGGAGGGACGGAGCATGTCGTTAGTTATATAATCGATCCCGGTCGGCGACAAGCGGTAGACAGACTGGCGGGTTTACACGCCGACACGGTTACATAGACGGACGCAGGTCACGACAAGTGAGCGGCCGGTGCAGGCAGACGGCCTGGCAGGTTCTCGCGTATTACTTCTAAACTGCGGAGTGTACTATTTCTACACCCCTTTCCTGGTATCGACGATATAACTCGCATTATTATTAATACATCGCTTAGGTAAATATCACGGTATCATGTGTTCGGTTCTATTAAATAAGACCCTTATTCCAGTACGATTATTCCAGTTGCATCGTAATTTTAGCCGATTTACGAATTCTCGGCATCGAATTCTACTTATAATTTTATGTGTTATCTCTGTATGATCGCGCATTATTTATAAACAGCGCGATATAGTATTTCTCTGCAGTTGTCTCGTTCAAAGATATAACATGTTTTAGGTAAATATCACGGCGCGGTTGATAGACTTAGGCGAATTAATTCTGTCAGATTTGGATACATTTATAATACCGAAAATAAGCTGTTACACTTTATGATTTCTTTGGAAAGCATTTTTAATACTTATCAGTGTCACTTTCGGATGATGTTTCAGTGGAAACAAGTAAAGAGATTTTAATGAGATTTTATAAAGTTTAATTTTTTCTATATTAAATAAAAGGAATTTTATAGTTTATTATGTTATGTATATAAATACATATAAATGAGGTGAAGAAACAGGGAGGAATCGAGTCGATCTGCACAGCTATGCATTGTTCGCTTGAAAATCGATTCGCGACACGCGGCGAGCAGACGGACAGACAGGTTTACATGCCAACAGACAGATGGAGAAGACAGACGGACGGACAGACAAGCAGGCATGCAGGCAGGCAGGCAAGCAGGCAGGTAGGGTAGGTAGGCAAGGCAGGCGGGCAGAGGCAGGCTGACTGCGACAGACGGAGCAGGGTTAGCCAGGGGTTCCCGTGTATTACTTCTAGCCCACAAACTACGCCTCCGCTTCTCCTCGATATTACGTCTCTGATATTCCCGAGAGCTTCCCGGAATATCTTACGCGGAGCCGTCTAAACGTTTGCTATTCCAACCGAGTGGAAATTCATTTAATTGCCCTAGAAGATCAAGAGCTCTTCGGATCATCTCTTACCTGTTTAACCTTTGTTCATCTCTTTTTTCCTCCCCCCCCCCCCGATCTCGTTTCTATAAATCAGTTTTCGCGTGCGCAATCAAACCACTGTCGATCGTCTATAGCCTCCTTCTATAGCCAAAGACACTTGGCACATTGATTATTTGTACGTCATCAACGATGATGTAGGCTGATTGCCATATGGTATATGGTTTTTATAACTCTCTTAAATTTTATTTCCTAAATGTAAGCTTCGTTTCTCCTCGACTCGGCAAGATGATCTTGCTACATTTATTTTAAAGTCAATTATGATTTTGAATAAACATACACAGAAAAAAAATGTAATATAGTCAATAACATATGTGATTGCGGGCTGTCAACTATATAAAATACTCATTACAATAATATTTGCTATTAATGAAAGTACAATGTTGATACTGCAATAGCATATATTATTGAGTATATCTGTAATTGGCAGCCCGCAATAACATATCTTATTGAATATATTACTTTTTTTTTCAGTGTACTAAAATAAAGCGATGGATTATTTTATTTGTTAAAGCTGGCAGATTTCTAGAGCAACGTAAAATTATATTAGGCGCAAAAAATTATACATTACTTAAATTTTAAGTTGATTGAGGAATTCACGGCCTTCGGTTCAAGGGTTGATCGAAATACGGAGAAACGGATACTCGCTAACAAACGCTCGGATCGCTCGTTATTGGTTCGTTCTCGTAACCAGATGACTCGATCCGGTCGGATGAATCCAGCAGGTATCGCAGGCAGAGCCTTCCGAAATCCCCCAGCAGGTTGGGTTTGCGGTCGAGCACCGGGCGAGCTCGGTGTGTTTACTCGCGTGTACGTATATACATGCATCCGAAAAACCATACAGGTGCAGCGCTACGTAGGCCGCCGCCGTCTATCGCTTTCACATAATTTACGGCCGGACGGCATTAGCCGCAATGCTTGTCCCTGTAATAGAACGGTCGGAACGGGTGGTAGTGTTCGAAACGGGGCGGTCGAAATCGGGCGGAGAGAAGGATACGCGGAAGCTAGGAGGAGGGAAGCGCGCGCGGCGCGGGGTGGTCGTGCGGGGCCCCTGTGCAGCTTCATGCGTGTCGCGGGGGATGCAATCGGGAGGGGCGGGCGGGGGGAGGGGGGTTCAGGAGACGGCTAAGGGTAGAAGGGAAGCATGGAGGACACGCGTGCTAGAGGGGGCTTGAGGGAACGAGGGGAGCGGATGGCGATGGGAGGCGCGCGGATGGCATTCTGCGGTCAGTTCAGTATGTGCCTATATGCCGTCATGTGTTATCGATTCCCCTTGGAGCCCTGCTGCCTCCGTGCCTACGTACCTCATGCCACACTATATAGTTACCTCTATTCCGAGCTATGCGAGATAAACCCGCCCTCGTCGCGCACGAATCCTCTTCCCTCTCTCTCGCCTCTCCTCTCCTCTCCTCTCCGTATTTTACTCCTTTCTTCTGCTTCCTCTTACTTCTCATCCCTTCTCACCCGTGGCTATTGTACTCTGTGAGTTTAGACTCCACCTAAATGCTTTTAGAATACATGGCCGTCGACTTCTCTCTATCGCTTTAAAGTGGATCGTACTACGAGTTAAAATCCCGACGAAGGAAGTACTTCTTGGATATTAAGATGAATGTCGATATTTCGAAAAGACTAATCGATAAATGATGATTTTTATCTACGCCATTTGAATTCGGTGTAGTCGTGCAAGGCGTCTTACAGTTTTGGCATTTACATTATAATTTCGAAATTAACTGTTAGAATACAGCAAAACTTGTGTGATATTCGGAGTGTCGTCTTAGATAATGCTCAAACTCGAGTTCTCGGGATCTCTCGAAACTTCATAGTATAATCGAACTGTCGAGTTTAGTCGTAAACGGTTGCAAACCTTCCGTTTCTGGATTCAAGTGTTGTCTCCTCAAGTCGAGACGCTCGTCCATCCGGTCCACCCGACCGACTTCAAAATATATTGTCTTCCGCTCCGTGTGCAACGCAGCACTGGTTTCCGGAGCTATCTAGACTTTCTAATAGCGTCGTTTCTTCTCCAAATCGAACTTTACATTGCGCTCGTATATACAGTTATAGCGATCTCTAGAATAATTTATATCAAACAGCCATCTTTTCGTTGTGCACGCTACGATCTGAGTTTTTTCTTTATCAACAATCTACGAGATTGTTCTAGTCTTCTTTCAAATTTTGTGTTTTTTTTTTTAAGTATAACTTTATACACCTGATTTTTCACAAGAGATAGTAATAGTAATATTGATAGTTAATGACATATTAAAATTATTTCTAATCGAATATAATTGCGGTTGTAGAGTGAAAAAAGGCAATTAATTATCAATTAGCTAATTGTTTGTCGCATTTTCACATTTATTCATATTCATTTCATATTCAGATTCATTTATATTCAGGTATGTTACTTGCAAATAAATCGAAACTTGTGGATGTTTCTGCAGTTAACGAACGTGTGTAAAGAGGTAATCGTAGCAGTTGTTTGCGGGTAATGTCGTGTAAAGGCGGATTCGATAAGAATAAAGATTTTTATCAATTGCACGCAACGCACACTCAAAAGCTCTGCAATTTATTATTTATTCGATCGCTGGCTGACGGGGGCGGTATTATATTATTGCCGCTCTATTGTGTTACCATCCTCGTAACCGTCATTATTCCACGTATTCCCACTATGCCTCGTCCCATTCCTCATGTTATCCCATATTCCGTTGGTTTCGACCGCGACGGCGCATCAAATGTACATACGGACACATATCGAATGCCTCTGTATGTGATAATACCCGGCTCGGGGTGGATATCGAGGTTTACGCAACGAAAAATTGATTTATCAATTTATTTATCTCTGTCGCACGCGATGCGCGTTCGATCTCTTCTCCCGCCTGAGAATAATACTGCGAGTTAGTCCGGGAGGCCAACATGCGGGACGCGTAATATAGGAAGTGGTTCTCCTCGAAGAATTATGTATCTAACTGCGAAGGAAGTAACTACTACTTGCCTAGTGAAAAGAAAAGAGATAGACGGTATACGCGTATAGATAGACCGTTAGAGAAGGAGAGAAGGAAGGAGAAAGATACACAAAGGAACGGTCGATAAGGGATCACGCGACGCGCGCACGCCATAATCTCAAAGCTCCGATCATATCGGCCTAATTGACAAATCGCGATGCTCCATTAAGGTAAGAGTTCTTCGTCAGATTCTACACGCACGTGCACGGTCTTGGCTCTTTTACGTGTCGTGCGTGTGTGCGTGTCTGGTACTCTAGGCGCGCAGTACTCACGTGACTCACGCTTACGCGTTGCGTGATTCGAGATGTCTTGCGGCCGCGTAACGCGTTTTATGCTTAGCATCGTCCGTTCTTCGGAGTTGAGTTTCCCGATTAAGTAATGCGATTGCGAAACCTGCTGACGCGTTGTTGAGAATCTTTCATGGCTTACCGGGGAGTTACCTATTCAACACGCAACGAAGTAGATGAATTTAATATGACGGATGATGGATGAATCTGATTTTGGATTTTTTTTCTCTTTTCTTCTTTTTTCCTTTGCATTGTCTCAACGATAATATAGCGCATTGGTATGCGTTGTGCTGAAAATCTGTGTACAGTTTAGCATATTTACGTACTTTAGCTGTTAAGTAGAGATAGATTTTTCTATTTTATGAATATTGGGTAATAATAATAATAAGGGGAATAATAATAATAATAAATAAAAGATATAAATGTATAAACTACATATAACTTGTAATATTTTGATCAATTGACGCAACTTACATTTTTATACAGAAAAGAGTAAGAAAGATTTTAGTGATATTCCTATTATTTTCACTGAGAAATCTTTGCCCTTTTCTTTTATCTTGGAAATTCGCAGCGCGTCGCGTTTTAACGGAATGTATTCGTCTAAATGGAATTTCAAAGTGGGTCGAAAATGCGCGGTCGTTGGATTTCAAATGATTTTCATCTCTGACATTTTCAACGGTGCGGGAAACAAATGATAATCAACGACTATGTTCTAAAAAGTCGTCCTTGCGCAAAGCGCACCGATTCAATGAAGTTGTGCACGCTCACTTGTGCAGGGGACAAAATACCGAGGGTGTTTTTAATGATGTAGCAGCGGTTCTTTCGTTCGTATCGTATTTTCCATAACTTTCTGGTTTTCAATTTTTCACTACGATTTTTGCGGCTGTTTTATGCATCGCAAAATAAAGTTCCCACGCTGTATAAATAGAAAAAAAATGCGAGCGTGAAAAACGTATTTATTAATACAGATTTTAATAATCGTCAATCGTGAAAATAATTCATGAGAAAGAGAGAGAGAGAGAAAGAGAGAGATATCGAACGTGTGAAAACGGAAATTGATTTATTAACAGGAAATTAAATAACAGTAAGAAAAATTTATTAACACAAATAGGTTAAAGATAAAATAATTTTATTTTAAAATATTATAATAAAATAAATTTATAAAATGGATTCAAAAATAAAACAGTACAGGAAAATTATAAATAAAAACGAAGTAAATGAGAAGGAAGAATTTAATAAAGATAAGAATTTGCTGAAATCATGTGCTACATGATTACATATTCCTAAATAAAAAATCATACTTCTTAATTAACTAATTGAATTGATCGATAAAACTATATATTTAAATTATTAAATAATTATACTTTCCAACAACGTTATTTATCTTTAGGCGAATTGAAAGTTGAAGATTCGGAGATGGAAATTGATAGGTGAATATTAAGAGTCGAGTAATAAATTTGCAACGAATTGTCATGGTTTTTGTAGCCGGAAAAAAATGTTAATACACATAAAATAATTTTGTTATTTTCTTTGTGAAAGCGTGAACGTAAACTCAAGCTGAAGTCGCTGCCACTTGCTCGAAAAAGTGAGCGAGAAAGAGGGACAGGGCCAAAGCTCGTCTACAGTGCAGTTTAATAATAGTATCGTCATGTCTGCCCTCTCGTCTTCGTCTTTCCTCGTCGTGGTAGGAAATACACTCGGTATCTCCCGTGTTTGGTCCCCGCATAGTTACATCATTTGATGCTAAAATGGTCTTGAGACGATGCTTGAGTACAAAAACGTGTTCTCACTAAAAAGTTCGCTATATATAGGCGCGTTTCTTATGAGACAAATTCTCTTACAGCGCACGTTCCGTCTTGCCGGAATAGCGCCGGCGTGTAAACATCGAGGGCGTATTAGAACCTAAATAGCGAGAAAGAGTGAGGAAGATGTTTCCTTTTACATTTTGCTGGAAATGTTATGCGACGAGGCGACAGAGGCTCGACAGTGACGAGGAAAGTAGAGGGAGGATGGGCGGTGGCTGATTTTACCGCAACGATACTACTTGCCGCCGGAACTTCAAACGAACGCACACGATTGAATATACCGTAGTGCCGAATTCTTGATAAAAAGTACGCGCGATACCTCGAGTACCGAACGTAACCGACGTATTGATACTGATGTATTAGAATGTCGGGGAAAATTTTACCTCGAGTCACCGAAAACCGAAGGGAGTTCGGAAGTGAGGCGCGATTGCACCTCTCCGAAATGCAACATACGTAACCGCTCGTGAGACGCGAAGTGCGCCGCGCTGGTCAATTTCTTTAAAAGCTGGCTACGATCCCAACTAGTAGAGTACCATCTCTCTTATCTAGATTTGAATTTTTTGTACCTATTTATTGCGTGATCTCGCTGCGTTTTATCCGAGGGTTGTTATTCGAGCATATCATTTGCTTAGTTAACCGAGGGAGAAGCTACAGAACATGCAAAAGACGGTGATATTTGGTTATTTCTTTTAGGGAAAATTAAGATATATGGATATTAATATATATATATCTAAAATATACAGTAATCGAGCGTTTCCTCTCTCGTCAATTTCTTTAGTCTTAATAATCTGTAATAAATTTACTGAAACCATTTTTATTTCTGTACCTGAGATATTTTATTTTTATGAAAGGATATATATTTCTAAGAGAGAACGAATATAGATTCAATTGTAAAATGTATAATTCTCAAATGGCTATCGGTACACGTGATGTTAAATGTTTATTGTTATCTTATCATTCCTTATTTACAAGCAGTGATCTATTTACAAGGTTATGACTCATAGTTTATTTATTTGCGTTGTTGGCCGCGACAAAAGCCGCGATAAAAAGTATAAATGGACACCGGGAATTTTCGTGACAAAAATCAGGTGTTACGAATTTTGCGTTATTTATGCGATAAAATATTGGAGCCGCGACTCGACACTCGTACATTGCAGTTGAATACGCAACGTGGATACTTGAGAATCCGCAGGGAGGAAAAGTATAATTAGAGATGCGCATGAGATGTCGTTAAACTTAATTGCAGTCATCTGACCGGCGGCGATGAGATCGTCGGACACCTGTTTGCTCTTTTCTTCATTATATTTATCTACATCATAGGAACTGCAGGCTGATGGTAACACGCGAACTTGGGCGACAATCATTTTTATTCGTACGTATTATCCAAAGTAAAAAGAGTATCGAAAAGATGCAGGTTGCAATTTTATCTACAACTGGTTTTTAATTTTGTCTGGGAGAAATATTGGAAGTCGGAGGAAACTTTTTACCGGATTAACCTCACTCGATCGCTTTAACATTTATATTTTACGGTGTGTTAAAAAAAAAAAAAATCTTGTCCTCGATAAAAAGTACGGCTGACCGATTTCCGCGTCGAATTGCATTCCGCATTGTAAACTTGTATCTTTTTTTTTTTAATTTCTTCGCAATGATTCGCGCGAGCTTCTGCTCCGGCTGAAAGGGACAATATTTCACGAATTAGTGTTACACACCCGCCCTCGTCGGCTGATCGCAAGCTTGAGCGTTCGTTGCACTCGATAAAGCACGAAGTGGAGAATAATTCACTGCCTTATCGGAGCGAAATCGCCGAATCGTGCGATCCCCCCTCTCTTTCTCTCTCTCTCTCTCTCTTTCTCTCTCTTGTGTGCGCACGTGTAACGCGTTACGAATTTCCCGTTGAATACCGCCAGGAGAAAACCGGGGTATTCACGGCGAACACGCACTCGAGAGAGCGAAGTGGGAAGCGCGAAAACTCGTTGGTGATTTTCGGGCATTTTATCTTCGCTCTCGTCCCCTTCCCACGTTTCCTTCCCCCTCCCTTTCTTTTCTTCCTCTTTATTCCCGCACGCGCGACTGACGCATGTGCGCGAGATACTGGATTAACAATGCATTAATTACGTTTCACGGCACGACCAACGTGGCGGCGGGGTCTGAATTTCCGAATTATACGCCATGGCAGATTACTCGGATAAAATTCAACCGTATGCGGGAATTTGCATACCGTAATGATGGAATACCGCGGGACGTTATTCAGCCCCGTCTCTTCCGTCCTTTAGAATGCTCACTATGCGCGGTTGTCATATAAACGAAATGAGACAGAGAGACAGCGAGAGAGAGAGAGAGAGAGAGAGAGAGAGAGTGAGAGAGAGAGAGAGAGAGGGGGGGAGGGGAAGAGAGAGGGAAAGAGAAGAAAAGAATTTAATAATTTTCTTAAATTGCGCGTATATAAATATTCCTTTTTAATTTACCTGGCTAATGATGTTTAAATGTTGCTAAATTTGAGTGGCGCAATACGCACTATTAATGTAATGCATCAATCGATATCACAAAATACTTGATTTGATTTGATTTGTGGGTTTGGCTTGTACAGATTTGAATGCATTAACGTCCATTAACGCTAATTATGGTTAATTAAATTTCCTTCCCCACCTATTTTGCTCAATTTGTAACTGATTTTATATGTGATGCAACTTTATACTGTTTAATCATAAAACGTACAATTTATTTATTATTATTTATATTTTAAGTGTTTAATGACAAATTCTTTTTTATTTCTTACGTTAAATCTTTTTTGCATGTAAGTTGCATATCAATAATGGATTGTAAATTAGGGTCATGAAGCATTGAAATATATTCTCTTTACATCGATGCTATATTTTCTAGATGACACATTTTCTCTTTCTTTTACATCGAAAATTGTCATATTATTAGACTCTTAGTACTTTATATTCGTGGATTATTGTCTTTTCGACCTTGAATGGAGTTTAAATGTGGAGGACGGAAGAAGGAGAAAGAGAGATTGTGCGGCAGAGGCCAATATGGTTAAAAAAGAAACTGAGGGATCCAGGACGGGCGAAAGAGAGTTCTATCTCGTAGATTAATGTATCCCGCAAGGCCACGTTGTCTTGAATTGCTCAAGAGATAACTCGCGCCCACGTTGGCGTCTAGGTTTACCGAGATGCAAATACGACGACGAGGGAAATGGCGTGGAATTAAAATTGTCGGACGAGAAACTCGCACGGGGAACTATTTCAGAAAGTGGGGTTAGAGAGAGCCGGGGAATCCTATATCGGGACTTTTCCACGGTCGACGCGCAAAGCGGAGAGGAGAACGAGCAGTATTTTCGGGATTATTGTGTTCCCTGATCCGGGACGCTGTGCAAAGACAGCGAAAGGACGACGGGAATGTGAAAGGCGGGTGTGCAGACTGCAGGAGCAAAGCAATGTTACGCGTTTGTAATAGTATACGAATAAAGACGATCGATCGCCGTGGAGGAGGAAGAAACATCCGCGCGTCGGTTCTACGGAAGAAAGAGCCAACGAGAGGAATAGAATGGAAAGACGAGCGAATAAGAGGGAGTAAACGATAATTGGAATATGCATGTACATCAGCCGAATTCCAGCGACGATCGCGCTAAATATTATAGCTTTCTTTTGAATCCGTTAGCTCGTGCTTAAATCATTTGATTGCGTTTGAAAAATGTGTGAGAGGAATGAGGAAGGATACGTCTACATCGCAGACTTCGTCATGATATCCGTGGGATTATTTAATTTCTCAAAATTACGACTGCTCGACATTTTATTTGGTTAAGCAAGGCAACACGATACTGCGAGGAAAGAAAGGGGAACCGATATAACGGAAAAATTGTTTAGCCTAGATGCTGATCATGAACGATAAGAATGTGATCAGTGACACAAAGGAAGCGCGAAAATCCGGCACCAGAAGAAGCGGAAAGGCCGAGGGAAAACTCTTCGCGGATAGTTTCAGTTTGAAATACCGTAGAGTCTAGCGCGGATTCAAAGGCAGGATAATGCAAAGGTTCAAAGGAGGACGCGGATGAAGAGGATGGCGGAGAATCGATATTACGAAGGGATGCTCGGCGAATCCGTCGCACGATTTCATCTGCACTTTGGTAAACGAGAAGATGAAAATGTTAATGAAGAAGATCGGTCTCAAGGCCCAAAAAAAAAGGAGAGTAGATGTTAGGATAAAACTCTACTACATGATCTTATACAAAAATATTAGAAGTGTTTAATCATATCCGTGCGTCTTGTTTGAAATAAAATAATTTTATTGCCATTTTAATTGTTACAAATGACAAGCGTGACAAAATCGAAAAAAAAATGTATTATAAAATTATGAATTATTATTTTTATAATACTTATTATTTTAGCAATGTGTTTGATTAAAGTCAGATATCAAATGAGCATCGAGTGATGTATTTTTAAACTCTAAATACACATATTATGATGTATGAAAAAAGATATACATATGTTTTTTAAATCGTACTTGAGGTACGGGAAAATGAAAACATTTGTACATACTATAATGATGATGCCAAAGAAGACAGATTGAGAAATGGCGCGAGAATAAAATATTTAACAGATGTGTTTAAAGAAGTCACTCTCTTCATGTGAGAGCCGAGATATTGCTTTTGAGCGCACAAGTACTCGTAGAAAGAAGTAAAGGATAAAGATGTTCCAACGTTTCGTTTAAGTATCGTTGTATTTCTCGCGGGTATTTGTCGACTTAAATTCTTTTCAAGCTAACATAAACTCGTCGAATCCGCGAAGATGTAGCGGAAGGTTCGAGAGAAGTCGTGGACGAGGAGACGTCGGATTATAAAGATCTGAAAGGATCGGTACTTGACGCGATCAGGCGAGGGAAGCCAAAAAGGAAACGTCACGAAGACGGAATGAACGTACGAAGAATTGAAGTGAAAGAATGTGGCCCGAGGAGTTATTATTTCGTATATATATATATATATATATATAATATTGTATAATATACATGTAAGAGCTCGGCTAACGTTTATTTTACGATATCACGGGTCAGTGGAGATGAAGAGACTGTCTTCGCGGTGCAAAGACGATGATGACGATGTCGAAAAGGGAGAAACGAGAGATCCGAAGAAAGAAAGGTGGTCACGTAAGCAGGAGAATTGATATTAGTGGGGGACTATTTCGAGGAAGGACCATAAACACGATTCTCATTTATGATGACAGGAAGACCAGAGCAAGAGGTAGAAGCGAAGGGAGGGAAGATGACCCGACTTGGTAACGGGAGAAAGGCAGACAACTGCTTGAGAGGGACATGAATGAAGGGAGACAGTGGATGAGCAACAGCCGCGTGTTGTTCTTTTGTTTTCCGTGACAAGAGGGTGGCTTCGTTTCGTCAGAGTCCTCGTGACAGACAGCCGGCTAGCCGACCAGCCAGCCAGCGAGCACGCGCAACACTCGCGCACACCGCGTTCTTTCTCGGACGGTGAGAAAGACGACTATGTCGATTAAAGCTTTTTCCATTAGGGCCATCCGGCCGCGATCTCTCATTTGCGATTTCTACTTCGTTTAGCTGATTTCTTGTGGAGAGGAAAAATGCCTTACGCCGCAAGCAAGTTCCTCCTCGAGTGCGGGAGGGGGGGGGGGAAGGGTCTTTCACCGTCGCGGCCGCGGAGTGCACTAATGCCGCGTCCTCGTATTATCTTACTTGCGGTTGGTCGCAACTTTCATATTAATGCAGCGCTTTCCACTTACTTTCGTTATCTCCCGGAGTGGCTTAGCTTCGCTGATGGCCTTTTGTAGGTTTTTAATGCACGAACGCGATAAATATCTCGTAACAAATGACGGGGAACGCTTTCATTTGCGGCTCGACGTCCTTTCAGCAGATTGATGAAATTAGTAGCTGCGTCAGTAGTTCAGTTGGTCCATTCCGACGGGAGCGTTCCAGCCGATTGTTTCAACATTAATATATTCGGGTGATGCATTGTAACTATTTGAATCGAATCGCGTGCATTGTTACTACTCAGCTACTACTGTATGCTCGCGTATTTATCGAGTAAGTTGCGTTTTCGTTAATCCGGTTTCATCGGAAATTCTCTCTTGTTTCTACATTAATATGCTGCGCGACAAACGCATTGTGAGCATTGCTACTATCGGTTCATATGTATAACTATCGGCCTTGCACGTAATGAATAATTAAGCCGACACAGGTCGCTCGTGCGCCGCACGAAATAATCCCATAATAGTTTTTTTTTTTGGTTATCATTCGTTCTATTCGTCTAAGTGTCTAACGGGTGCATAAATCGCGCGTTGCAAAATGAGGATTGAGAAAGCAGAAAATTATGACAATTAGGAATTGCGTCTTGGCAGGAGTCAGGTGTCGTGAGTCCGTAATTGAGAGTCGAGAGTGGTTAGAATTCACACATATGAGAATCGAAAGTTTCGAATCGAGAGTCCACCGACGTGTATACTTACGCACAGTGTTATTCGAAACAAATGCATCGGTCTGTCGACACTCGCGCCGGAAATTACGTCTCGGTCGAATCCGCGAGTTTAGCGTGTCGCGCGTGGTTTCCGAATTAATTAAACTGATTCGTTCGTCGAATAGAAATCGGTAGTGTACCGATGCGGGTGTCTCTTTCTCTCTCTCTCTCTCTGTACGTTTGCAAATGAGACGACTCATTGGCGGAGGAGGCGATACTTTTTTTATCGTCGGGGAACACAAAAAGATTGTGGCCGCAAAAGCCAACAAAATGTTCGCCATTGTCCGATCCGGCAGTATATGCAACCACACTTATACGCGCACCTAGCTGAGCATTATAATGAGAGCATTGTTCCCTGAAACTATAGTCACATTGTTGTCACTCTTCCCTCTCGCGCTCTTCCTCGTTGGTCTTCTACGCCGGATCGTTTCAATGCCGTCTTTAGCTTCGGATCCATTCTTTTCACGCTATAGAGTGCCCGATGTCTTAGTATTCCGCGTCCAGTTTCCACGATAGCGGAACGATTAGCCTCCGAGATTACTTTGCGGTTATTTTACAGAAATATACTTCTGTTTTTAATTCATTAACTTTACATGTGAGAATATAATCTTCAATGAAAGACTTTCTCTCTTTGTACTACATAAGGGTGTCTACCGTGTACTTAATAACATTAATAATCTGTTAGTTATTAAGTAGAGGCTGTAGTCCACCGTTGTTTCCTTTGAACATAAGTTTTTAATATTAATCTGATTTTATTTTTTAATCGCATTCATTATTTTTATCTTACTTTTTATCGTTGACTCGCGCGGTTTTTAATGAAAAGCAGAAAATATGTTTATTAAACGAGGACAATGCTGTGGCCTAGATGGATAAATATATGCAAACATTTTTTTATACGGGCGTAATCTTCTTTATATTTTCGCTTTTGTCGTTTACATACGTGATAACCGTGAAACGTAGACGGAGATAGAGCCTCATAAAAACTGCTGAAAGCGCAAAGGATCCCGAGAGGGAGAGAGCCGAGACTGGGAAGAAAATACGAAACGGCCAGCCAAAATTCGCGCAAATGAAACAATATTGCACCAGCCGGTCTGCGAACCAGCTCCTTCTGGGTTTTTCGCGGTATCATTTCCCGAGATAAGAAAAAGCTTTCTGACACTCCACAAATCATTTAATCCGGCCGGGGAGGACGCCATTCGGATTCTACGTTTCTACGTTTCCATTCGTTCTGTTCTCCTTCAGTGTTCTTGACAATTGAAATTAGGGCTTATTCAAGATTGCGCAAGAAGGGACGGCGGGAGGACAAAGAAATTTAGGGGAATCTCTCGGGAGATACAATCAGCGAGCGACGCGAGATACGGCAGAGAGTCGCGTTAGCAAGTTGGCGCGAATGAAACGCTATTGCTCTCCGCGGTCCTCGGCGAATTCGACCATCATAGTCTCTCGAAGCGAGAGATCCACTTTCGGGCGAAGACTATGCATATCTCGCGCGGTATTGCGATAGAAGACACGATAGGGCGTGTGCGTGAGAATGCCCGACTATGGCTACTAGTTTCAGTTAGACGCATCCGCGCATACAATCAATAGCATTACTCTCTGCCTCCATTATACCGGCTGCTACCGCGGGCTACAATGGTGGATCATTAGGAATAGCAGCGGATAACACTGTAGCAAGATCAATTCTCCTACGAGGTTATTAGCCACTCCGCGCTGAATAGATTGGTCCTGTTGTAACGGCATCAAGACGTATTTTCGACGTAATCACGCAATTATAACGTTGCTCAAGCTGCTAATAGCCATTTCCATGGACGCGTTATCGCTGCGAATTCGGTAGACCCTTCAGCGAAATTCTCCATACAGTGAGTTAATTCTAAGAGGTTGTGAGAGGTATTTTCGTAGGTCTTGAGATATATTTATTTTATTTTAAAAACTGTCTTAATTAGTCTTCATACATACGTTTGTTTCTACGTTATTTCTTTATAGAAATAGTATTTTGCAGAAATTTTCTATCTAGGTATGTTATAACATTTCTCAGCTCAATATTTTATTTAAAATTAATTCAATTTTCATCCAAATTTGTCGGAATATTTTGCATTCACTTGACGACAGGAATAAAAATAAAAAAAAAAACAATTTTTAATTTGCCATGGCAAACCTAACACGGTTAATTGAAATATAACAGTTTATCAGCTGACAACAACATAATCAATTTCTGAAATTTACAATTTCTACTTTTCGTACTTCGTTTATTTTCTCTGTAGAAAATATTTTGTTCTTAACTTTTCCTTTCTTACTTTTATTATATACGTTGCTGGAACTTGGAGCAAAGAGAAAAGAGGGAAGCATCGAGAACGATATAACGTCGTTCTATTTTCTAAAGCTTGAATCAAACGACAAATTGGAACTCGAGAGTAAATTCCAAAAATCCGTATGATATGACTGAGATTGCGATCGATAGTATAACGCGCGGATTTGTTTTGTATTTCTTTCCACGTCAGATTCCAATCCGCAATTCTACCTCTTCGGGCTTGAAGATTAATAGGCACGCATTCTTGTCGTAAGATTGCTGTTTCGGATTCCGTTATAACAATACGAATAGGGTTCGTTCGAAGGTTGCGCCGCGATGCTCTGCCTCGGCGCTGATTTGAATCGTTTCGCGTTTTTTAACGACCGCGCGAAGAGGAGCGTATATATAAGATCCAGCGTCGTGATTTAACGTTCAATCTCCTTAACGTGGTTGAGGTCAGTCGCCAGTCATTTGTCTGGTGGCAAGAGCACTCTCTCCGCTCGAGAGAGAGAGGCCCTCCTACCTTCGTACCCGGCGCGCACACGCGTCCATCTAAATTAGCCTCTTCAATCACAGTACAATGGTTACACACCGAGAGCAGCTTTTCAGAGCCAGCACCGGCACCGGCACCGACACCGGCACCAGTGGATCCGTACAAGTGGTTCCCTATTGGCTGTTTACTATCGGTCAAGCCGTACACCATGCAACTGTCCCGACAACTCTGGCATGCGGCCAGTCGAAATGCCCCTGTAATGTCGCTGCCACCTCCTCGATCGCTCATTGTGGGATCGCGCGGTTTTTCGCGGGAGTTGCATTCGGAGTTCGTTAGGAAGAAGAGTGATCAAACGAGGCGAGTCGCTCGTTACGCCCTCGTAAATAACGCGTAACGTCCGCTTATCGTGCCCATGCAGTTGCGCAACGGTCGTCGCGACTGTTTCTCGTTTGTCTCCGAGTCGAACTTGTAAGTTCGCATAGCATCCACAGTTGAAAGCTATAGCTACACAGAGTTCTTCTCGGTAATAAGGAAGCAACATTGAGTAATGTAGGCATCCTACATTCGTGAATAGATTCGTTAAGAAGCACTTGCTCTACATTCCTGAGGCAGATATGTACTGGCTAGAGTTTTTTTTTTTTTTTTTTATTAAACTTTAGCTTTTCTTTAAAAGCTTTATTCAGCAATTCGAGGCAAAATAGCGAATACACGAGCGAAATTGATATTTTTTAATGTGATAATATCGGTTTCTGAAATAGTGATCGTATAACTAATAATCAAAAGAAACAGACTAAAATGCATATTAATCGTTTAATGGAGAGCTTCTTTGATCGGGGAATTTCTGCTACGGACGCATATCGACATTGGATTTATATTTGATTATAATAAAAATGTAATAGATGTATTATTATTTCGATTAACTGAAGGGACTGAATGAAAACGGGTGTCATAAAACTCGAGTCCTTCTTGCGATTACCGATATTATATGGACTTCATTTAATGAGGTCGATATTCGAGTTTTATGACCTACAGTCATTTTTACGAGTCTATTACGAGGTCGAAGATACTTTAAAATTATCTTGTGCGTAAAGTGCGTTTGAGAAATTTTCTAGAAAGTATGTATACTACCAGTAATGCGCGGTATTTCTCGAAAACCGGAGTAAATCGGAGTATCTGGAAAATACGTATTCTATGTGAGATGCTCTCTTAGAAAGTCTAACGAGGATATAAAGTTATAATAGCATACCGTGCGGCTTAACTTGCAATCATTAAACAAGCCGACTCAGATGTTTGTCCATCTTCTTTAAAACTACTTTGAAGAATTTGCAAGTACGATTATAATCATAGAATATTTTAACGAACGTATTATATGTATGTCGCTCTCTTCTTTCTCTCTTTTCCTTTTGTTTTTCTTTTTGTTTCTCTCGAGTGTAACATTGGCACAATTCTTGCTACTTCTCTAAAAATCTCTAGAATTTTACGAAGAGCATTGTTCGAGGATTGATCATTAAAAAAAGGTCCAATAATTGAAAATTGCATTTTAAAGATGTAGATCATTCACATTTCATATTTATGGATGCAATTTTTGTGGTTTGACATTATTATTTACAACGTTTTTCGCGATTTTATAGCTTAATACACAAATTGTAAACATTCTTGTTAATTTTGATTTTTATTGTATCCTAATTTATCTATAATTTTATTATTTCCTTCTATGAATATTATTATAGTTGGAAGCGTGTACTTGTAATTTATTCATTTGAGTTTACTTCCTCTCTTTCATTCAACTCTCTGTGTTGGTAATTTCACTTTGCGAGAGACATTCGTATGAAGTGAGAATTAGCAAGAACATCGCGTATCATAAAGTTCCTTTTATTCCTTTTATTCATTTCCACGAAGCGTCGGTGCAAGTCGAATCCTTCAAGCGTTTCCGGATAAAACGTTTCTACGGATTGCGCGTTTGCAGAAAGCGCGATGTCGACGCAATAATCTAAGCTGAATCGAACATGGATATTATTCGTGAGCGTATTTTGTCGATGAAAAAAAAAAAAAGTCTCACGGAAGATACGGAGAATATGCGGATGTATGGCGAAGGCTCGCAGCGATTCGCCTCGGACGCGGCCCACCCACGCGTGCCAGGGCCTTTCTACGAGGAAACTTTTTGGACGCGCGTAAACCGCCCGATCGGATTAAAATAGATGCCGGCCGGTCGTATTTAGAGCGGCTAGAGTTTCTCCAGCCCGGGGCGAAGATAGATGCGAGCTAGCTCGCTATTACCGTTACTATTAATGACGGCTACGCCGCGACAACAACGCCGTGGTTTGCTGCAATCACCCGCTCTTTATTCCGCAATTGTACGTAGAATATTATACGAGATGTCCTATAAAGTTATATAATAAAATAATGTTTCTCGTTGAGGTTTCGAAGCGCGCACGTCCGTGTGTGTGCTGTCTTTGATATGGAAATTTTAATTAGAAATACGAGTGTTTGCTAAAAGTGTTAGTGAAATAAAAGATTTAATTCGTTTACTTGGTTTTATAATGAAATTCTGATTTGTAATTCAATTAAAAGTACCTCCAGGGGAAAATTATTTTGAAAAATAAAAGTAATACAAGAGCAAATTTTTAGGGCGTTTAAGCAAATTTTTTTACATGGATGAATATTTCACAGATTTTGTACATAATATCTGCAAATTAAGTTTTAACTAGTGAATGAAGTTATAACGACGATAGTTTTGCTGCGTTGATATTTTTAACTGTAATATTCGAATAACATGAAACAGCGCCGAAATTAATTAATCTTAATTGAAGATTAACATTTCTTACATACATGCACTTAGCTTCGTCCGCTTTCTAGTAGGTGACAGTAGGATGTAATATGGCCGTTTGTTCTGTTCGGTACGATGTAGCGTTTGCTCGAACGTAAGACGAACATCCTGGCTGGATCCGTCAGGGTTTATGGCTACGCCGGGGTTAAAACGGGAGACCACCTGTCTCTCATCGTTGTGCAACGTCGGTATCCCGAGGCACCATGGGTCCATATTATATAGTTCGTTGCTCCGGTCGCTTAACCCTTTCGTGCTCGACGTATCTTTTCCGATGCAAACCAGTTTCGGGCAATTGGCGTCGTTACTACAACGTCAACTCTACGTTATACCCTCGTAAGCCCATCATTCTAGGTTACCCATTGTAAATTGTCATAGCACACATAGGATATCGCTTTGGGAAGGAAAGAAGATTGTCTTTTACATTCTTATGTGCAAATTAAAAAGATTATTACATGTACACGTACTTTTTACTTGGTGCTGATTACAAAAGACGTCGAGACTTTATGTCCCTTTCTATAAAGAAAAATGTTAAGATCCCGCATAACGAAGGAAAACAATTTCTTTTTATATTGAGTTGATTCTTCGTTTACGTTCTTGTTCGCGTGCAATAAAAGTTCCGGGACTATTCAGGAAGTTGATTGCAAGTGTGAGAAGATACTAGGTAACCGTGCTATGTGGCTTGTTCTAGAATTACTTGTACCACGAGAAAATTCTTGCGAGAATTAAAACGAAAAGTCGAGAAAACTCATCTTTTCGAGCTCGAAATTGTGCTCGGAAAAGTAGTGCGCGCAATTGGTTGTTTATTAAATCTATTTTTAGTATTATAAGAACACAAATCGAATTGTTCTGGATTTAGAAGTGTTTTAATTTTAGCTCTAGAGAAGCATTGTATCTTTTGAGTATATACTAATTATGATATTACTGCTTTAATTAAAATCAATAAAATGATAAACTGCATACGATGGGCATATTCTTAGTTGCATGTATAAGAATTTTCATAGCATATTAATGTGTCGAATATTATTGCGCTCTGGTATTTCATATATTTATTTGCATTAATTTTATTTATATATTATTTGTATTAAGGAAGAAAAGCGATTATTGGATTTTTATTATTACTCGTAAGAGTATTAGAAGATGTTTAAAAGACGTTTGGTGATTTTGCCATTATGCTTGGCATGCAAAAATATTTTTACAGATTATAGCCGACAGAATTCTTCAGTAAACCGTAAATTAAGTTAGATGTTTGAAGCGCGATTCTCGGGAAGATGGCGCGTTCCGCCGCTTTAAGAAGCGTAAAACTATATCGCCATTAAACGTCGACGTTGAAACGTTGACGTTGACGATCGATATACCCTATTCCCTATTTCCGCGAAAAGTTCTATCACGTGCTCTCGGGTTAGCGCATTTTATTAGGTCGTGGATCGCGTCTATACGCGGCACTACACTAAATCCGATTAACTTCTAAGGCTTAGCGAAGGTCGATATTTCTATACATAGGCTGCTGGAGCAATCGATAGGCAAATATTCGCAAACGAGCAGTTTCGTTTCTCTCGACTAAACCAAACAATGTATATATTGAATTACAACAGGAAAGAAGTTAGTTTCTTTTCCTTCTTATCGTTATTCTATAAGTTGTTATTAGTTGCTTTATGCAGTTTATCGAGTGTTTTTATTTATAAAGGGATAATCAAATTTTAATTATTGATATTGTCAATTTGTTTTTTGTAAAATTTATATAAAAACTTAAAAAATTAAAAACTTTTCTCGCTTTTCTTTTTCTGTAGGTGTGCGCTATTTAGTATTTTCTTTAAAGAGTTAATCAATAGTAATTATTTTCGTATTTTCATAATAGTTTGATAGTATTTTTATGACATTAGGTTGATGAAAATATGTTCCTAAATGTAATCGTGCTGCTATTTAAATTCTTTATTCTAATTGCGAAGAATAGTCCGAAGATTAATTAAAATTCTACGAAAACAACAAGGTTACAATAATTTTAGATTTAGGTGATTAAAGTTAGCTACATCAGCGAGTAGAGTTGTGAACTCAAGGCCATAATTATACGTACATGTGTATAGGCAGAGTGATTACTCTACTAATTTTCACAACTCACCTAATAACTTATTTATACGCATCTGTTTTTAGCTGATTATGTGTTTGAAGACATTTATTAGTTATTATAAATTAATACAGAATTTTTTTGATCTTTAATTTGCTGTTATATATTTTATCATTGAATTATTAGAATTGTTATGATTATTTATTTATGTCTCTTATAAAATTTGATTATATAGTTCTGATCATTATTCTAAACATAAGCAATACAATGGGTAACGGTGAAATATCTAAGCTTGAAGGAATATAAATAAAACGGCGGATATTGTTGTGCGGATATGTTATTAATTAATATTAAAAACAGTCGTGATAAAATTAATTGGCTCGTTATTAATCTTCGCCATTTGTACATTTATCAATACAATACACAATTTCCGCGTTGATAATAACTTTTAGTACGAAGTACTAACGAGCGTGTTACGATTCTTTCTTTCGATTTTTGAAGGTAGATTGGTATCAAATTCTCCATAACGAATAGAATTGCTTGGTAACTCACTTAATATCTGAGCTGTCAGAATACACGATGACAGCTGTTCACGGTACGAGGTACACAGCGCAGAAAGAGAAGTGCAGAAACGAAATCAATCGGAGAGATTCGCGAGAAAGGAGCGACAATGAAATGGAGTCGATCGGTTTAACGCGCGTTCCTTTAAGGGCGGAATATAAATTTATGTATGATATTGTTACAGGTTTGTTTAGTACATTACGGCTTTATACAAATCGATATTTTTCGAACGTTATTGAATTTTCTTCCTTGCGGAGAGAAAACAGGTTTACAGTAATGTGGTGTTTAGTTTTCCTTTGAAGCAAACGGACGTGCCGAAGCACACACGCACACACGCACACGCACACACACAGTGCGCTATTTATGGATAATATTGTTGGTATGATATTGCGCATAATGTTTTTCGGATTAGATTTTCCTCGACTCCCAACGCGTTTCCAAGGTTCACCGCGCACGAAACTGGTGTAATATCGTTCTGAATGCTCAACGAGGGAACAAAGGGGATCGATTACGCTGGCCATTCTACCGGCTAAAGATTTATCTGTTCTATAGTCTTTCGATTAGAAGCTATTGATGACTTGGCACCGTCAAGGAGAAATCTGCCCCGAACCGTTCGTGGAATCCGAAGGGTCGAGTGGCTCTAAGTGACTTCGCGCGCTCAAGCTACCCCCCCGCGAACTGGCAAATACGAGGGTTTTATTAACCTGAATAAAAAGCCGGTAAAAACGTCGGCGATACGTGACAATTTCGGCGTATTGGCTCGCGACCTTAATTTCCGGAGTTCTCACTTTCATCGCCGGCGCAACTAATCTTTCACCTCCGTCTCTCTCCGTCCACCTTCTTCTCGCCTTCCGTTTCCCTTTCGCGCAGACGAGGAAAGAGCGCGCGAACTCGTTTGGCGGGGCGGAACGGGAGGGGGGGAGTCGGGGTGGGGGTGGGGGGGGAGTGTATTTTATTACCTCTACGGAGAAGAGAACACCACTCCGGCGTCGAGGGGAGTCTAAAGAGAATAGGAAAGGATGGTGGTACGACGTACTATAATTCTTAATTTGAACGATTAGAGAAACGCGCGAGCGCGCGCCGCCTCCGTCTTGCCGAATATACACGGCGTTTCACGGCGTCGGCGTCGGCGTCGGTGTATTTCTCTTTACTTTAATAAACGAGTTCGCGTTTCGCCTCGTCGCCGTTTGCGTTTATTTTAAAAGGAAAGTTTGCGAGCGGCCGTGGCAATTTTCGTGCCGTAAATACGTACATACGGGGGACGAGACCGCCACGCGCGTAACGCGTAACTCGTGCATTCGTTATTCCGTTCGCCGTAAACGTCGACGCGAACGACGTATAAACTCGTATAATTTTTCGGCTGGCTGGTCCTCAGCTTTCCCTCCCTCTCGTAGGTGGTGAAGCGTCGGCGCCTTCCGTGGCGCCAGGGCCTGGACGAAATTCAGGCGCAGCGCGAATGACCGACGAGGACAAATAAGTTCCCGATCGAAGCTCGAAACTTCGCTCGCGCGGCTCCGGCACTTCTTGCCGGCGAGAATAGAAGCGGAGGTGAAATCCTTTTTCGATGATAGCTCTTCCTCGTGATCCTCTGAAATACTTTAAACGTCTCCGCGCTCTCCCACTGCCCGCATCCCTTCTTCTCTCTTTTCACTCCCCCTCCTCCCCCCCCCCGCGCCCTTTCTCTTCTTCGCTCCTTTATTTTTTTTTCCAACGTTCTTTCTCTGGAAGAATCGGACTGCAGGCGCACGATACGGCGATCCGATATTGCGAGGCATCCTTGCACGGCTTGGACGATTTCGAGATCCTTTGAATTTCGTCTCCGTTATCGAGCGCTATGGTCAAAGCTGTGTGTATACTATCGAGTAATACGGTTTATGTCGTAGAAAACTTTTATTTCAGCGTGGAGAACTTACTTTTAGACATCGTAGACTTCGCTTCTTATAGAGATTTCTGATTTTTTAGCGGCAAAAAATATTTGTCTTCGTTTCGATAAATGCCTCAGATACGTGTTGATTTAAGGAGTAATATCGTCGTTATATATTTATTTTGTCGGGATGTTTTGGCTGTAAAATTATTTTTATTTCTTCTCTCTCTCTCTCTCTCTCTCTCTCTCTCTCTCTCTCTCCCTCCCTCTCAGTCGAAATTTGTGATAAAATTATTTTTTTCCAGCAAAAATGAAGAATTTTGTTGTTATTGAGTTTAGACGCAGAAAATTTACACGACTACTATTTTATTGTCTCAACTTTTCAAGCATTTTTTACCATTGTCCGCGATACTTTTGGTGATGTATTTTGCGTATGTTTGTGTTGAAATGGAAAAACTACTGTTTACAAAAATTTGTATTCAAACAATGAGAAATGTAATTATAACGACTCTGTACATTTGTACTCTTTTTAAGGTTCTCAATCTACCGTATTTTTAAAAAATTAACGAAAAACTTTACAAAAAGAAAGTTTTATCTAGAAGGGGTTAAAGTTTGATCCGCAAAGTTACCGTAGAGACACTGAATGTAGGTTTTGTGCATGAAACGACGCGAAATGATGCCGATGCTTTAATGCTAAAACGTCGAGCAAAGTAAGTTTTCGGTCGGTGTTCCCCGATGTTCTCTATGGACTTAATTAAAAATTAAACGAGCCCTACGGGACCGTCGCCACCACCGAATTTCGTCGACGTTATTCGCTCTATGAACCCGGGAAACAATATCTTTCAGTCTCAGTAAAAGAATGGCCTATTTATGTGAATCTATTACAGTTTTGAACGATAGAGTGGATATTCCATGATATACTTTAATCGTGTATTTTAAAATTTAATTAGAATTGAAAGCTTTAATAAAATAACACAATAAATCACAAAAAGTTTCTACATTATAAATTGACTAATGACTGTTGTATAGGTATCGTGTCTGTAAATATCGATTTTTACTACTTAGCCAATTTTATTTTTTGATTTCTTAAATTTCTATTGTGTGTGACAATTAGCTGATATAATAATTATTAAATATTTTAATATGTAATAATTCCATATAATTACAACGTCACATGTTTATTCAGTTAAAGAAATTTAAATCTATTTAATTCTAATTAATTCTAATTTATTTTGATAAGAGAAAGTAAAAATTAACTTATCTTTTTTAAATTTTTGGAAGAGAATTAAACGAGCATTTTAATAAATCTAGAAAGTAAAGTATATATATTTTTCACTATAATTAAATTTTATTTTCTAATTTATTAAATTATCCGATTCTTGATTAATATAAAAATCATAAAAGTGTAGTTTTTTTGTAATCTAATACGGATTTAGAAGAATTATGATAATAATTAATGAAACAAAATTCTTTCGAGCAAAAAAATCGAAATTGAAATAATTCTGAAAAGATAAAGAAGCAATAGTTGACACTTGATGCATTTTCTACAGGAAATATAAAATATTAAACATTTTATAACGGATATATTATATAAATAACACATAAATAAATTAGCTGCTACACGATGCGTGACACTTGTTTTTCTCACGCGCAACGTACAGCATTGTATGTACACAAGGTCATCATGCTACTATTTGCGCGATGAGACTCGAGTCGACAGATAGTGACGTGAAACATACTAGTCTCCCTTGAGACGTAGTCGCGACAAATGTTACGAGCAAACGCGATCGTTTCTTATAAACGTTTAACGATCATCCGCACAATCGATTGATTCCCGCGAGCAACGACTCGTAAACATATCAATGCTGTTTATTGAAGACCGTATTTCGTACCATTTGTTCAGGCAGGGACTGAAGTATTCGAGAGAACGAGACTTTTATAATATTGTTTTATTGCTATATTTACGGATGGTAATTTTTTAAATGAAATCGCTTGAATTTTCACGTTGGATTCCGATTTTTCCGTCGGATTAAATGTAACTTGCCTATCGCTGTTGAATGATTGAAAGCGCAAACTAATACACGGCTCGCGAGCTCCGAGTACTGAAAAGCTTAATATATTGACTGCTTATTAGTAAAAGCGTATGAAATATTTCACGTTTGAATGTGTTATGCGTGCAATACTGAATTTCGTTTGTATATTTCGATGATCTATCATGTCTTAATTAGCCATTCAGTTAAATTGTCAATCGCACCATATCGAATGGCATCAAGATAAAGTTGCCAATGCTATCTCTAAATTTCAATCATTAATCAAATGTTGCGAAAACAAACGAATAACGATAAATAATATTAACAATAATGCAATAAATTTATTATAATTTTAAAATGAGACATCGCGTTTAATTCAGCAGTTTATAACTTGATTTTGTGTTGAGAAACATTCATTAAGATTATTAATAGACTTGGGATTAGAAATTAAACATAATGTTATATTTCAACTGAAATAAAACACAAGTAAAAACAAAATTTTCTCAAGAGAATATCAAAGATATAAACAAAATAATATCTTGCAACAAAAAAATTGCGGTTATAAATAGCGATCAAATAGGTAATCAGTTATGAATCGAATAATAATTATGCATTTAATTAACTTTCGCAATACTCACGGTTTTACATGCAATCACACGAGCTACGATGCCGAGATCGGTTTGGATTTATTCTTCGCTTGTTAGAAGTCTTGTGAGAAGTGTATCTCAAATAAAGTTTTTATTACACTGCACTGTGTTAAAAAAATATACACTTTTTCAAGACACTTGTTTTTGCTTTAATATAAGCGGATGTACGTCAAGTGTCAAATAAAATCTGTATTTATCGATAATTTTAGTTTAGTTTTTTATACTTTATTGATATTTTAGTTTTTTTAATGTTATTTAATACTTAAAGTGAAGTGACTATGAGTAACACAATTAAAATATTATCTAACTATATGAAAATTAATAATGAAATATAAAGTATACATTTATCGATTCGATCGAATGACTATATGCAGTACCATTTACAATTTGTTATTTGTAATTGCTTTTTTGTATTTATTGTGGCATGTTTTACATGAAGTGATGTATTACTATATTCCGTTTATATTTTTGATATTCTCATGCGAAGCTAAAAATGTTGTTTTCACTTGAGTTTTATTTCAATTTCGATCTAGTATCGTAGTATCTATTTTTATAATCCCAATTCTATCAATAATTTTAATAACGATAAATGTTTTTTAATACAGAATTAAACTATTAACTACTGAATTAATGCAATTATGATTTGGAAATTATAATAAATTTATTGTATTGTTATTAATATTATTTATCGTTATTAATATTATATATTATTTGCAAATATTATTTATTTCTAGTAGATCTTTTTATTCTTATTTAATTAACTTTATTTAGATATATTTATGTTATATTTGTCATAATGACCATATTTAAAAAGATACGTAAGAAATCAAGGTATTTAAGGTATTTTACAATCATTAATTGCAAAATACTTTAAATACCTCGATTTCTTACGTATCTTTTTAAATATTGGTCAATATGACGAATATAACATAAATATATCTAAATAAATTTAATTAACCTAACAGACCGAATATCGTTTATCAATGGCAATCTGTACAACATAATTTCAAATGCAGTTCTTCTTAAACAATGTTCAATTCGTTTGTCATGAGGAAACAATACAATTGATCGCAAGCACACTTTAGATAGTTGCTCCGCGAAATCGAATCCGCCGTACTTTGCGCGCAATGGCGTCTCGCCGGCAGACGTATGACCTATCTATTCGAATCTGGTTGAAGCAGGGAAGGCAGTGGCGGGAGGGTGGGGGTGGTAGATTACCCCGCGGAAATCCGTCCTCAGCGAATGCCCGGGCTTCCAACACGCGACTACAAAGCAAACGTTAAACAGAGGTCGGCGCGGCTCGCGAGGCAATCGCATGATCCTCCCTTTTTACTCTGTTTTCCTCGATCACGCATGGAACGAATGGCGGTGGGAAAATATCTCTCTCTTTTTTTGCTCTGCGACGTCCATCGCAGGCGTTCTACTTCCTTTTTTTTTTATTTTATCGACCATCGGTGGACATGTTGCCTCGCGGTGTAATGGATCGCTTTGTTCGGAAGAGCGGAAATATCTTGGTGAATTTTTCGCGTTACTAGTAGGATGTTTACGAATATATTTTTTTTCATCCCTCACGAATTATAATATACAACGTCATATCCCAGGAGAAATCCCTGCGCGCATATGGCGCGACGAGCGGAACGATGTGCGCGTTGCCTCTTCCAGTTCTCTTAAATGCCGCACGAAATTGCGACATTTACTGGAAAACGAAAGGTGAAAGCCGTCTTCGTGGACCTCGTGCAGATAGCGAAGTGATTTGTGATCCCGAGTGCAGTTATACTAGCCAATAATAGAGCGATAGTAAAGCGAAACGTACATTTTCTTTCGCAGAGGTGAAACAAGCAGCATACAAATTCGCTTTACTCGTGTTACGAATTCTTAAATTCTTACGGCGAAATTAACGTTGAACAATTCGTATTTACTGCGGATATACATCAGAGATACACAACAGTTCTCTTTCTGTTAATTATAACGTAATTCCAAAAAATTTTATCGCGTCTTTTAATAGATGAACGTGCAATTTAAATGTGTCTATCTCTTTTACATGTTATTTGCCCAACGCGTTTTACATGTCTTAATTTGTATACAGAATTTTTATTATCATAAAATTATATCCTTACGGTGGTGTGTAGAATCGCGTACTCCTTATTTTATAGTAAAATTTTATATTAAACATCGGGGTATTTACAAGCACATATATTTTAAAAGATAACGTCGGTGAGGACTAATCTCGAAAAGTTAGGCGCCGATCGCGGATGGCCATTGTGGCGGACAATGTGTTAAAAGTGCTTTCTCGTATCATCCGTTTAAAGGCCGTACGGAACACAGATGGCATAGAATACAGACAGACAAAAGCGCTGGTAGATGTTACTCCACCGATTTTCCGTTCGATTTTTAGCCGATTGTTTAATCGTATCAGGTGCACGACTGAACTATTTCGATTTGCGCGTCCTTTTCGAACGCGAACCGACGAAGTTGCTGTAACGTGACGTATAATCTCGTGGTCGTATTAGTGCGGCGTCGATTGGTCGCACGGTGAAAGGATTTCGTGTTAGTCCGCTTGAGATAATGTCGGATATCCAAAAGTTTGTTGCACGACAGCGAAGCGACTATCCTTGGATGTTTCGGAAAGCATCGCTGCCACGTTGCAGATTCGCGTCGCCCTTCGCGTTTGCCACCACTGCCGCCGCCGCCGCCGCCGCCGCCGCCGTCGCCGTCGTCGTCGTCTCGCGCAATTCTGCCGCGTAACTGCACGCAAGTTTCGTCGATATTGTCTCGAGTCAGTAACCCGTAAGCGACAGGAAATTATTAGGCCAGATAAGCGTGTAAATATGGCTGGTGCTTGAGGGAACGCATAAAACGTATGCTTCCAGAGACTTGTGCATCTAACACGAGTCGGCAGTGAGAGTTCGACTACCCTTAGCTTTGATAAGTTTAGACATTGATATTTTTTTTAACAAATATTTTTCATTTGTTGATGATATAATATATCTCAGCGCCATATAGTTGCTATTTAATTAAGTAAAGGAAGAACAAATATCGAATATTTCCTTTCTTGAAGCAACAACGTTTATTTATATTTTTTTGTGCTTGTTTATTTAATGTGAATCTAATAATTTAATATATTGCATATTTCGATTTTTTTAAATAAAATGGGATAGATGCCACATACAATAAAATATAACTATTATTGAGCGAATGTGTAATAATTCTTCTAGTGAAGCCTACTCTTTTTTTTTTTCAACAATTTTTTGAGAGATTGCGCTTTATTAATTTTTTTTTAAATATTGTAGCGCAGTTATTAAGTTAAAAATGTTAAAGTAAAGACTTCTTGAGCGATTAAGCATCAGGAGACCTTTTATTGACTACTCGCTGTCTTCGAATTAGATTTGACACACCTGTTCGCCTTTAATGTAAATTGCCCAACAAATTCTTATTAAAGTGGGGTTGGCTGTGCGCAAAAACATTCGCTAAAAAATATTTTATTGGATTCGATGCGGAATAGTTTACCGCGTGGAGACCGACAAGCCCGGTGTCGCTAGAAATAGAAAAAAAATGTGTGTAAACGATTGTCTAGGGTACAAATGGAACCACCTTTTGTCTGGCATGTCATTCCCCGTGCTGATGTACGCGCGTTCTTTCATCCCCCGGCCATGCTTTTTGTAGCACTCGTATTATTCTTTACTCTGTCTCTCTTCCTTTCTTTCTCTCTCTTTCCCCTTCCTCTCTCTCTCTCTCTCTCTTTTTGCGCACTGCCTCGTGCGGTTGAGGAGTGTCGAGAAGTTCTTGGCGGAATCAAATTTCCGTGAGATGTAGCCGAACAAAGACGGAAAAGTTCCGAAAGGTTTGTCTTAAGACGAATCCTTTTGTGTCTCCTCTCCGACGTTTACCGACGGCAGGTTTGCCCCTCGCTGTCGAGCGCTGATGGAATCGAGTCGCTATTTTACGCGCGGGTAGAATGAAGAGTCTTCCTCCCTCCCCCTCCCCCGCCCGCGCACCCGCAATGACTGTAAATACAGTCGGTTCCGTAGATATCGAGCTGTCATCCTGGGACTTGACAAATTTAATACACTCCGGATTCGTTTCGGGGCAACCAAATTTCCCCAATGCGCGTTTCCGACGTACGAACGGATTCACGAGGAATTAGCTAACGGCGCCGTTGTTCGTTGTTTCCACCTTTCTCCTCCCCCCGCCGTCCATATCGAATGAACATCGGCGAATTCCCGAACGACACTTTCACCCCCTCCTACCCCTACCTCCCACGCTTTGCTTCCGCTTCCGAATGCGAGACGCTCGAATATTTCACGAGGCCTTCGTGACCTCACGTAGCCGCGGAATTATTTCCCGCCTGCGGATCGTATACGAAAGTTAGCTCTACACCGGGAACGTTTTTCCACATCATTGAAAATTTCAGGCAATCGTTCAAGCCGCCGTTACGGAGGACGACTATGTTGGGTCGCGACTTCGTCGGGCTGCAGTTGCAGCTATCGACATGAATACTGCATCATTCTTGCGACGTGTAGTAAACCCGATTCATCCATCTATGTTATTTTATGATCGTGATTATGTAAAGGAGATTGAAAGGAGATTGGAATACTAAAGGAATTAATAATTTATATTTTGCTGTCAAGAGAAAACTTGGTAAAAAAAATAAAACAAATTACTAAAAGTATTTTATGTATAAATAAAATAATGTAAAAAAAAAAATTAATAAAACATTCCGTTCAAAAGAATCGATTTCAACTCGATCAAGGAGAGAGCAAGAAACGAAAGAGCTTCAACGCGGGATAATACATAAAAAATGCGAATAAATTGTTTGTATTTGTGCAGACATTATCCGATTTTTGGTAATCGTCGATTATGTAGTCGTCTCAGTTAAATTCGTCGGAAATATAATCGCCGCCAGATGAATTCTTCATCATTTCAATTCCAAGAGTTTTTCTCGCGCAGTAAACTCGATTCACTCGTAGCGTGAATGGCGCTGCTCGGCGGTGCTCTTCAGACTGTAATCGTGCGAAAGAGACGGAAACAAAGGGCCGGGGAGGACGCGTGAAAAAGACGGAAAGTAGCGGAGGGTGAGAAAACACGAGTGCGGATCGTGCTCGAAGGCGTGGGCGGGAGGCGCTACGTCCGGAGGATTTTGGAGGTCGTGGGAGAGGTGGAGATCACGAAACTTCCGTATTCTGGAAGCTATAGCACGTCTCGCGGGAGATAGAGAGAGGATGGTCTCCCGGGAACCTCCCCGGCCATTTTTAACCCTTAACTGCTCGCGCGCCGCCTGACAGACTTCGTATTTGTTTCATGTATATTTTACTGCTTCAGTCTTCACTTCTTTTTTACGTTCCATTGCCTTACCTCAGTTAACCCGCAACATTTGAATTGCGCATTGAACTGTCACGAACATGTATAATTATTTGCAACAATCAAGTACACGTGAAGATATGTAGAAGCTCGTTCATCATGTTTGGATAGGCACGATAGTCAATAGCCGTCATTTTATAATATCTAGGAATAAACGACTACGCGTCAGAGTTGAGAAATTATCTAATAGATGTTTTATATGTACAAGTTGTGTTCTCGCCTTTCTCTCTTTCTCTCTTTTGATTTTTTTGGGCAATCAAGTTAAGAAAGTTTCTCTCGCTCTTTTTCTTGACTTTTGAGACTCTGAGTTACAACGTGATTATTTACGGCGACGATAAATTACGCGATAGAAAGCAGCATGCGTAATCCGCGCGGCGATGGCGGCGGTTGCACGGTCAGGTTTTTCGGTAGCGGTGCGTGCGTGGAAAAAACTGAGGACAGAACCGGAGCGCGCTATCTTGGGACCTTCATCTCGAATGCGGCAGAAGAATTGTGTGTTGTCCTTCGCCCGAAGTCGCTCGCTCGCTCGCTCGCTCGTCCGTTCGCGCTCTTCCTCGCACAACACACCGGGGCCATCTAATATATATTCTCGTAAGCGTGTTTAGCATAAGAGACACGAGAGACTATCGTACGTCGTGGCGGTGTGTGTGTGTGTGTATATGTGTGTGTGTGCGCGCGGGGTATTCGCGAAAAATTCGTTGAAAATTTCATCGACGTTGCTATAGCGTTGCCATTCGTTGCAACGGGCGCCGTCGCCGTTGCTGCTGCAGTACCGGGGTGAGTCACAGCTGCAGTCCCCGACTGCACTGCACTACTCCGGGGGCGACTCGGGGGCGCGATATAACGCGCACGAACCAACGAACGAACGAACGAACGAAACGTTTCGTCCGTGGGGGATTTAGGGGGTTTATGTCGCTGAGAGAAGATCGCGCGAAACTCTCCCGTATTCCGGCCGTTCTCCAGAATCTCCCTCGCTTATCCGCGCTCCGGTTGGACCCGCGGAGAGGTATAGGAGAGAACCGCAGTTATCTATTTTTAATGGCACGTAATAACACCGAGAGAAAACATAGCTGCATTATCTGTAAATTACGGCGAACTTTCGGCCTGCCAATAATTCCTTGCCGGGATCTGACAAACGCGCGGGTCCCTTAGCTCCTAAATGGTCGGGCTGTCCCTTTTCAGTATACATTTATGCGCGAGTTAACTTGGAATTTTAAAATGGTCGATTAAAATGCACGGCAGTAATAAATGCATTTAAATGAAAGAATTATACGAGTGATATGGAGAGATCGTGAAATGGTATGACAACATGCATTATCTAACACGGGTATAATTCATATAAATAAGGTAATACTTATGTTTTATTACTAATGCCCTCCATTCTCATTTACTTTACGCTTTTTGTCATATTCTTAGCGCACCTCTTGAATTGTAAACATCACTTATTCATCACGGCAATATTATATATATATATATATATATAAAAAGCTGGGAATTGGTAGAGGGTACTTTTACATTAAGGAGAAACGTAGTTATTTCGGGCACGTACAGACTTGAAATTTATTTTTGCTACATTTTTCAAATTATATTCCATCTTGCCATGAACAGAGAGTGCGCGCGATCGTAAAACTCCGAAGTGTTATCGCGGTGACGAAAGCCCTCCCTCCTTTCTCGTGGCGAGGCCCTAGTCTATGTCCGTGTAATTCTCAGTGTAGGAAAAAAAAATAGCTATATGTTTTACTGCTCCGCGAGAACACGAGTGTACCCACCGGGTGTATACCTGCTTGTAAACTTTAGCCTTTGGCGCCTTTGTACTGTATGGCTGCATTGTTATCGGGGCAGAAGCATAGATTACAGTTCCGACTGTACCACTCCGCTCTATGATATAACGTGCGAACGAAACGCTTCGTCCGTGGGGGATTTAGAAGGTTTATGTCGCCCGGAGAAAGATCTATTGGGAAGTTATGTCGCCCAGAGAAGATCTATTAGAAGGTTATGTCGCCGAGAGAGGATCCTCCGCGTTCTTCTTTCTGGAAACTCGCTCTTATCTGCCGGTGAAGAGGTGAAGAAGAAGCGCAGCGAGGTGAATAGCGGGGACATGTTTTTATTGTAATGATGTCGGCGTAACAGTATATGCAGTATATTCTCTTTACGGCGCAAAGAGGATAGGAATTGACAATAAGTACAGATCCCAATAGATTTAGAAATAATATCTCGAAAATTTTAAGCCAACTGTAATAGTTGAGCACGAGAAATATTCGCTTGTGCAATGTGGGGTTTTTTAAATATTTATTTACAAAGAGAGATTTATATTTTATACGGGAATTTAAAAAAATTGATATTAAGATTTAAGGCTTGTAAAGATAATATGTAACATTCAGGATTAAAGGATTGGAATCACGAGATTTTAAAATTTGAAATGACTGCACACGTGACAGACACCACAGTGAATTGTCGAATTTACAGAGTTATTCTAGCCGTAGTACCTAAGTGCTAATTTTTAAATTCGCAGTTTTTATCAAACAGTACATATTTAAGAAATAATGTATTTGATTTTTTATAATAATTTTATTTTATTTTTATCTTATATATATATTTAAAAAGTGTTTTATATTATAGAATGATAAAACAAATTAAGAACACGAAGAAAAAATAAACATTGAAGAAAGAAAGAGATTATCAGTCAATCTCAAACAATGAAGAAAAAAAAACCTTGTAACTGCAACGTTACATATTATTTTTACAACATAAAATCTAATATCGAACTTTTCAAAATCCGCGAGATACCTGAATCCCTTCTTGTTAGATATTTTATAAAGTACTGAGATCATGTCTCTGTAACAGTCTCTGTAACATTCGCTACTAATTAGTTTAATTATTACTCGAATCCTTTTCCGCGATTAAATTGAATTAATGCTACATTGCGATATGTCTGCAACAGCAGTCAAGAAATTCTGGCGTTCTTCCTAATCTACACTTTGCACGCTGATGAAACGGTGGGCAGGTTGAGTCTAATTATAATAACGTTTAACAACGAAACCACGCGGCTGCCTTTAATCCTAAATGACTCTTTATTTCTGATGTTGAGCGTACACGTGTTTCGTGCCAGTTTTAAGAGCCGCGCGCCGATCTACCGAGTGTGCACGGCGTGTGTGGCGATTCAATCGCTCGCGACAAACGGAATGAAGTGACGCGCGGCCGGCGTGTGCTCGTCAGACCGGCGAAAGGTGAGATCGAGAGGGATGAATTTGTGTACATTAATCAATTGGTTTGCCTGGTGATAATTACAGTAATTGGAGCGGCAATTACCGTTGAACGGGCGATAACGCAATTCGTCCGACAATAACGCACTCGTCGGCCGCTGTCGACCGGTCACAACTATTTGTCGGAGGGTTTCCCTTTCCGTCTCGCCTATGTCCTATTGTCCCTGTAGTCAGAGTCAGAGTTACGTCTCCAATTATTATCTCCCTCGTCGCGGTGCGTAATCCATTAAATTGCGAGCTCGGCCGGTTGCGCGCCGCGCGCCAGCGCAACGGTGCAAATTGCTCGCGTATTTGTTCGTCTAGCCTAGCCAGTTGAGAACATACGGCCGCAGTCTGTGCATTTGAAGGACATGACGCAGAAACAGTTGCATAAGGCTCTAAATTTGCAATTCTTGTGGAACGAGCCGAAAATAGAAACCGTTTTCCTAAATATTTTCCAATGTCTTATTTGTTTAAAGGAATTATGGGAAAAAAAACATTCTCATATATGTTTTTCGAATAATATTGCTAGTATTAACTACACTAATTGCTCATCACGTGAAAAACGTGAAGAAGAGAGATTGCAAAAAATAATACAAATTGTTCTAAATTTGATTATTAATTTATTAATTGAAATTATTTTTATACGCATACATGGTACTTTCGATCCTATGTAGAATAATTTGCAATAACTGAGAAATCGGATCAGATATCACTGGATGAGATAGAAAGGAAAAATATGTATTGGTCTTCTTCAGAAGCGTCGACGATTATTTTGTCAATATCTCGCGCGCTCGTAAATTTAGTAGTGCCCACGATGGCCCGCATTGTGGTCGGATGCCATAGCTCGAAATAGTGAAAGTTTCCGAGCGTTGAAGTGGTATACGATCGCCAGCGGCCGGGTCCTTCCACTAAGGTAATGGATTATGCAAGCGTGTCGATAAATTTTTATTTCCTACGAATGTAGTAGGGAGAGAATAAGCGCGGGTTGGAGGAGGGGGGGAGGGGGAGGAGGTATGGGATGAAAAATCGCTTGGGCTCGAGAGTGTAATCCGTGTAACTCGTTGCACGTCGAGCGATATACGTGTAAATCGAGCGAGCAAAATGCACGGTAACGGCCCCGGAGCCACCGCATTTTCCGGAAACTTTTAATCAACAGCGTTGTAACGGGGAACTTCGCAGACTGTTTATGAAATCGTTGAACTGAGATACTCCAGAGGCATCAGATGTACAATGGACCGGCAAGCCCGAGATTAGACTTTGATTTTGAACATCGCTGCGGAGTCTAATTTTCGCAACTTTGCAAATTCGAAAGAACTTGCAGTCGTTGAATTTAACTGGTGGTTTTCGCACCTCACTCTTTAAAGCTGATGTAATAATAATAATAATAATAATTATTATTATTATAGAGAAGAAGATGGTATTATACTCCTCATTTACTTCTTGTACAATGACTTTATTAACAATCAATGTCAAATTGAAAACGTAACATTTTCAATTCTTTAAAAAGAATAAGAAACTATACATGTAATTCAATGCTAAAATATACTTAAAAAAAATTAGCATATTAGCGCTATTATGAGTTAAACAATGATTCCATAAGTAGAATTCCATTACTAGAATGTCTTACTTAATAACGGAGCTATTACGAGTAACCATAATATCTAAAAGAGCCGCAATATCATTTTCTACCATTCTTTTTCCTTTATGGAAAAGTAATTAAAGTACGTCACGGATGTCATGTATTTGCAAAAAACGATTCCAGAAGTAGGACAATTACGTTTTCGATTGGCTCATATTCCTTTTTTTTTTTTGTAATAAACCGTTCAGCGATATTACACGGGTTTCGAGGGAGACGCGAGGTCGCCGAAAGTGCGGCGTGCTTCCACGAACACCCTGTATTAGCGCAGACGTCGTGGACCCGTGAGCGTAAACCGGTCTCGGGGCTCTCTCGGAGTCGTCGACTCGTGACCTTCGAAGCATTAAGCAGCGGCGAATGCTGCCATGCAGTTACCATGCAATATCGTGCTGCCCCCTCGTACGCTGTTCACGAATTCGTCGTCTCTCGGTCTATTTCCAACAACGACATCGGGATCGATTTTCTTGCCGTCGACGTGGCCGACTATACGGGATAGAAACGAATAACACCGATAAACTTTCGAGGATGATAAAGGGATGCGAAATGACGATTCTGAGATAAGAAACCTAATGTGCGGAAGCGCTTCCTTTGTGCCGAGAGTCCGTTGAAGTATGACAGGGGGGCAGAATGCAATAAATACGCTACTTTTTATCAACTTAACGTTTATCGGTGGGTTTTTCGATGTACGGAAGCTGAATAGGGGACCAGAGGATGCCTTACTTTTGAAGGTAATCGCTCGGAGCGACGGAACCGTTAGCTTCAATGTATAAAACAAGGGGTAAACCGCTGGTCAAAATTGTGTACACTAATGCCTACCAATGCCCAATTCCTGGGCAATACTACCAAAATTTTCACCTAATGCCCATTAATGCCTAGCATTGCCCACCAATGCCCAAGCAATGTCCACTAATGTCTAGTAATGCCCACCAATTCCCAAGCAATGCCCACTAATGTCTAGCAATGCCCGAATAATGCCTATGTTTCTGTTGAGATAAGATAGAATTATATTAAATATAATATAAAAAATATTTATGCATTTTTTAATAAAATATTTATTATTATATATTTCAGTTTACAACGTGACGTATTATTTTAACATATATATTAAGTTTACAATATAACACGTAATATATGCATGTATAACTAAAAAAATAATCTTTTCAATACAAATAAAATAAAAAAATATATATTTAGAGTTTGCACAATACGAATAAAGAAGAAAAATAAATAAATTGAAAGAAACAAATAAAGAAAATATATTAAACTTATTAAACTTTGAAAACTTCACGTTTTTTTAGTTTGTACTTTTTTATGTATAGCCTCTAAATCAGAATTTTTTAATGCAAAAGGTCCAGTTCCAACTAGTTTAATTGGACTATAGAAAATATATTTTGTTGTTACAAACGTGACATCCTCATCGCGTGGCCAAATAAAAGAATTTAGTTCATATTTAAAAAATTTCATCTTTACTTGGTTGTTAGACTGCTCAACAACACGACCAATATAGTAGGTATCATCATAAAAAACAGCATAATATTTTTCTAATAATATTTCAGGTATGATATTACAAGCATTAGGATCATTTTCGAGGAAACAGTCTTCTTTTATTTTATTACACATTTGATCTTATTTAGAAAAAATAGAAGTTTAAAGATATTTTTGTTTCTTTTGAAACTGCTTTGTATAACTTTTTTTCTTTTATTTGTTTTATTAACTGTAATAAATCTTTGTAATTTATCTGTACTTATTTTACCTTTAGATTCATCAAAAAACCAACAACAAGATTTTTTAACAATCTTTATTTTATCCTTTATTTTAATTTTTATGAAAGGTGAGTTTTCCGTTATTGATTTCTGTGATACTTGTTTTGAAAAATTTTTTAATTCTAGGCTCTCTAATTTGAAATCACCAGGATTATCAAATAAAATTGAATTAGAAGCACAAATATCAATATCGTCGACATTTGTGTTCCTAGCGTTTATAGTATAATGATTATCGATTTCGCATTCTACATTATTGAGTTTACTATCATTGTCTAAAGTTTGCAAAGAAATATCAACAAATTTTTAATTTGTATCACTTATAACTTTCATACCTAATTTTTCAGTATTTTCAATAGCATTTTTTAGAGCTTCCTCGACAACTTTTGTAATATGTAAATTTTGTATATCTTCATATGTAAGAGCATTTAGAGCTTCTAACTTTTTTTATCTTCTCTAGGAAATTTAAATGTTTTTGATAGATTGTTCATTATAGAATTTATTTGCCTGATCTTATCAATACGATAAATTAAATCCTTGATACTAAAATTAATCACAGTAGAATAAGTGGAAGTCATAGAGCGAGCTGTCCGAAAAAGCTTTTTTTTAATCATCCAAATTTAGATGAAATAGCATTTAATTGTTTATCCAAGTTTAGAAGACACGACAAAGAAGGCTAAGAGAACAATAATGGCGCTGAAGTAGCGCTTGCCGACTGGAATATCCCACTGATAATATGAGAACGCTACTTGTATAATTTACTCAACACTCACGTTTTATTATGTGTTGTAAATATAAAGTTTGATATAAAACAATTGTTATTTGAAAAAAAAATAGTGCTTTAATAACATCATAATAATGCTCAGTAATGCCCAAAAATGTCCAAGTAATGCCCAAAAATGTCCAAGTAATGCCTAGAAATTCCCAAACAATGCACACTAATGCCCAAGCAATGCCCACTATTGCCCAAGCAATGCCCACTAATGCTCAATAATGCCCATCAATGCCCAAGCATTGTCCATTAATGCCTAGCAATGCCTCGAATCTGTACACCGTAATGCCTTTAGCGGTTTACCCCTTGGTATAAAATTATCGTCTATCATAACATTTTATCGGTTTCATTCTGCATAATTGAATGACATCATGCTCGAATCATGATGTTAACGCTGTACGAAGTGAAGATCCCGTGATTAACGTGAGTCACCGTGGCGATACGTAACAGCGTTAAAAAAGAAAAACTGAGTTCTCTTCCGTCGTAGGAGGTTTAATGAGACAAACAGACTGATTAGCACTTTTTAGTGCGGGTGTGGCAATTTGCTTTTCCTTCTACGTGCAAAGCTTTGCTGACACTGTGCACTCAATGTGCATAGTACAAAAAAAATCAGATGAACGCGAATAAACATGGATTCGCGAATCTTGTATTTTGACATTTATCTTTTTAATTCTTTTTATTTCACTCGACAATTTAACAGCTGTTATCAAATGCTTTTTTCTTAGTGCATTTGGTACACATTTACACGCGTGTTCCAATGAAAAACGTTTGCGCGTTTAAGAGTCCAACAAAGAGGAGAGGTATATCTCGACGGGAAAAGAACGGATTAACGAGCAATCTTTCCGTCATGATCGTCGTTTGATCCGTACGAATCGAGCCTGCCGCCGCCACGGGGCGTGTTAATACGGTAAAAGAAGAAACAACCTCCATGAGAGTTCCGCAGAGCGGTCTCGGGCGATTAATGAGGGCAGCCAAAGCCGGGCTGCTCTTCGGGAACGGTGTATGAGCGTGGAAAAGTACACGCTGTACACGGGGAGAGAAGGGACTTTTTTCGCGATGGACTTTGGTGCCGGGCCGGATCCCGGCGGGCAGAAACGAGACGGATATTTTTCGCGATGGCCATCGGCCGGTCGTTCTCGCGGCGCGGCGCGGCTCGGTCCGGTGGGAGGACCGGTTTCACAGTGGCTTAAATCCTGTTATATGCCCGCGCTGTCGTAAGCCGTGCAACAACGCTTTCACGAACAGCGACGACGACGACGACGACGATGGCGACGGCGACGTTGGTGACGGTGGCGACCGTGTATGGCCACGCGGTTGTCTTCCCCTCCGTCCTTTCATATCCCTTTTTATTTTAATTTTAATTTTCTTTTTGTTCTTTCTCTTTCGCTCTCTCTTTTTTTCTTGTTTTTTTCCCTCCGGTCTTCCTTAGTTTCCTTTAGCACGTTCTGCGCCGCGAGTCACTGAAGTTTATCCTGAAAATAGGACGTTGCCGTTGCCGTCGTCGTCGTCGTCGTCGCCGTCGCAGATGTTATATCGGCGTGCCGTAAAAACGTCGGAAGGAAAGCGCGATTGGTCGAGAGTGTGGAGCATTTCTCTTGTTATCGATAACGACCTATTGTCCGTTTTAGATCCGAAGCTCCGAGGAAGAGGCGAGAGCGAGCGATTTCGCGATTGGCATGCGTCGCATGCGAAATTTCACGAATTTCGTCGGCACATTTTTTGTTTCCCCAGGCGTGCGCAAAGAAGGCAGAATCATTTACTCTGGAAACGTGATAAATCCCAGGAAATTTATTGAATCGCACGGTTGAGTCATGTCAGATACGTTACATTTAAACAGCAGACAAGCGAGCCGAAACTGTCATTATTAATCGTAGATATTAATTAATCATTATTAATTGTTAGCATATTAATCGCATTATTTCAACGTCTATTAATTATCAAGTTCAGATTGAATTGCCACGTAATGACCCGTAGATCGAACTTTAGGAATTAGAAACTTTCAAGTTGCACTTATCGAGTACGTATGCAAGTGTTATAACGCGATGCTATTATTCTAACGATATCTCTCGCACGACGACGGTACGTGCAACATATCCGAGCGGGTCGCCTGAAAATTTCGTCGTTGCGCTTCCCTTAAATGCTCCCCGGCGGCGCTCCGGCGGGGTTTAACTGCGATCGTTTGCTTCCGAAAATACCTCGTTTACGGCGGACAAAACGTCGACTGTAAATCTCTCTCTCTCTCTCTCTCTCTCTCTACCTCTCTGACACAACCTAGAAAATTAACGGCAAAGTAAGTAAGGCGAATCGCGTTCAGCTTCCCGATCTCGCGTTTCCGTTTTTCGGAGGATCGAAGGTGATTCTCGAGCGATTGAAGATTAAGCGATTTTGACGAGCACTCTAAATGTATACATAACAAAATAAAATAGAGTAGCGAAATATGAATGAACATTATTAAAAGGTCCCGAATAACGCGACAGGTACTCGCTGAGTTTTTCAATTATCACGTACATTCGATCTTGCACTTTAATCCGCGATTGAAATTCATCGTCGAAATCGGGCTCTATGTTATGCAAGCCGCACGTGCTATTTTCTCGCGCATATTCAACGACGGAGGCTGCTTTGGGTACAGAAACGATGGGATGAGCGGTGGCTTCGGAAGTGGGAAGGATTAAGAGCGAGCTGAAGAAGGAGAGAGAGAGAAAGAGAGAGAGAGAGAGAAGAGAAGAGAAGAAGAGATGAGAGAGAAAGCCGCGTAGGGGCCGAGGTCGTCAGCGGTGTAGGCGGAGGTTAATGGGTTTCGAGGACAGCGGCATGTTACACCGTGAGATCTCGCGTCTCGCCCGTTAAGAATGACGGAGGCAGAGCCTTTGTCGAGCTCGAGTGTTCGCGGAAAGTCGCACGAGGCGAAAGGTTTCTTTCCGCGGTGTGTGCGCCGAGCGTTGTGAATTTAAATGGCCGTCCACGCCGGAAAGCAAGGCGTTCCGGCTTTTTCGACGCGAAATAACGACGGACGCGTTGATACTTGCGCGTTGATGCATTCCGCGAATACAATGGCAGCGTGGACGCTTTGTAGCCTCCTTTCCGATATTACTACGTCGAAAAATCGCAGGATGGAAACTCGCAGGAATGCATTTGACATCGCGGATGTGTCGGTTTTGTCGATGGTAAACAACCGCGCGTACGGTAGAACGATTGAAAAAAACGAAAGTTCGTGTGCGCTAGAGGTACCAGCGCGGGCCCACCCAATTTTAGGAGAGGTTGCCGACCCGGCTGCGTTTCCAAATCGGTTTTCGGTAGCGCGTCCTGATGGGAACCGCTCGACGGTCGCGCGAGAGCGGAAATATTGTCCATCGGAAATAGGCCATGGCGAAGCGAATTAAAAGAACTTGCCGGTAGTTTCCGCTTGGCTGGCGAACGACGTTTCCGCCGTGTCGTGACTAATTGCGCCAATAATACGCGACCATTTTCAGATGTCGGAAACGAAGCGTTCGAATAAGATTTTTGCGTGGCCTCGGGTGTCTCGCAATCGATTGCGTCAGAGGCCTGATTGGCATTTACATTTGTCGTTTCGAAAATAAAATAGTCGTAAAAAGCATTAATGGCAAGTCATACATTTTAACGGATGCAAATAATACACATGTAATTTATTGGATATATGATGAGATATTTTAGATATTGTCCTTTGTAATATTTCTCTTTATTTTTAAAGAAAAGCATACTATGATGGGAGGTAGCTAAACTGTATCAAATGCATACTTTTATTAGGCGAGATCGTTTTTGTGTTTCTTAAAATGAAGGAGATACGATATGTCGCTTCCTTTGCTCGACGGTTCATATCAGCAAGCTGAAACGTTAATTGTGTTTCTTAATGCATGTTTAATACCGCTTGCGGTTTGTGAGTCATAAATGTGAACCAAAATACAATAGCTCCAAAAACTGTTGTTATCTTCATTACGTAAAGATATTTATTTCATAATTCTTATTTCTCTTTTGTCTCTTTTTTTTTTAATGGTAGGCGAAACAGCTTTACAAAAATGGGTCTGTCTGTTGTAGTCTTTTTCCGTTGAGCTATCTACGCTGTCTTAGCTCATCGACTTGTCAAATAATCGTTAACGTTATTAATGATAATTTATTTTATATTGGTGTTTATATGAACCTCAGTTTTATCCTCAAGGGCCTACTAATTTTCAGAAATTGTCAGTTTCTGAATTGATAGTTAGATACGGTTTTTCATTTTGCAATATTGAAAGGTATCGGTTTTTTGCATTTTAATCTGTCAAATATTAAAATATCTATTTCGGTACCTCCGACATGGTTCGATCTTCGGAAATATATATGTTGCAATCCGCGTACGATTAATCCGTAAAGTGACCTACCTGCGTCAACGTCATGATCCTGCGCTTTGTAGCAACGATGTTTAAAAGGCGCCATTGTTCTTGCGGCCGTTTGCAGATATTTAGATTAAAATTTGCTGCGCGAAATATAAGCTTCCGCGAAGCAGGCCGGCGCCCGCGCGCTTCGTTATAGATCGCTGAAGCACGGTGCCAGTCTAAATATATGCATGCTCGGTTTACATGCTCGGGCTCTGTCGTGCGATTTTAACGTCGCTTCCCCGAGAAATCAGTGACGCAACCGCCGTCCGTTTCCGCTACATCGTTGCGCTTCAATTTTACGATTCTACGCCTTCGTACATCAATTTTTGTATGCGATAACGAAATATTTGGAGCCTCGATAAGTAGATGTTTAATTTTTTTTTTCACACATCTGTTCATATATCAGGAAAGGAAAATGTTAACGCATCAAATTTCTTTTAAATGCAAAAAAAAAAAAAATTAAAAAATGCTTATACAAAAATTTTATTTTTATATTTATTTTTATAGGTAATTTCGCAAAGTGTGAAAAGAGTTTCAGCATCTTTTTTTAAATAATTTGTTTCGAAATTCGTGTTTTTCGTTTCTTTCGAAGCATAAAGGTTTAAAAACTTGCACTCGCGAATGTGAGTCTCGCGCCGAATGATCATTGCAAGAATCATTTGGCAAAGACTTTCAGAAGATTTAGAATACGGTATCGATCAAGGCCGGTTAAACTTGCGATCTCTGAGGCGGTAATGTCGTTGCGCCAGGCGCTAGGTTACCAAGCTCGTTTATCATCAAAATCCGATATGATTAATACGTGGCGCGGGCGATGCGACTATCGGTTCGTCGCGGCAGATGGATCGGTATCTAATCTATCACTATCATGAGTCATAGCGTGCTCTAAGTGCACACACTGGGCCGACGCACGGCAGCTGCTGTAAACAATTCGGCGGCGTGCGTGTGTCCACGCTGCAGGACAAATGATCCCCCGGTGCAAATAAAAGTCCTATCATTAAATGGGATTGGCAATTTTTGCCGCGGACCACGCCGGGCGGCTCAATGACTTACCGAAACTACTAATTCATTACGCCGCCGCGCCGCCGAAAAAGCCATATTCTCTTTTATCGAAGTTCGCATCTATCAAAATCCAAGTCGATTACCCGGCGCAGGTGCAACGAATGGTTATCGAATGTTCTCGACATGGTACCCATCAGCGATCGATGACTATCGGAATGCACGTTTAGGATATAAAGCATGCATTATTGCTTTCGGCTACAAGATATCATGCTTCGAGGAGGGTTTGAAGCTACAAATAATTTATACGTCTGTGTAATATATACAAGTGTACGTTGTTATATCTTGATATTACACGTGCGTGTATCGAACAGGCAGAAATATGTCTCGAGCATTCCGGACTATGATCTATCGAATTACGTCACGTTCCGATAACACGCTGCATTACAAAAATATGTAAATCAATTACGAATTTGATTGAATCATTCGACACATTTATCACACTTTCCGATTAACTATTCACGATTAATTAATCGACACTCTAACGCAAGTTATCGATTGTCGTTTTATTATCGATATTTAAGGTGCTTTTGCAAACCATTTAACTAGCAAATTATTTGCGGAGTCACCGCAATTATTTTAAATGCGACTTATATTCGTGTCATTTTTTACACTTCGATGGTTAATCAATCACGTGATCGCAGGCTGTCGATCATCCGTCATGATCCTCAGCTTGGGTGGTCCAAGAGTCGAACAAGCAAAGAGATTCACATGCAACTCACTCGGTTGCGATACTCGATTTTATGATGATCGAAAAATACAAAATCATTATCAACAATTGTAGATCTTGTTGATCTTCGTAACAATAATTCTCTCTCGGTAGTTTTGTATTATTTATTAATATTGCGTGTAATTTATCACGAGTTAATTTTTGCAAGATTGTTTACGACATAATTAAGTGAAGGAGAACGCTATTATTAATAAATTATTTTTTATTAACGAAACTGTCTCGACGGTGGTTGACTAATTCGCGATTAATTTCGATAGCGATACGTGTCTCTCAAGTAATCACGCATCACCACCTACGGGTTTTTTTCCTTTTTAAGCGGTTTCTTCTTTTCCTCGCCTTCTACCCGCCTTCCATTTGAGTCCCACCGAGATATACTTACTACCTAACTTTGTAAGTACCGTTAACGTCGGCTAACGATTATCGACCCCCGATATCGGCATCCGCATTACCACCAATTCGTACCTACGTGTACGTGCTATGTATTTGCGCCCCTGGAATTGAGCTTTAATGTCGTTTACAAACTACCATAATATATGCCCGGCCGAAACTTTGCGCAAAACTGCCGTCGCGTTTCTTAATTATCCGATGACGTCATCCACCCTTCCGCAGTCGCGTGCAATCGTGATTATGCCGTCAAAGTACTTCCACTGTATTTCTCGAATTTCGGGCAGCAGTAAAAGTTCGTCACGAAATTAGTAGAATCGATATAGGCGCACACTGCAGCTATAATTTGACAATTGTAGGTACGGGAATCTCGAAGATAAATTTAACTTTATGAAATTTCGGAGCGAACGTGCCGTGAAATTAACGACAAAAGTAAACTTTTTGTAACTAATATATTTAAAATATAATTAATATGTTTAGTACTGTAAGTAGAGAAAAATAATATTAAATAAGCTAAAATGTATTTTTGTTGAGGTTCGAATTGTGCGCCATCGTTCTTTGATGATATCGAGTTTAATTTACGAGTTCGACAACTCGTATCATTACAATTAATTTATTTATGTCAGATTGAGGAAATAAAAGTGACGTTCTCAGAAGGTGCCGTTTGTTTAGGAACAAATAAGACAGCGAGGGATGCGATGAGACGAGTGGAAGGGTTGATCACGGGAACACCTGCTCTCGAGCCATTCGGAACCGCCGTTTTCCTTGCATAGTCTCGTTTCTCTCTCTCTCTCTCTCTCTCCTCTGTTCCAAGCGTCGAGCAAATGATTTGATTAGAGAACAATGGCTTTCCATTAACAACCCCTCTCTCTCCGAGCTCGTACCGAGGCTCATCGTGCTGTCTATCAGCTGACTAAACCTCTCCGTAGAGCCGACGCTCCCCGACGGCGCGCGGCAATGGCCGTCGTCGTCGTCGTCGTCGTCGTCGTCGTTGCCACGGCGAAATTGTTTGAAAATTCACCCGGTGTTTCCATGGCTGCGTTCTCGCGGCTCGACCGAAAGCTCGGCGACCGTAAATAAATATTCTAGCGAATAAGCTTTTGTTCGCACGCGTTTATAGGCGCGCTACATAGATACCTAGAGTTTTCGAGGTTTACATTGGCGTTGTAAACGAATCATCCGTGAATTTATTGTTTTTTGCACGATTTTGCTCGGACAGCCGTAGTAGCATACAGTCCGTGTGTATCGAAATGATTGGGTGTATTTTGCAGCGGTCGCGAGTCTCTCTCTGGACCAACCCCAGTGGCGCCTATGTCGCCTTGATTGATAATGAAAATGTTTTTGAATTACGTCGAGGAGAGGATATCCTCCGGTCATATCTGTTTCTGTCACGCCACTCGAATAAATGTTTATGGATAATTTTCAGTTCAATTTACGAGAGAATTTTAGGGGCGGTTGACCTCCCACACGAACTAACTTTCGAAAAACACTGTAAAGCACTTGACACTTTATAGACATCTGGTATTTTATACCGATGCCATATAGGTATCTGTTATAACGATAACAGTCCGATAGTGCAACAAATAACAGTTGGATTCAATCACCAGTGCGCCGAATTCGAAGGTATTGTTTCTGTCGACCGGAAGAGAGATAGAGAGATAGAGAGAGAGAGAGAGAGAGAGAGAGAGAGAGAGAGAGAGAGAGAGAGAGAGAGAGAAAGAGAGAGAGAGCGAAAGAGGGATCTCTAAACACAACACGGGCTAGAAAATTTTGTGTTATCACGTGTGCCCTCTCGAATTGTTTCTGATTCACGTGATGCGAGACGCGTATCCCTAAAATCGACAATACCGGCGCGAGTACGGCCAAATACCCAAGGCCCCAATACCCTCTTCCCCATTTTCCCTCCTCCCCCATTTATTGATTCGAATTTCGCAGTTAATATCGAGCCTTCACCTTTTTCCGCGTGACAGTCGTCGAAATCCTGATGCTGCGCGAGCGGTTAATCGGGAAGCCCCTGACGAGGAAATAGGCTATCGATCCGAATGGACAGTGACTCGTTTTGACAGTGCATCGAGTGGAGGGATGTCGCGATAGGGGAGCGCGATAACAGAAACAAATTTCCTACGCCATTTGCGGCTATTCGTTCTGCACGTGGTTTTCATCTGCGTTTTCAGCTACCGCTCGAATAAAATGTGATTTCTGGGCATCTGCTTTTTTTTTCTCTCATACGGCCCCATACATTCGTAACGTCACACGGGGTTGCTTACGCTCGTTAAATAATATGCGGCGCTTTTTGAATTATAAATCCTGATTTTTGAGGAGTAAAAAATTTCTGCGCGACACATTTTTGGCGACACGTCGCATTCGTTTTTATCAAATTCTCATACATTTGTTATTATAATTAAAGCCAGACATAAAGGGATATGAGGAGATATAAAGGGAGGGCATCCAATCAAACTTTAATGGTAACGCACTGTACGGCAAATCACCATTTCGGTCGTTATTTAAATATAACGATGCATTTTATCTCTGAATCTTAGGAGATTGCGCCAAATTTCGCATAAGCTCCCTATCTATCTGTATATCTCCCTTTCTCTCTCGTTTCTCTCCGTGCTATTTGGATTTCGTGCTATTTCTCCGCTGTGATTGTAGCCACGTTGCGCTCCTGTTCATTTGCCTCCTCCCCCGTTTCCATATTCGTTGCGCCCAAATATCCGTGCGAGGCATCGCAATATGTTTAGACGAGAGGGAGGAGGTGGCGGCGGGGGCTCCGCGGGCGAAGGCGCGAGATTGCGAGATGAATATTTGCAGCGGGTGGAGAATTTCGTTTTTTTTTTCCCTCCCCCTTGCTTTCAGTTTTCCGCGTATCTTCGTACCGTGCTTCGCACACCGCGCACGTCCGCCCGATTTCTCCTCGTCGGCCCGGCTACGTGCGTCTCGGTCCCCTTTTCTGAGATTCCGCATTATTTACGGCGCATAGAGCGTTAATACATAGCGCAGGAGGACGGCCGAGATTAGCGACTCCCGGCTGACGTTCGCGTTTCTTGACGGACGACAGAGAGAGGTCTGCGCGGAGCGTTTAACTCGTCTGTTTACCTGTTCGCAGCGACACACGCACACACGTACACACGTACACAGGTTGGGACGCATTTTCGCAAGAAGGAAAACCGAGTTACGAAGCGCGGCGTTACTGGGCACTTTGCATGACAGAACGGCTAATCTCGCGGCTCGCGACTCGACGACGAGAGAGCCCGTGGCTCGAGAGAGTGCATTACCGTGCCCGCGCGCTTAGATTCCGCACTCCGCACTCACAGATTAGCGAATTCGCTTGTCGCGCAGCCGCTAAGTGACTTGCTAAGTAAACGAGGCTTCTTCAAGGACCCGAGTAAACATCGTGTCCGCTCTATAAATACGATTTGATTGCTTTAACATTCCGCTTAAGCGTGTGTCCTCGCTTTAGAGTCGCGAGAGGCGATGTGAGAATCAGCCGTGGCATTGCATCGCCACTTTCAGAAGAGTCAGATTTTTTCCCTTCTCGATTTCTCAGTCACCGACGTGATAAAGATAAAAGGGGAAAGAACAGATTATATTTCGAAACAATACGGGGTTCTTTTATATCGTTGAAATTTTGAGCCCCATCTTGAAATAGTCACGGGCTAGCGAAATATTTTTCTCGATGAGAAACTAATCTCGCTAAAATCGGAAACTTTTTAATGCGCTTTGAATGTATCGCTTCATCGGGATCGAGGCTGCTTTGTTTGGCGATCGAAAGAGGAAAAAAGAAAAAGCCCGGCAAGCTCTCGTATATACATATATATATATCATTTCGACGTGAACGCAGACAATGGCGCGCTTCTACTGTTGGTGATCGTCGTAATTTTGGGCGTGCTAAATGTCAACCGATTTCGCATTTACGCCAGGCTGTCAGTTATTACCGAGTGGAAGTATGACGCACCCGACAGTGTAAATAATTCAGGGCTCAATTACGCAAATTGCGAGCTACCGCGTTTTCCCCTTTTCCCTTGACCTATCACCCTTTCGCGTTTGGCTCTCTTTCTCTCTCTCTCTCTCTTCCCGCGTACGTTGTGTGCGTGTGATGCACGTTCCGTGCCACTTCATTCCGCTACGCTCTCTGGGAACCCCCTTCGCCACGTGACTAATAACTAGTTTTCGCCGGTGGCGGAACATAAAAATATTTTTCACCCCGTACGTACATTTGCGTTGCGCGACGCGATGAAATGTTTCGCGATATCAGCTTTTCATATGCTTGTATTTATGCGGCATCAGAAATTAAAAAGTTTCTGGTTTCTTTCCCGTTTGTTTCTGCTGTCTTTAAACTGTTTATTCTATTAAACTTCGAGTGTATCATTAAGTCCAACTTCAAGAATGTTAACGATCCCATAAATGATTGCTTAAAAGAAATATAAATGTTTATTTTAGTATTGTAGTTAAAAGTAGGAAAGAAATACATGAATTATTTACAAAATAACCGGAAGAACATTTATCAAAATTTATTAGAGGAAGATCACCAACCATTACTGTCATAGGTCTCTCCCTTATTTCTCGGAAGCTAAACATTGCACTGTAGTAGTACCAATAAAAACATATTTAGATTAGAAAAATAAAACTTATAGTTTATATACATTTATGTTTTTTTTCTAAGTAAAATCTTTTAAAACGAATCTAATTTAATCTAATTTTTGTACATAGTTATGGCACATGTATCTTGCGGAACAACAAGTATTTGTGTAATTGACAAAAAATATGACATCGAAGTGAAAGATCTTTAAGAATTTTTATATTAACTAAATATTTTATATAAATAGCTCATGTTAAAGGGGTAGAAAAGAAAAATATAGCGTATTGTGTCAGTTTTAAGTTTCGATTTCTCAAACGTTTACTTTTAGTTGCAAAAATATTAATTATTATTAAATGTAAAATAGTATTATAAAAACTGTCATATTATTTGTGATAGGAGACATATTTTAATTTATTTTTTACGTTTCTGAAGTTTTATTTTTGGATTTTGTTTAAGAAATACCATAAAAAAATAAAGTGATACGCTAGAATTGGTGATCTTTCTTTACTGTTCGTTAGAATGCTTAATAAGATCCAAAGGAACACGGAATCTGAGATTTGCTGGGATAAGATTTATCGTCTATTATGACGAATGCCTTGAACCTGGCAATGTTAACGCGAAACGGATGATCCACTTTCCTGCAAGTTGTCTTACATCTGGCTTGTAAGAATGTAAGCTCTCCCTCGCTCGCTCGTACAAACGCGACAGATATAAGGCCGACGAGGCGACGGATGTTCTTCTTTGGATGACAAAAAAAAAAGTACTAAGGGAGGAACTAGAGATTCGCGAAACTTTGGAATTAACGAGAGAGGAGTTCTGCGGTGGTGGAACTTTTGCGCAGACTATTCAACTTCCAGCCGTATAACCTCGCCGGGTTGAAGACGCGCGCCATAATCCGTGGTAACAACGAGCTAGAAAATACCCGTCCCGTCGCTCTCTTACCGCATTGCGAGGGTGGGCTCCATCCCTCCGAAACCGAGCGGAGCCCGAGACACTCGCGGGTTTTTGTTCTGATTCGTCGTTACTTGTGCGCGCGTCAGCACTGGTGTCTCCCGAAAGTAATTTCGCGGTTGGATCGAGTCAAGGAACGAAATGGACTGTGACACAAACGGTTATCAGGCACGGCGGCATTTTGAGGTAATCTCATAATTCAGCGAAATCAGTAATCAATGCGTTTAACAATAATTGCTAATCTAATTGGTAATAATCGGATTAATGTGCACGTATTTTGTTACATCGATTACAGTAACGTATGAAATTCTACAGATTCGTGGTTTTTATATTTTTTGTTAGGTTTTGCAAAATTGAAAACAATCTTAATTGGATTTAGAAGAGAGAGTGAGACTTTATTAATTGAGAATTTGCAAATTTAATTTAAAAAAGTTTTCTACGTCTGTCGATTATTTCGGATAAGGAAATACGATTGCCCGCGCTCTTATCTCGTTGGCGCGGAGGTAATTAAATTTTTCTAATGAACCGTCTACACACGGTGCTCCTTTTACATGTCAGAGAGATCAAAGTATATCGCGCGCACGAACGCAGGTCTCGTCGGAGAATCGGTTAACTGACACTAATTGTGGAAGATCCGAGAAGATTTATCCCCGGCGAACGTGCAATTGACTCATTAATTCATGCGCGTTGCGTCACGTTGCGCGCGGTACGTTACGAGCACACGTCTCATTGGCTGCTAATGAGATCATCCATATAGAAAACGGTCGAAGAGCCGAGAGCCTGGTTCGCGAGAGGCTACGGTTTCGTAACTGTCGCTTTCTCTCCCGATATCTTCTGCCCGAGCGATTAAAAGTATTCCTTTTCTTTTCTTTTATTATTTTTTTTTTAAATCAAAACAAATCGTCGATGTCACGTTTTTTGTTATCTTATCGCTTCTTACAAATATTGGCTAAATTTATCCGTATCAGCGGATATGTGGACAGATTTCTTTAATGCGCCGCTAAATTAAATCTACGGCGAGTACAAGCAACGAGGAAGAGAAAGAAAGAGCGAGAAAGGAATACATGTAGGCCGATTATGTAAGATACTCGCTGGAAGTCACTATATATATAACTGCGCGTGACGGTTAAACCACGGTGATGTTTCTTCATTGGCATCAACGTGCATCTCCTGTTATCCACGTAACTGCGTGTCGACGAGCTGCTTATCTGTCAGCGCTACTTTCAGTCGCTCACCTAACGTGCTATTACTCTCGGCACAACATAATTGATATAATGACAACGACTCGCGTCGATCGCGCGTTTGATAATACTTCCGTACGCCGAAGCGCAAGACAGTATTTATGTTTACCTTGTATTTGAAGATATCGTAGACAATATCACAGATTACCTAATTAGATTACACATTCACATATAATTTGAGAGATGTATAATTATTTCGCGTTATGTTGAAATTTAAAGCTTTTTGGCGGGTCAGAGTTTTTGGAATAAATAAATAGAATGTTTTATTATTTTATTCAACTTTATTTGTTGAAGAATTCTAAATGGACTTTTAACAGAATTTTTATTTACGGGGTGTTAATACTATCGATAGAACTTGGAATTTTCAATAATTTATTTTACCCTTGAAAATCATAGATTTTATTGACACCCAATTAATACTCAAAAAGAGCAATTTTAAAAAAAATTTAGTTTTAAATTCTATTTCTCTTTTTGATCAAATTATTTTTTTTGATAATTTTTTCTTGATAATGCAAAATGTTTATATTTATATTTTCTCAAATTTAATATTCAAAGCTTAAGATTTTTCTTTATAATTGAGGAACTCTTTAAAAAGCGTGTATTTCAATGCTTCATTAAAAAGTTTTATAATCTTATCTGGAATTTTGAATAAAATTTCTGAAAAATTAGGGAATTTAGAGAACTCTTTTACAAAATTTGAGTAAACATTTTAATTTAATGTTAATTTATTTGTCAGATTACTTTGAGGTTTACAAAATCGTAAATGTACGTATTATAGCTTTTAACGAAGGTTTTCTCTTCAAAAAAGATTCGACTCCTAATTCGTCGAGATTCCGTGACTAAGGGAAGCTTTTGATACATCTTGTGTACACGCGCCATATTATACTGAAATGTCGCGTCGGATAACCGAGCGAGCTTTTTTTCACAGTCGCCGTTGCTTTTTCAGTCTTTTTCTGCCTCTTTTGCACGTCTCCGCGCGTGGGACTAAGCGTTGCAAAAACCGGCTGGATGCCGCCGAGAGTACTGGGGTGTATGTTACTTATCTCGTTCTTCGTGCCTCTTTCCTCCCTTCGCTGCAACCTTCTCTGCCTTTTTCATCTTTTTTCGCAGCTCGTTCGCATTTTTTGCACTTTTTGGATCGAGTGAGGTATTCGGCGAATTATCAGATCAACGCGATAAAACGGATACAAATACGAGAAAATGTGTCCTGAAAATAACGTAATGTTGCTATTTTTTTAAAGCAAACTGAATTTAAAATCTCGATACTGATTTTGAATATTTGCATATTTTGAAAAAAAATGTTTTGAAACAGATGTAGAGACATTAAAATAATGTGAAAGAGAGATTTTTTATTTAGAATAAAAATTAAAGATGAAAAATGTGTAAACAGGACCGTATAAATTACAGGAATTGTTTGCTTATTTTATTTATTTTTTTTGCGCGCTTTTATGTTTGCTGGAAAAACGTTTCTTTTTTACTTCTAGACAATTCTCTGCAATTTTTCATAGAGAGAGAGATTGAGAACTGATTCTTTCAACTTGCTACGAAAGTTTACGCAGGTGAGAGGGTTTATACGACGTGACTTGCAGAAAAGAGTGGAGGGATGGCTGCTCGTACCCTTTCGCGCATTTACATTGTTCTCCATCCGTCTCTCTCTCTCTCTCTCTCTCTCTCTCTTCCTCGTATTCCTGTTTTTTGTTCCCCTCCCGCTGACTTTATGAAAGGGTTCAAATATGTGCGGAACTATGGGAAGTAAGAACCAGGTGGATTATGTCCGTAGTGTGCTTGCGCGCATTACTCTCCTTATTCCTCGTCACACTCGCCTCTTTTCTTAAGCTCATTTGTTTCTTTTTCCTTTCACCGAGAATTCTTCGATTACTTGAAAAACTCGTTTGCGCTTATTAATAAGAGCAAAAAGTTAAAAGAAGTTTAAGTAGTATCTCATTTATCTGTAAAATCAGTAAGTTTTTCGTGGAAAGATTTGCGAAATATTATCTTTGAAGATGTAAATTACACATTCTACAAACATATTTCTATTTTTAATCCGTACTTTACTAAGCGAATTCTTTAAATATATGCATAAATGTCACCGCGATATCTTTTATATTGAACGATATATAACGCAATATAATATTACAAAAGCATATTGCGTTAACTCGTATCCATGTATTTATGTGCTTGTATAAATAACGAAGGATATTTTTGATTCGTCAGGACGCGAACAGTTAAAATTAATGGTGTGTTTAACGTCGCCGTTGATTCAACTTTCATAACGCTCGTGGAAACTCAACTTATTGCACTCGTCGTTCTGCCATCCTGTTTTGTCGGACAAAAAATAAAGGAGAGAGGAAGAGAGGGAGGGGGAGGGGGGTTGCGACATACACAGGAGGAAAAACGTAAACGTGCGGGGGCGATCGCAATTAGTGCTTCGATTCGGGCGACGAGCAAACGAACAAAATAAAGCCCGCGTGATAAAAATCACTGTAGCAGTCGTTTAACGCGTTGGAAGCACTGGAAACGTTATTAGGAAGAATCGTAGCGTCGAGTTACATTCTATTTCCGCTTGTTCCATCAACTGATTCAGCGAAAGTCTCACTCTCTTCGTTCCTCCCCTTTCTTTCCTCTCCTTTCGCCCTTCTGTCTTTTCCGCTTTCATTTCTCTTTTCGCGGATACTTGAATTTATCTTCCCTATCTTCTCATTTTCAACGCTTTCCTTGCTCCTTTGCGTTGCATCGGCACTTCTTTCGCCCGCCTTCATTTCTCGTTAACCCCTTCTATTATTTCCTGACTTTTTTAATTGTCGGAACCACAAAGCTGAGTGTCATCCTCGGTCGCTTTCGTGCACCTCGTTATTACAGGGGTATGCGTGATAATCATGAAATTATTTCACGAAATTATTTCTCGAGTTTTTTTTTGTTTATGATTTTGGGTTACAAATGCAAGCAAATGTACAATTTAAAACTTTATTATATTTATTATATTTCCAAATTAGTAAGCATTTTTCAATTTAACACATTCGAATTTTGCATAAAATTACATTATGTGAGTTAAATTGTTTGTTAAATATTACGTAATTATAATACATTTTACATTGTTCCATTACTTTTCAAATATTCTGTATTGTCTGCTCTTTTTCTCCCGCGTATAACGAATATAATTTTTATTTAAAGAGCAGATAGATCCCGCGATGTATTTTCAAAGATAAAAATTTTCACCACTTTTCATGTTTCTTTCAAACGACTGACGTGGTAATTACTTACCTGGCTTGCACTCACGAAAAGAAAGTACTTATTCGCATTATCGTTTATTATTCGTTTCTATATATGTTATCAAATCACGATGCTTTGTTTCGGCAATACCTACTATTTCACGATGGTTGTCCACTCTCTACGGAATCGTATTCTCTCATTCAGTCTTTCTATTATTTTCTAAAGTTTTTAATTATCCTAACTGCAACGCGTGTAGTAGAGCTACGTACGCTACGTTTGCTTTTACGAGCGACACCACCATTCGCGGTGCAACGCTCGTTTCTCGCTCGTTCTCCGCTCGTTCCGTACATGTAATACGATCCCCCTCCCCTCGCCCGAGATAACAGCGTACTTTCCTTCTCCGCTGCAGATCGGTCCCTAACGCGGATTCTCTCTCTTATGCTCGCCGTGTGAGTTATTCGCGTGAAGAGGGATCTTCTTTTTCTCAAGGTGGGCATCTCCGTCCGCCACAAAAGCCGGAGATGAGTGGGTACTGCAATCGTGGTAATTACACACCCCGCGCGCGTACACTTTATACTTTCTCGCTCGTTCTTGCCGGCAACAGAAGCGACGGTGATGCCGCGCGCTGGATAGAGTTTAGTGATGTTAACGGTGGACTCGCAGCATAACTCGCTGTGTGGTAGTAACTGGCGGTAGCCGCCCCAATGGTGGTAGGTGGTTCGTAACCTAGCCACCCTTTTCTACCGGCTGACGCTGGAATCTAGCCGGCGGCATGGAATACGGTCCGCTAATTCGCGTTAATCTAATTTGCTGCGAGTCGACCGGAGCGAAGGCTGTGAGCCGCTCGCGAGTCAGCCGAAACGCGACAAATCTTGCGCGTGATTGCGATCATTTAATAATTATTGCATTTTTATGTAACATCGTGTTAACCGAAGCGCAGAAGTAGCGTCGTATTAAATGTTTGATATTTTATTTATGTATATCATTTACGAATTGCGTGGGGAATTAAGTAGGGCCGAAAATTCTTCGGAAACTGTAGCAGTTTCAGAGAGCTGCGAGCGGTTAAAATCGAATATTTGCATATTTGCATGTAGAATTAACGCATTCAAGGTAACACACACGCGTATCCGCATTCCAATCGCTCTATTAATTTTTATTGCTCAATTGACATGATATTGATTTTAATTGCGCAACTGGTTTTGTTTTTTCAGTTTATTGTATGATATTGCGTGCATTATTTACAATGTATATTTATGCACTTTGATTATTGCTTGGAATAGATTCAAAGCTTTGAAATTCTAGAAATATAAAATGTATTAATATCCGAAAAAAAAGAAATAATACGGTGCCTAATTGTTCTGTTAAATTAAATAGAGTCAATATCAAATACGTTTTTCAATATTGTCAAATAAATAATGATTTTTTTTTATATCGAGCAAAATTACTTACGCGATTATTAATTCTTTTAATATATACAGATGTGCGTAGTCGAAATATGCAATGCTCACGAAACACGTATAGTGGAAGCACCGACCAACGTTGCGAGAAGAGGGCAGCGATGAAACGCGACTATCGATTTAACATATCTCTTTCAAAAGAATGGATCACATGTATTAGAGTACATTTGTCGCCCCCTCGAATCATTATTTGTTTCCTCCGTCCGTTCGCCGCTGATATTCAGCGTTTTCTCGTAGGTAACCTTTTGGGAGTGCATTTTTCTTCATTTTCCGCGGACTTTCCTCCAATAAAGGGCTGTAGTGCGGTGTGCGGCGAAGTTGCCGGCCGAACGATAAAAGTAATACCGATAACTCATCCAGTTTCGTGCTACCGTTTCGTTAACGTACACGCGGAGCGCGCAAGCTCGTCGCACGTTTGCGTCGTGCACACCTATACACACGCACATAAATACACGTGTATTAACGTGCCACGCTCACACGTATGCCACTTAGCTTTATTGGCCATCAGACGAATTTTTCGTCGGGATCATATCTGGGATCGTAAAGTCCGTATTGCGAAAATCCCCAATGCAATCACGTCCGTGACTCCTCCTTCCTAGAATGCAGCGGGCCACGATCGAGTGCGCAATCCATTTGCCGGGAAATGTAATAATTGCAAATTGTAATGGCGCGGCACAGCAATGCCACCGCCGCGGTATCAACTCTTCGCCGTCGTCCTTCGTCCTCGCTACCTCGGTTTCTTGCCTCAGTTGTTTGTCGAAAGTCCTTCTCGGTGTGCGCGAAATTTTCTCTTTTTCTCCCGACTTACTGTACGATAAGAAACGAGAGACTCGAATGTCGTTCTTTACAAGTCTGACTCTTGCTCGTGCTGCAGCCTGGTGGAGACGTAAGGTACTGGATGCACTTCTTTATTTTATTTAATAAACTGCGAGGTATAAAGAACAAACACGTTACTTTTCGGATTTCATAAAATGTTTAGAAATTAATGTATTTTTAGGAGATGATCCACTTTTGTTTGTCTTTGTCACAAATTATCACAAATATTTATTTGACTTCAGAGACATTGATATCAATGTTGTCATATGTTTCGCTTTCTGGTATCATTACTTCATATTTTATTTTTTACATTGTTGAGATATCCGGCTGTACTTTGTTTACAAATGTGTACGTGACGTACGAGATGCTTTCAGCAACTTCGCGTCATCAAATACATCAAATGCAGAAACTCGAAATACCTAGTAGTCAGTGTGGCTGAGTGCTGATCGATCGATCGGCATGTAGATATTGATGCGGCGGTGATAACACTGTCATCGTGATTAGATCGCAATTAGTTTTAGTCAAAGATAATGACGCAAATTGGCATTGTTTGCGCTGTTAATAGGGACGTTGCGCATCGATTCGAACCGTCGAATGCTCGTTCACCTCCCCCTAGTTTCGATCCACCCAATCAATTCACTCGACGAGTTGACATATTAATGAGATATTGTTGCCAGTGTAACGAGCGATAAAGTTGTAACGAATGTGTGCCCGCCGCTGCAACATACTTCTTGGTGAACCGCACAGCACAGTACGGCTGATATAAATTATAAATATGGTCAGCTGCTACGTAGATGTGATTAATGCATTACGGCTATCTTGGTTATGTTTTCAGCACCGGTGGTCCAAGTATTCGCGGTAGATATGCTGGCCGTCAGAATGATGTATTCGCCGTATTACAAAATCGAATCTGGCGCCTGTTATTCGTTCTCATGCTCAAACGTAAGGCGCATTGCAACAATTCGCGTAACCGTCTGTGCGTCACGTTTTTAAGAGTGCTCAGTTTTACTTGGGCGCTCTAGTTTTATGGTCGACTAGATATTCTATTATCGTTCAATGATGTCTTTACCTTCATTTTTTATTGATGAATTCACCGTTTAAGTTAACGCACGAAAAGATAAATAATTCCACAATGATATATTTCTCCTCGACTTGAGAAATATTAAGATCTGAGAATTCTTTCGTACTTGAAGACCATGCTTATAACAATAATAAAGCATCGTTAAATTTCCATACGCTGATATTAATACGAATTGAAAATTAACCCCTGAGATGTCGAGCGTTGATAGTTTTTTTGCGAGAGGGAGAGAGATTTTTGATTGATTGAAGTTTATTTAGCTTTCTCAGCTATTATGTTTTACATAGATTTACATACATGCTTCTTTAACATCCGTTTAAATACATTAATTCTTTCACAACTCCTAATTTCTGCTGGCAAGGTATTGTATAATTTTATGCCCTCGTAACACACGCTTTTTTGCGCACTTTTAATTCCAACGAATTTTATTGCGATAGTCCCTTCCTGTCTCGTTTTTCTTCCATTTTCATTACTAATTAGTTCTAGTCTATCCCTTAAGTAATTTGGCGCCAAGTTATGTAAAATCTTAAATATAAATATACATACAATTATAGTGTAGTCTCTGTTTTATAGACATAAATTGCAACGCTTGTAACATATGTTCTATTTTAGTGTATCTATTACATTGTAATATTTTATATAACATTGTAATATTTTATATAACTCGCATAACCCGATTCTGTGCTACTTGCAATTGAAAAAATTGCATTTCTCTCATATCTACCAGTAGAGACTAGGAGAGACCGGGAGAGACCGGGAGAGACGGGGAGAGACGGGGAGAGACCGGGAGAGACGGGGAGAGACGGGGAGAGACGGGGAGAGACGGGAGAGACCGGGAGAGACGGGGAGAGACGGGGAGAGACCGGGAGAGACGGGGAGAGACGAGGAGAGACGGGGAGAGACGGGAGAGACCGGGAGAGACGGGGAGAGACCGGGAGTCTCTCTGGAGATATTTTCCAGTCATTAATAACAGTTTGAATTGCCGTTTCACACGAATAATGTTTCCTGAAACCTGATTGATGCTCTGTTATATATTCATTCGAATCAAAGTAATCCTTAATTTGTTTCTTAACTACTAATTCTAAAACTTTCTCGTATATCGGTAGAATATTAATCGGTCTAAATTCGCTTGCCTTCCTAGCTTTTACAATCTTTGGTATCGGTATTATTGTCGATGTCTTCCAGCTCTGTGGGCAACAACCTTCTTTCAGAGATTGATTAATAACATTAACAAATTCTTCTTTAATAACTGGCAATATCCCTTTTAATATATTGCTAGTTATTCCCTCTTCTGTACCTTTTTTTCGCGGTAGCTGCATAATAATTACTTCTAAGTCTTTTGTATTATTTAGTTTAAAGTCTTCAAAGTATACTTTATCTTCAATAACATAAATACTTCTTCTTTTGTTTACATTTTTATTTGTACTTTCTATTGAATCTACTATATTCTGAATACTTTGTATATAATACATATCAAATTTATCAGCTAAATTATATTCAATTGTCTTATCTAATATTTCAAAGTTTATATTATTTATTTCTTTTGCCCCTATTGATTCTCCTTTAACTAATTCTTTCAATACTTTCCACATATTCGCAGGATCATCCCTATTGTCATCTATCATAGCCTCATAATACTCCTTTTTCTTTTCCTTAATTAATTTTATTACTTTCTCTCTGTTTTATACTGTGAGAGAGAGAGAGAGAGAGAGAGAGAGAGAGAGAGAGAGAGAGAGAGAGAGAGAGAAATGACCAATATTGTGACTTAAACTTTCATCATTACTGCGCGATTTTTCGAAGCGACACTCGCGGTGCGGCCTGGGCGGAATGCGCGCGATCATTTTTACAAAATGTCAATTCTCCCCAAATACCCATCGGCGCCCAGCCGCCGATATCGACAACTGCGCGTCGTGGCGATGACAGGTATCGATCTCGCTCAACATTTTTATCGAACGCGCTCGTCACCGTCGCCGTAACGCGGGCAACATAAAGGCCAGCCTTGTTAGGACGGATATGGAACATGACGCACTCCCCGTACCCACGCGCGATAAAATGTTTCATCGTTACGTAATCGAGCTCGCGGCGAAGTCGCCTGAAGTGCAACGTAATTTATCTGTTAGCGAAAGAGTATGCCGTACGCCTACGCTACGTGCAACTTTGTTTTCGAAGATTACGTGATTTTTTCCAACTCGGCGATCAATCGCAACCGTGTTAGGATGATTTGAATATCTGAAAAAGAATTTTGCGAATTTATTACACAGTAGAGAACATTTCGTATTTAGATTAAAACCGGTCCTTGTTAAATTTTTTGTATTGTATTCTTAACATATCCAAATGTAAATTTATCGCAAAAAGGAGAGCCCGCGTTATATTCTTCATTATTTTATTAAAGTAGTTATATTCTTTATTATTTTATGTTAAATTGATATTTAACATTTCATAAAATAACACAATTTATGGCTAAATAAAAAATAATGTAGTTTTAAATCGTAAATTTTAGGATTCATAAAAAATGTAGGTGTCAAGATATTATAAATGTTAATTTTATTTAAAAAATATATTTTCACATTCTGTTTTTAAATTATATTAAAGTACTTTTTTTGTATTAACTTTTTACATAACATATATGTTTTTTTAAACATGTTCATTAAATTAACAAATTTATATTAAATTAACAAAAAAATTTGAATAAATTATTATGGAATGTACAGTAATACGTCAAATTTAACACAAATTTTCTAACTGTGTATCATTTGCAATAATATTTTTTGCGATAAGTTAAGGTTTTTATCACGATGCTCGTAATAAAATTGACGATTAGTTTAATTTTGAGATATTTGATTGTTGTGTTTCAAGTATCCTGATATAAAAATGCAATATATGCAACTATAAATTGTGCAGCTTTAAAATATATCATATGTTTATTATTAGTAATATTATAGTAATAATTTCTATTGATATGAAAATGATATTTCTGATTGTAGTTATTTTACTGTGCAATTATAGTTACAAATGCAACACATTTTTATCTCAGTGTATAGAATTGAAAATAATATATTTAATAATTTGTATTGAAATTTTTTACTGAGCACCAAGATCCGAGAACTGACATTTTTTCTTCTTGATTGTATTATTTGTTTCTTGAAAGCTTCAACGTCGTCCCCTCGTATACATGTCTCCCGAGTGTTCTCGCTTCATATTTAGGAATTTGAAAGTCCGCCGTTGTACATAGATGCGCGATAATCTATGTATGCGCCCGCTCTCCGCGCCTTATAACGCGCCTGTATTTTTAATATGACGTACCTGCAGCCGAGGAACGCCCGGTTGAAGTGTAGTTACTGGTGCCGCGTCGCGCCGCGGAACAGCCACTTTGTTATTGTAACTTGCAATTTGCAAGAATCCCAGCCATATTTCCTGAGTTTATCATCTATATTTCCGTCGACGGCGACAACGTGACCTAACCGCTGCCGGCCCCGCTCGCTCGGCGTAGCGTGGTTAGATGCGTTGCCCGTTTTCTCGAGTACTGCCGGCTGATGTGGCAATAACCGACTGGAGAAAAATCCACTTGTCGTCCTCTAGGCGTTTATTCCTGTCTTGGAGCATTCTTTTTCGCCATTCTCGCCGCAAGCTATTTCGAAGAGGCAGCGGCCGATAAAAGGGACGATCGAGAATTTCGCCCGAGTAACGGCGCGAGGCTCGCAATGATGTCAATTATTTGCGAATTTTACAACGCTGCGAGTGTCAAACTTTCCAATAATACCTGCGAGTTTAGGACGCTAGGCTCTAGAGGTTTTCGATACCGGTAACGAAAACGCGGCGAGTCCCCCGCGGCGGATCCCGCGACGTGTCACAGCGAGAGTCAAACGGCTCTGGTTTCAAGTCGGCGAGGACATTGTAGATTGAGATTAAAAGCCGTTTGTCACCGTTCTGGCGCACGTACCGCGACAAATGCGCGCGATAAACGACGGCGAGTGCGTCCGTCTCGCTCGCAGCGCGCGATGATATCTTCGCGCGAGCTCGCGTTTCGAGAGAAAGGGATAGAGTCGCGTTTAATTTACAAATAGAACGGGGGAATAAGTTTCTGCGGGTGACTTAACGCACGACAAGCTTCCCCGGTGCCAATGGCCAGTAACGACGACTACAAAGTCAGCGGCTACCGACGTCGCATGCGCCTCTCGAGGGGACGGCGTTGCCGGGCAAACGGTGCCGCCACGGAGCGTTAAGTGACGTTTATGAGAAAATATCGGCCCGGACTGTAATTACATAGCTTCGTTGTAACATACGCCTCGCCACGGCATCCTTGATAGCGTTCGCGGCTGTTCCGCCATAACTTCGGAACATCTTTCCGGCACGTTCCGGGCTGAGTTTGCGCAAGCGGCTGTAAAATAAAATGAGCAGATAACGAACAGCGGATTTTAGAGAGATTTAACGTTCGGTCCCTCGACTGCGTTTAAATTAATGTGTTAAGCTGCTGCGATCGAAGTCTAATTTTATTGCTGAAAATAATCTTATTTTAATTAGAGATTATACCGTTCACTCATATATATCTAACGATATCAATTTCTTTTTGTTGCAGGTGAGTCGATGTCCTTTATTATCTGAGCTACGTTAATGTAAGTAAAAAAAATTTGTACTCTTTATATTTTTATAAACACCATTATTTATTTTAATATGTCATGGAAACATTACGATTTTAAACGGATATGTTACTTGACGCAAAGACGAATAGTATAATTTTTTTTTATGAAAATTGCGTAAACGACAATTTATTGCCTGCGGTGGATTCGCATTCAGTGTCAGGCCAGTTGTCCTTCACATTTGACGTATTTGACGGGCGCGTAGTGCAGTATAGCGTAGGAAGCTATTATGGATCCACGCCTACGATCAATATGTCATAATGCTTTTCGTTATTAGCGTGTCATTAATAGCCTTTTAACTAATTCAATGATTGACCGCGATACTACCACGTCGACTTTGCTATAAACAAGCACACATGCAAATGCGAAATATATTCATAAAATCTTTCAAGTGTCTTTGAGCAATAACTATAGAGACGGTTCTTTAGAATACCGTTTAGAACCGTTTTAAAACAGGGTTGTGTGCATAAGAGAACTTTTTGAGTTTAATTATTTTTAATAATTATAAGGTTTTGATAAAAAACGAATTTTTTTATTATGCTAGTTTTATTGAGTGTTAACATAAAATTCGAAGAGGTCGTCATTTAAAGTTTCTGGATACGTGGAAAATTTGTCTCTATGAAATCCATTTTATTCTTGAAACGGTTCCAAATAAGAGACTTCTCGGAATAGCATATAACTCGTTTCGGAAGATTATTACTTTTAGCAGTATAGCGACTCATGAACTAGAACGCACGTTATTATGGCACGAGGCACGTTATCGTTTTGTCCTCTTGATCCTTCGATCGTGCCAGATTTAATGGTTTTCCGTTAATCCTCGCAACCCTTTCAAAAGTAGAAGATGATGAGGGGCGGTAGGGATTGGATGCGGAAGGGTGGCTGGACGTGAGGTGGATGAGAGTGGAACGCGGCGGGGACAGCGAAACGAGGACGCGAGAGGAAGGAAAGATGTCGAAGAAGAAGGAGAAGACCAGACGGAAAGGAGGAGGAGGAGGAGAGGAGGAACGTCGAGAAAGAAAAGAAGGAGTTAGGGTTAGGGTCAGGTTAGGGGTTGGAGGAGCAATAAGGAATTATTGCGGTACGATCGACAAACGGCGACTACGTGGCCGCACTACGGAAGATTCTCTCCGGCCGAGCGACTTTCCTTCCACCGTCGCCTCTCCTTTCCGCTTCTCTTCTCTCTTCTTTCCCGTGCTCCGTTGGACTTCCGCTCTCGCGTCATGCCGTACCATCCGTACAGCCTCACCCATGAAACCTTCCAGACTCGTCAATATGTAATGTTCGAAAACCCGCGCGCGCGCTACGCCACCCTCGTCCGGCCGTTCTACGTGGAATAGAAGATTCTGTCCGACCTTGTATATTTCAGTGGACGCGCCGAGCAAACCGCGGTGGGACAGGTCGACCCTGTAAATACACGATACTCCACGATTCTTGATACGGGAACCGATATGATTATGGGCAAATGTCTTTGCTTCGGTACTGCGGACATGCATGCGGAATCTTTTATGACTATCGCGTGTACCTGTTTGAAAATGTTGACGGTATTCGAGTATTACGCAAAAAATGTCGCTCAACTTTAGACACTCTGTAAATTAAACATTTTTTAAATTTAAATTTGAAATTAATAGCGTGTACTATTTGCAAATGATTATAAGGCTCGGATGCATCAATATTAGTTTCAAGCAAGAGACTTGAAGCCTATGTTTATCTTTATCTTTCTCTCTAAATAAATAAAGACACATATTTAAGTCTCGCTTAAAGTTAATATGATGCTCATGCAACCAAACCTTAGGGCTTTACGTTTTACATTACAGTCGTCAATTTAATTTTCAGCATATCAGATATTCATATCAGATTATAAGTAGGCGAATGCAATAAGGGTCGTAGGTATTTATTGGACTAACCTGCAACGTGTTCGACGCTAAAAATACTCAGCGATACGCCCTCGACAAAGTTTTATCGATGCATCTGTTTTGTTTGTCGAGGAAAATCCAGTTTGTCGTCGTCGTCGTCGTCGTCGGCGTCGTCGCGCAAAACCAATTTCGTCTCCGCCTTCGGGGCCTCCATATCGGGGCGTACATTAAGCGGCGGCGTGCAGGCGAGCTCGATTTATCAACGCTTCGTAAAGCCTCCTTCCTCAACGGGCAGCGTCGGTTTCCGTTCTTGTTGATAAGAATACGAATAAATAAACGGCCGCGTCGGCGTACTGCGCGCACGTTAGGTCATCGTCAATTATCAAGCGACAGACACTAACAGAAACCTCATTAACGCTTCCGCGATTAGAATTTACAATTACCGCGGATTACCATCTCCAATGTTTCTTCATTTTCCCAGACGGAGATTTTACTCCGTCGCCGTCACGAAGCCCGACGTACCGTATCGTCGTAGGCGGGCACCATGTGCGCGTCGCCGCGTGATTGCGTCGGCTCTCCTCGGCGGTAAATTGAAAAATTATGCGTGTACGCCGATGTTGCAGCCTTCGGCTCCAGCGGCGATACGTCGATGGAAAATAATATGACGTGCGTGCACACTCGCTCAGCCGCAGCTGCGAGCGAGTGGATTCGCATTTCCTGCCCGACACGACGGAGGGAAGGTAGTGCCACGTTCGTGGAACGAGCGAATCGTCGCAGCCGCCGCTGCCGCCGCGCCGCGCGTTCCTACAATCGTGGATAGCGATTTCCTTCTTTTCCCTCTTCCACTTCACGTTGAATAGCCCAGAGGACGCGAGCGCGCACCTAGCTTTGCGCGCGGTTCATTACCTATGAATGCACGAGCTCCGCACGCCGGTCGCGTAATGGGATGCGCCGCATGACGCGCGTCGTTTCCAAGCGGATGCCAAATTCTAATGCGCGAATGCAAATCTCGCGCGCGAGGAACGTAACGCGAGGAACTTAACTCCTCGGCTTCCCGAAGGTTGCCTCGGCGATTATCGTCTTCACACGTTCTCGCTCTTCTGCCGCTTCTTATCTGACGTTTCTTTAATTTGTAACCACGAAGGGGCGCACAGCCTTGTAAATCGCGATAAAACGGCGTCATCGTGATCGGTTGGATTTTAAAATTTGGCACGTGCATTATAATATATTCCGATTTGACGACCGACAGGTGTTGTCTTTACTATTCTAACGATATGACGGACGATGGATGATGGCTTCTCTATGGTCATAGCTGTAGCCAACGTGAAGGATTATTCATACCGATGCGCGCATACATATGTATGAAGTGGGGAGCATCTATCGGCATTAAAATTTGCCGTAGTCTGCCCCTATGTTGCGTCAGATGTGCGGGGCAACAATATACGAAATGATTTGGCCGGCAAGGGGAATGAATTGTGAATCTAGGTTTTAATTGAGGCAAGGGCGTGACATAACGCGATCCATGGAGACAGAATGACGCATACGTGCGTGAACGGTTTCACAAAATTCAGAATGATCGACAGGACGGCGATTAAATGTCGATGAACGTTGACAGTGTTGTTGTGTTACGTATTAAGTGCGGCTAGGATTTAAAATGTCAAAACTGGATGTTCTTTTCATAAAGTAGACAAAAGCAGCGCTTAACCTTGCTATAGAATGGACGCTGTGATAAATGAATTAAGAGTTTAGCAATTTTAGGTGCGATTCGAAACATTTATCGGTTTGTACGAAAGTCTACGTTGTAAACATTTATTATTTCGTAAAAAAAATTTATTGGTCAAACTTTTTTCTACATTTTATTTCACGAAATTTATTAATTAGAAATACGCTAATCTCGATACACGTGTACAATTTCAAAATTTAAACAGAAAATCTGTTCAGTTGTAGAATTACTCTGTAATGATGCTTATTTCGTTTCTGTTTTGTCAAGTTTTACGAAAACGTTTACGCGCGGACGGAAAGAAAGCGCGCGTTTTGCGATGGGCATATGTATGACCGGGTAGTGCCAGACGAGCGAAGTTTAGGGCAGTAACGTTTGCGAAGGGATGATAATGTAGCCTGGTGAGGCTCGTATAGCCCGAGACCGCGCTGGAACAATGCCTTATCGAGCAACATTGTCTACCGGCGGGTGAGTCGGGGAGTTGAGCGTGTGCAGGATGGAGAGATATATACGATATGCAGAAGGAGAGAGAGAGAGAGGCAGAGAAGCGAGATGAGGGGGTGGTGCGGTGGGCTACGAGAGATGCACGGGGGTTTGAGCATTTCGAGGTTATCTCGTGCATGGCGTACACACATTGTCCGTTTCTACACAAGGTCGGCGTAGAGACGTTGCGGTCTTCCGATCAAATTGGATCTACTGAGAGAGTTCGGAGTATCGGGTTGACCACAACGGCGCAAATCCACGGACGACCACGAAATATTCCGTGGCCGCAATCCCACCCCGCGATTCATCCCGCCTCCTCTTTCCTCCCTCTCCCCCCCCCCCCCGTATCTTTTCGCCGTACCCCGAAATGCAGATCGTTGCCCCGTCGCGCTCCGAGATTTTATATTTCTAATTTTGTCTCGACACGTGCGAATTAAGGTTTTTTACCGCGGGAAGATGGAAATTTCGAAGTACGGAGCGAGTACGCTTTGCAAATTGGCGGATTGACTTTTAAAATATGAATTATTATTGTACCAGGGATCACATTGACTTCTGCAAAAGCACCTTTCTAAAGCTTCTGTGAGAAGAATTTTTTGAGGGAAAACCATTATTATGAATGTCTCATTTTGTTGTTTGAGATATCACAGCTTTCATGCAGTCAATTAAATGTATTAATCAGAGGTCTGTGTATAAGAATGCTTTCCAAGCAGATATGAGAGACACAGAAAACAAGTACTCGTGTAGACTCGTAAAAAAAAAGTCGCGAGTATCTCGCTTGGATAACGAACAAATTGAAAGTTCGTTTCGATTATCTCGTGTCGAGTTGTATTTAGAACGACGAGTGAATCACACTTAATCAAGAACGATCCCCGCGAAGAGCGCGGGGAATCGATCGCTTTCCGTTTTTCATTCTGTTACATTCAGACACCACCGAGTGGCCCGACGAGTGTTATCGATGAAACGGAGAACGCCAGAGACAATTCAAGGATGATAGCCGTTTTCGATAGCCTTCCAGTTCTGTTTTTCATCGAGGCTTCCAATTTTTTTCTCATTAGTTACGCCACGAAATAACGAGCTATGGTGACGTCGCTTCATTTCCATAGTTGCAAATCGGCACACGGCAATGTACACATGTATTCTTCACGGAGAATCATCGACTAAAAATAAAAATATTGGCCAATTATGCGTAGGCCGATACTCTTTTCGAAGATGACTCGTCGATAGCGAGTGTTCGACTATCGTATTACGAGTCGCTTTGCCTCGCCTCGAGGCGAGGAACGGCCCTCGACGGGAACGGGTGTTAGCCAGAGAGTCTGTAGGAAGGCGCGTGACGCGCAAGGTAGCCTCGAGCAACGCCTCCGGAGGGTGTTTCTCACCTCCTCCCTTGTCCGCACAACCCCTCGTACTCAAAGTGCTAATGAGTGTCGCCTCGTAAGCCAATTAATACTCCCCCACCCACTCATCCTACCGAGAGGTAGCTTGCGAACGAGCAAAATGCAGGAGACTGAGAGGCAGGAGTAGAAGCGGGGGAGGGAGGATTCGGCAGAGAGAGGTAGGCAAGTCGCTCTCTTGGAAAGCTAGGACCCCGTACCTACTACATGACCAGAATACCCCACGGATTTGGTATGCCGGCCACGCCTGACCGCCGCACACCACCTCCTCGTCAAGTGAACTCCGGCGTAAGGCGCTACCAAGCCACCCCTGCACACCGCCATCCTCGCCACCTCCGCGCCGACCGCCCGGCCGAATCTCCCGGAACCTCCTAGCACCTTCGGCGCCTCCGCCGCCACCTCGCGCTACTCACGCCTATACCTAGGCGGCGACTTCTTGAGGAGCGTGGCGACAGGGTGTGTGTATAAGTGGGTAGATCGCAGCACACACCGCCCAAGCCTTCCTGCGTACTTTGAGAGGCGTCCGTGGTACTCCGTGGAGCGTACGCCAGCGCGGCGACGTTACTTCTTACTTAAAGACGCCGAGGACTTATGACGCGCACGTGAACGGAGTTTCAGAGACGGTGCCGAGTCAGCTCGGGACGGAGGCGGAAACTTTACGCGATCGCCGGACAACGCCGGAGAACGTCCCCGGCCAGAATTTTTTGGGTCAGCTCCGATTGAGCGCCGTAAGCGCTGGGGGGTTTTACGAGATCGAGAGGGTGGACCTCGGGTGAGATACGCGTACACGGGCACTTCTTTGACATAGACCGACGGCGGAGGTGTTCCGGCGTAAATTTACGAGCTGCAGTGTCGCGCAATTGATTGCGTCAGCTTCTCGTTGGGATAAAAAGAATTTGGAACAACAGAGATACTATTATTACCTTGTAACTTCTTGCACGTGCAGTCGCAAGTTTTTTTAACATTTCACGCTCGGTATTAACGTTACCGCCAATCTCGCTCCTCCTCGGCAGTCCTCGTGATAAATCGTATATACGTAGACGAGCGCGAGATACTTAGGGACACGAGTACACGGAATAGCGGGGACGGCATGGTGTTACTTCTTACTTAAAGGCACGAAGGACTTATGACGCGTACGTGACAGAATTGTAGACTCGGGCTCTCGGCTCTTCCAGCGAGCGAGCGAGCGAGCAAGCTCGGGCAAAGTCTCTGAGTGCTGGTAAACGCGCGCGCGAGACCATAGCTTTTGGGATGCTGCTTTCTTCTTCTTCCGTCTCTTACTTAGCTCGTTGTCCCATCCCCACTCGATTCGCCCTCCTTCCCCTTCCATCCGTTAGCAGACGTAGCGACAATAAAGTTACAGAGAGGGTCGCAGAGTTCGCGGGAAATTGAAGTTTCACGCGACAAATTGTCGACGGACTGCCGTCCTCCCGCATGACGAACTTTCTAATCGTGCCCATGGTACGTGGATAGTACTTGAAACGGTTCTTGATGCCGGCCGAAGCGGCCAGGACGAAGGCACTCGACCGCTAGAACGAGGAAGTGTGGTTATTGAGGAAAGAAACGGAATTACTCTTTGAAAAGGAACGTCAGTTGTCATATAAAATGTAACATTTATTGCTATGAACTGTAAAGAGTTTATTATTTTTTTTTTAAGACTGAAAATGAATGAAAGATTATTAATTGTTGCAATTTTTTAGTTCGTGAAGTTAAATATCCATTTAGATGATTTTGGGCCAAATTTACTTGTTTGGATGTTAATAAAAAAAGCAGGATTAAATTTTCTATTTTTTACAACTTAAAACTCAGAGATATTTTTGAAATAAAATAACATTTGTAGTTAAATAAAATTTTATGTTTGTCTATTCTCGGTGAATGAAACGCGCTGTTTTTCGTACTTCCCTACGTTTTGGTCGATTAGTTTGCACCATTCGCGACAGTCGAGCAAAGTATTGAGTTTGCATTCGTTATAATGCCTGCGGGGTTTATCAAGTGGGCGAAGCCAAATTAAATGTTGCCTTTTGACGTGTCTCTTCACATTGTTCAGTTAGGTTTAGCCGCTGGTATTGCTTTTTCAATCGCAAAGGGCAATTGCAGCTTTTTACTGTGACCAAATAAAAGTGGTTTTTATTCTATTAACGATATAAATAGATCTAACATAGCTGATACTTTAATATTTTATGTTCCATCTGCAACTTAAAATTAAAATAAATTCGTACGATTTTACTATCTGGGAAGTTTCGCGTGTACTCGATTTAATTCTCATCATTGAATAAAAGTATCGATTTCGTATCGACGGAAATACCAGCAGCAGCGGAGGCGTATCAGCTAAATGTCACATATTACCATATTTCTAGTTTTTCGCTTAGTTCATCGTGTGTTTGATACGATGTAGCGCAAAAATGTAAAAATAAAATATCAAACGCGGTCGTGTTCATATTTAACTGAATGGGAAGCGCATTAACCACGTCATCATTCGATTATTATTGCATGGCACCTACGTCTCTCTTTCCGTATTTCTCATTAACCTTTCCTCGTTACGTGTCAGCCTACAGTATCTCTATTTAGCCGAATTACATTTATGGAGCCTGATCCTGTGCAGAATGATGGATCGTATACCACTGCGGCTGGTCGTCTTTGTAGTTTACGAGCGGTGCGAGCTGATCCGATTAGGTTCAGGTCGAATTTGGTCGAATTAGGCATCTATTTCGACCCTCCTTGATTGCGAGGCTTGCCACTATATTATTTATCGTCGTGGACCGCATTACTCGGCTGCAACCCGGTGTTATATACACGATAGACAACCTCAGCCGACTTATGTCGATGAGCTTTTCCCGTTTATCCCAAATCGATCAAGCTTTTTACGAGCTAATTTTCATTTCTACAAACGATAATTTGTATTTGTATTTGTACTTTCACAAATCTCTATGTCATTCTTTCGACGAGGAATGAATAAACCAGAGATACGAGGATTACCGTAAATTACACGTTACATACGGTTAAGATATTGGCGTAAATAAACGTTGCTTTGCGTTGAAGAAATAATGATACAGTTGTTACTTGGATTAGTTGTTTGTGCCGCGTTTACGCAGAGCGGTGCGAGTAATTCGCAGCTCGCTACAAATGGGGCCGGGCATTATGTTTACCTTTATGGCGCTGGGGCGTTACGCTCTCTTTGGATCTCGAGATAGGTGCTCGTATCTCCGCCGCCGCTCGTCCAAATTACATTTACGGCGTCCGTCCGTCGTGTGTACAAATGACGAAAGCCATACCGGCGACATCTCTCTCCGGCTTTCTCCGTGGTCTCCGGTGCGGCGCGGTACAGCGGTATATACGGTCTGGTTTACGAGCGGCATGTGCCGCCGGTCGAATTAGGCTTCTGGCGCGCGGCACCTGCCGAACCGTTCCGCATTGTCATGCGAGGCGCTCCCTATAAACCGAGATTGCCGAGGGATCGAAAGTTATGGCCGGTCGTCTTTCCTTCCTCTCCTCCCCCCCCCCCCCACTCTTTCGTTTCTCCGCGTGCGTCTACGCTATTGCCGCTACCGTCGTTCTCCGCGTGTCTGTTCTTTTTTCCCTTTTTCCTCGGTATCTTCCTCGCGGCCTATGAGGGAACGTACGGCTGACGGCGGACTTGTACTACCTTACCCTTTTTCCTCCATGACTCTCCCGCTCTCCTCCCTTCGCGCGAACGGGGTTCCTCCTTTTCTTCGATCGCATTTGGATATCGCGGCATAAACTATCCCCTTGTCCCGTGCACTTACCCCCTTTCCCTGTATGCCCCCTCACTCGAGATTGTTCGGAGAAAACGAATTCCATTTTCTTCGGTAAGACCCTGGTGTACTCGAGAACTTTTGGATTCTGCTTCTACTATCCTATTGTTGTTTGGCGATTTGAAAGGATCAGTGCTATCCATGCATTGCTTTTCTGATATTTTTCTGTTTTGCATAAAATCATGAACGAGATTTTCGAAATCGCTGTTCAACCGGAGGTCTCCAGATATCTCGCGATTTGACATGTCGACGGTTTTATCATCTCCATGCGCGTAGTGTCGTAAGTCAGATGGTTTTATTAACACTGACGTAATCAAGGTACGAATGTACGCAATCAGGGAAGCGTGTTGCCAGGTCAATAACACAGGTGCAGATGCAGTGGAAGCGCGTAGAGGGAGAAAGAGGAGGATAGTTAGCAAGTAATTTGTTGAAGATAGAGCGCCGACAAATCGAAGGTAAATGCGGTAGAACAATCGCGACGGAACCGCGTGCGTCTGACGGTCCTGCTGGCGCCGTTACAACCACCCTTTCTCTCTGTGTACTGCGGAGTCTCGTGGAAGTCGTCGGAGTAGTCTCCTGGAGATCGAAGTAGGCCTCGCGACTGGGGGAGACGGCTCTTCCGTCGCTGACAGAAACACAAGACGGACAGTAAGGAAACGCCGCGGCTCGAATCGGTTGTGCCTGACGGCCCGTTTGGATCGCAATATTCTCGTCGCATCTGGCAAAAATTTAAACAGCCGAGACCATACGTGCTGTTATCTCCTTTGCGAGCAAACCTCGCAAAGTCGAAGATAAAGAGTGGCTTTGTTAATTATCAGAAAAATAGCGCACGAGATTTTAATTAAAAATTTTATTTACTTTTCGATAATCTTTCTCTCGATTATGTATATACAAATTTTATATGAATGTTCCTTAATTACAATGCGCGATATAAATTATCCAAAGAGGATATTTAAATTTTCATGCAAAATTGAGGAGAGAGAATGAACGAGGCACCAAATATGGAATGGAAGCAAAGCGGAACGAACGTTGCCAGACGTAGGATCAAGGAAAGATATTCTGTCTAAGGAACCGACGAAGCAATTCGTACTAACTGCTCTTTTCCCTCGGTTCTCTTTACTAGTCTGTTAGGCGCGTGCCTATATCTCTGAACTAGCTACGGTTTCTGTCTCCGCCATCTACGTCCGCTTCTCTCGCCTTTTGGCATTTGCGGATTGCTCTTTTTCATCGTTCTTTAATTTGCATGAGTTATTTCGTGAGTTTTAAATGCCGCGTTCGCTTCTATTTTGCGCGCACTCTTTCTCTCTCTCTCTCTTTCTTTTTTCCGAGATGGCTGCAGATGTATAAAGTGCAATTTAAATTTATGCATATTACGATGTTATATATTTAAATTCTGATATCACGCTTTCCTTGTTATTTACGATGCCGATGCTGATGTTTGTTTGCAGTATGGAAATGAAGAGACGTAGAAGAATGGTTTGGTCACAAACGGGGAAAAATTAATATGTGCAATATATATCGATTCGCTTCGAATGGATAAGTTTCGTATTTTTCGATATAGTGAAACAGAATTAGAAATAACAGATAAAAATGTTATATTTTTATTTTGTTATTTTTTTATTACTTATATGTAAATTTTTCTTTATGTAGTTTATAACGTGTTATTGAATCCATTATGCATTAATCTTTTTTTCACATATTATTAATAATATTTGTAATTTTTATTTTTTTGGCATTATTAGAGAGAGAGAGAGAGAGAGAGAGAGAGAGAGAGAGAGAGAGAGAGAGAAGATTCAGACTATTTTCTATAATAATTTACCATAATAATTTAATGTTTCAGAATTTAACATATGTAATATATTGCTTTGCACTAATATTTTATTGTAGTGTTTTTTTAAGTAAAAGCTTTTACCTCTTGGATAGAATTGAGAGTTTTCATTTTTCAAAGTACGAGAAGCATTATTCATCAAGTAGCGCCAGCACGGATTCAGTCCCGGTCGTATTCGACCGATAGTTGCGGTTCATTAATATCGACGTAACATGTCGGAATTCGGTGGAATGCATGCCTCACGTCGAGTTTGTGGCGGGCAAGTAATTCAACGCCGATGGAACGCTCGCGCTAAGAAGACTCAATATCGAAGAAGTTATACCGCGTGTAACGTTTCTTGCTTGCTAGCTGTTTCTTCCCTTGCCAGGATCCAGCGAGAAAGCGATAAGCGATTTTGGTAATTTTATCGTTTGGTCGTTCTAGTCCGCGAGCTTAATCTAACGTACTTACGAACGAATAGACATTACGTAGTTTACGAAATTCTAAAAATCAAGACGCCAAATAATATAAAGCGATTGGCACGGCAAATAATTGAGAAACGAGAATTTAATTTTTTATTTGAAAATGAAAACAATGGCTGATAGAATTGCATCTGTATGCGCCGTTTCTTCAACTTATCCTCCATGACTAAGGAACCAAGAGTCTTCTTCGCCACATAGAATCTGTTATTCGCTCTCAGATCTCGCGGCTCAGATGAAAACTCTTCCTCTCTCTTTTTCTCCTTCATCCTTTGTCCCTGATTCAAAGGCCGGAGTAATCAGATTTGAGTTTTGCAAACTTGATTGGCCCGCGCTCGGTCCCGGGGCTACGGCGAATTTTATTACGGGCACACAAACGACAGGCATGACGACGAAACGAAAATTCTTCTTTCGGCCAGCGTGCGATTCGATGGGGATAACGATGGAAATAATGATCGAAAATGAAAAAAAAAGCAGCATTTCACGCCACGTTCAATTATGTCGTGGTATAACTTCGGAAAATGTATTTATAAGGAATATTAGATAAAAATCTTTGACACTAAATAAATGTATGAGATAATAAATAAATCAGAAGTAAAGAGACGTGTGCTGAAGATAAATGAAAGATATTAATTGTTAAATAGCATCAGCCTGCAAGTTGAAATCTTGCTTAATACCTGCTGCAAATTGGATAAACCACAAAGATAATATTTTTATTTATACTTCATTAATTTAATATCCTAATCTCGAGAGGAAAGATTCATGACGGAATGCATATCCACCGGTACAGAAGCAAATTCTCTTGCTTTTCCCCGCGGGCTGTTCCATCGTCCTTCTTCGTTCCCTTTTTTTTTTCTTCTTTTCTCTACCTCCGCTTATTTTCAGCTTCTCCGCCGCGCTCCGATTCGCTTTCGTGCGCGAAACGTACGCTTGGCAGGTCGGATTTCGTCCGTCTCGCGGAAAACGACCTCCTGATTGCTGAGAAGACATCTTCCGCCGGTGTCCTCGGAGTTCTCCGTTTTCGGGCTTTTCCTTCGTCCTCCTCCGAGGAAAAGGATTCTTACAGCCGACGATGAACATGCTCGGTCGAACGCGTATTTCGTCCACCGAGAGTAGAAACGACCTGAGAATCTGAGAAGACGAGCGTAGATAGGGCAACCGTATCGGCAGGCGAAAGCGATGTTCTCCCGAGGTTTATCGAGAAACGTCGCTCGTTTATCGACGACTGCTATCGCCGCCGGCCGCTCAGGAATACAATTTCGAGAGCCGGGACACCGGTGGCGAATAATTTCGTCTCCCTTTTGCGTCACTCCTCACCGCGCGGGACTGCATTTTCACGCTCTCTCGCTTTCTATTCCGTAATTTTGATTTAGTATTATTTTGTTTTCTTTCCGGACTTTGTTCTATTTACGAGTTTATGCATTTGTAGGTTTTAACGTGGACCGTTTTACCGAGTTGTATAAACTTTTTTCTTTTTTGCAATTTTTTTGAAGCAAGAGAAAATGCGTTCGTTACAAAATTTCAGAGTAAAAGTCTGTTAATATCCAAATTGGAAATTGGAATAAATTGAAAAGTGAGAATTTGTTGTTTATTGTTACGTATTGAAAGTTAATTCAAAATTCTATTTTAGTTTTTATTTAAGGAAGACATTAAGTTTTATTTAAAATCAGAAGAGAGAGAGAGAGAGAGAGAGAGAGAGAGAGAGAGAGAGAGAGAGAAAGAGTTACAGAGAGAGGCAAGAAAGAAAAAAATGTTTATTGAACACGCACAACTCGTATATTAATATTGTAAGTTATTGTAATATGGTACCAACAGGATTAAGTTTGTATTATGCTAAGGAAAATGCTTTAACAATGTTGAGTCTTTAGAAGAAAGTAATCAATAAGTTTCAAGGTTCACGAGACTCCTTTGCTTGTTGATCGCTTTCTTAACTTGCCGGAGTTTGCGCCGAGTTTCTGAAACCGAACGCAAAATAGTTTACATTAATAAAACCATAATAAAACTCCTTACGAGCATTCCAAGAGTGATCTCCGTTTAACAGAATAGAATTATTAGCATTCTTCTATTAGGAAGAATCATCTTTCCATTAAGAAACCAAGGTTTCGAGCACAGTATAAATTATAAATGTATTACGAGTCGAGAGAGAAGCTGCAGCTCTTCAGCTAAATTGTAATATAATATAAGAATATAGCAAACAGCAATTAATTCGTGCATGCATGCATCAATAAATAATAATCATAGTTTAATTTTGCATATTGTCATCGTCCGCAGTTATGCCGCATCTATTAAATTACGCGATCCACGTTTTACATGACCTTCTGCTATTTTATTCGGTTCTGTATCATGATAAACGAAAAAACGTGGACGTTTTTACTTTAATCCGCACATAAATTTGGTCACAACGACCATCGCGTGTTAACCACGTTACCGAGTACGCAAAACAATACAAAAGTAGCCGAGATAATGGCGATATATTTCAGGACTTATATTCCTTCTCTCTTTGTTGCGATCCGCGATGTTAGAATCGTGCTGTCTTTCAATTATCGTGAGCCAGCCTCTTCCTCGCCTTCGATCCGAGGATATTTTCGTTCTCTCGATCTGCTCGCTCTTAAATTCTATTTCCCCCATTTTTCAGCGTTCCCTTGTCCTCCATTCCCGCGGGTAACGGGTGGGAAACAGGCACGGCCGTTTTTCGGCGGAGACGACGATGTCGTCGTTGTCGTCGTCGTCGTCGTTCGTTCTCGTTTATCGTGAAACGTCGATCGTCGCCGCGAGCAGAAGACTGCAATTTTGAAGCAAAGGCTCTCTTCGCGTGACTCTTTCCTGTCTTTCTCTCTTTCTCTCCTCTGCCTCTCTCTCTCTCTTTCTCTCTTTTTCTCTTTCCTCTCTTTGCTCGCCTTTTATCACGTTTATCGTACTTCTCGTTTCTGACACGTTTACGTGAAAGTCATTCCCAATCGATAACCAATGTCTGGTTGCCGCGGTCTCGCAAAATGCTGCACACGTTGTGGAAAGCATGTTTCTCTCTCTTTCTGTTTTCCTGCTTACGATGACGTTTTCACAGATGAGTTCTTGGCATCGCCAACAATAACGCTCTCTGCTGGCGACGTTTTTCTTAGATTTGCATTAGATTTGTGTTCCCGAATATATCTGCCCGAGCGAATCTGTCGACTATCGAGCGTGCGTATCAATCAATAACAATAAACTTGTTTATTGCGTTTTGTAAGTGTTTAAGTTCACTTTTAGCTGGCCTTGTTGAAACGAATTTTGAGGTCGATGAAATAATTGATATTGCGGCTTATCGCACAGTTTTCTAAAGTATAAGCAATAATTTCTATTTGCACTTTTGTTAAAATCTTTAATACAAATTAAAAAAGTTTTTCTAAATTACAAAATTGACTTGTGTTTTGCGACGAAACGTTTATTGTTATATTTACATCCTTTAAAAGAATTTCGTCATTTATTAAAGACGAAGTGCAGACAAGTTTAATTCGCAATCTCGCCGTAACTATGATTCTGCATTGTTTGGTCTTTAGTGCCTGTAGTTTAGAGATAGCGCTTGGCTCCTTGGGGCAGTCGGTATCCTTCAGTGGTAGGTTCCTGAGAGCATTGGGATAATGTTTGAGCACAAGGGAATGACGACGACAAGTATTTCGATTAATTCGTCACGTTTCGCTCTATAGAATTGCTGAACGTTTCCTGAAGCTTCAGCGCGCTTGGAAAACCAGTGTACACTCGAGATATTTCTATTTAATGTAAGAAGCGTCCTTTGTTTGATTCTTTTTCTCTTTGTTACGTACCAATGGATAACTACAAAGATAATTACAATAGAAATGCTGCCCGTTCAACGGCAGCAAATCTGTCTTTCCGCTCAATTCTTTCAAGCTTGTTCAAATCTGTCTGATCTTTTAACCCGTTGGTATTATTATTTTATTGGTAATATTTTTATAGCTTTAATTGTCAAGTGTTTTCTCGCAATTCCAGGCTCTGAGATTTTTTCTGGACGGATATATATATATATATATATATATATATATATATATATATATATATATATATATGTATGTATGTGTATAAATGTGTATGCATTTGGCCATTCACTAGCGGGGCCATTTACCGCTTGGCGTATACTAAACGTAGTTATTCACGATAGTAGAGGCGCAACGAGCCCGTTCAATCTCCATTGGGAATTCGGTACGGCCGGCTAATTTCGGAGTCTGTTATCGACGTCGTAGGATTTTCGACTCCCACTTATTTCTGACTTCCGGTTCGTCGCAAATGCCTCCTTTGCTATACGGCCTGAGCTATAAAATATCGATACTTGCTATAGATAAGATTAAGATATTTATTATACCGTATAAAAATATGAAAGCGGAAGTTTATAAGTTCCTTGGGAACTCTTGTTGAGTGATCGATCTTATTTGCGCGTCGGAGAGAAAGAGAGAGAGATCTCTATTACGACAAGATTCGAGACAAGAGAAAAATTTCGACTGCTGTTGCCGTACTTCTACATACGATTATATCGCTCCATATTATTTAATAATGTCGAAGTAAATGAAATTTGTTGGATTATCATCGCACATCCAATGATCTGAAACGTATAAAACGATAATCATCTTCATTTTTAACGTGTAGATGTCGCAGTTGAATGTCATCTCGTTTAATTTTAACATTCAAGAAAAGAGGAGCATTTTATACTCGGTTATTTTTAATAAAATTTCATTATCGTTATCTCTTTTTCGGTCTTATTTTTATTATGATATTAATAAAATTAAAAAAAAAGAGAGATAGCATAATCATTAAATAGAGTTTGTTATAACATTTAAGAAAAGATATGCTTAAAGGAAAATTTAATATCAGGAAATTGTAGGAGGATGAGGATAATTTTATCTATAGAGATATAAAAAATTTGAGAATAAAAAGTCGGCAGAATATCTTTTATTTACTTTATTTTTATATTTATTTTATAGAGTCAATATCTTAATATTGTTAAGATTAAAATCGTACAGATCAGCGGGGGTGCCATAAAATTACAAGTAGATGACTTATTTGTTATAAGATATATAGAATGTGGTATCAGAGTGGAAACGGATGTATTCCTTACAAATTAAACACTTAGAAGAGTACATTTTCACCGTAGTCACACGATTCACTTAGAAATGGAAGTAATTGGATTATTTTACCGATGTTGTTTGCAGTCTTCAACAAATAGCGTTTGACTTCTTTTCTTCGACGATAACTCTCAACCGGTCTTAAGCGTCCAATTATCGTTTATTGCGCTTAGGGCTCGTATTCTCTTCTCGCTTGATTATTCATTTCTGCGTCGATTTTTTGAATCGGATTTCAATTAAGAGCCGATCCTTTTTCTTCATTACTATACGTAAAGCCTTTTTGCTTTTGAACTTTTCACCTTATTTTAATGTTTTTCTGGTTTTTTCACTTTTTTAAAATTTATTCTTAGAATAAAATCTTTCCTATAATCTTGCTTCATTTTTCGAGTTTTTCATAGCTTGAAAGTAATTTTTTCTAAATTACTCGCTGAATTATTTTTGCAGTAATGCAATATTGAAATACTTTATTATAATTTAATTTTTTATATCATATGTAGTTTTACACGACTAGTATCTTTATATTAATATTTTATCAATTTTGCAAATTTATTTATGATCTGTTCTCTTCGATAGAAAATTATTAAATTACATGTTGAACGCAAAAAGCAAATCGAAGATTAGATACGTACAAGGAATGCTTTTTCATATCTTGAAAGGGTCCTTCGCTGTTTTTAAACCGTCCAGCGGAACAATCCTTTGCGAGTAGACTCGAAAGTAGACGACAGATCATATTTGCCCGTTCAACAAAGTGCACGTCTTCACGCAAACGTGCTTCTTTTGCGGGGACGACTCTTCTTCAGCTTCGTACGCTTCGCGATAGTATAACATTTGCCGCAATAACAAACAGAGTAATAGTGCCATAAACCTCACTCGGAATACCCCTCTGTCTTCTCCCAAAATATAAAAATATGAAACGTCTTTGTTAGAGAGCTTTCGTCGAGATTTCCTACATTCATGTCCTTCTTTGCTTCCTTCTCGCCTCTCACGGCGTAGTTGTCTTCTTCTGGCACTCTCTACACAGCTATTCCAACTCCTCTTTTTTCACTCCTCTTCTTCGTTGTGCGGTGCCATATCATTCTTCCATCTCGTTCGCTCATTTCATCCTCTCATTCCTTCTCTTTTTCTCGATCTCACCTCTCCCCCTTTCTCTCTCTCTCTCTCTCTCTCTCTCTCTCTCTCTCTCTCTCTCTCTCTCTGTGTCTCTCTCGTCATCCTTCCACACTGAAATTTTTATGGCGTGTCCAATTTCCGACGTGGCTAATAGGCATTAAAGCTGACGGACTGACGTTCTCTGTTTAAAGCACGGGACAAAAAGCGCGAACGAAAATGGGATCTATGGAGAGAAACGAAATTGTGCGTATAGGAAATGGAAATTGTCCCCGCGAAATTTCCACAATGCTTTAGTTTCGTGTCACGAGAGAGCCACACTATCATAATCTAGGTTTTATAGATAAAGTTGATGATCTTTTTTTTTCGTTATAAAGATAATATTTTGATTTTAATGGAGTTTTCTCATTAAAGATATAAATTTATTGCGAGGGAATAAGTAATGATTCTCAAGTTCTGCTACGATGATACACAGAAATTAAGCAATCAAAATATGTACATTTATGTAACATCTATTTATTTTTCGAATTGCAAACTTTAAGTATAAAATTGATAGGAAATTATTTTGACTTTAACGATAAATTTCATACAATATTTATGATTTTTAACCATAGAATTACATTGTTGAGGTAATAGATAGTTATTCTGTCTTTATAACTTAAAAGAATACAATGTTATAATTTTTACGTTGTTGTAACTTGAAAATTTCCAATCAATTGTAGTTTTAGTTCGACCGCGGCTCGTGAAATCCGCCATTCGACGCGTTTACGCGACGCAAAGTGAATCCATTAGACGCCGGCAATCCCATAAATTTCTACTTTACGCGTCCAGCTGAAATTTTTGAATCGACGGCGACGAGAAACGATCGATCGTCGGTATACCGTCCGTCGGCGCCACGGCGGGGATCGATGACGCGTATAAAGTAAAAAGACCCAACAGTCGCATTTATTTTCGGTGCTTCGCGCTTTTGGCTCCGGCCGCCGATGAGGGCGGGATGGCAAATCCGGGGAAAATAATTAATTAAAAGTCGGCGCACGCTTAATGGGTTACAGATTAATGCTCGGTGTTGCGCGGCACTGTTTACTCTACACCGGCCGGAGTAATAAATCAGTGTCTTATCGAGGTGAGGAAAAGCTCCGCGGCCAAACGTTAAGAATACTCATTTTCAAGACGCCGCTAGTTTGCACGTCGATCGCGGGTGATCGATTCTCGTTGACGTGAAAAATTTGGCGGTGAATTCGCAACCGCATGACGAAAGACGCGCGAGCAATTTGGCGTGAATCCAGCGATCGCGTAACGAACGAACGGACGGGGGAGTGGGGGGGGGGGGGACAAAATGACAATCGGTCGAAGAACGAACGAAATTCGTAATGAAATTCGCCTTTCAATTCAACCCATCGAACGGTGGTGGCACATGAGCCAGATATTCGTTACGCCAAACGATTTATTTTGCGGTATCGTTCATTAGAGAACCATCATCGCTTGTCGCTATTTTATCCGTTAGACGTTAAGTAAGTTTCTCTTTTCTGCAACGACGGGGGCGTCTGATTTCTAGGAGGTACGAAAGTACGCGTCAATGTGGCGCGATTCTGGGATGTCGGCAATTTCCGAGGCATTTCATGCTCAGAAGTTGTACGTGAAATGTTCCCCAAGTTCGCGCGAGTTGTACTACGCTCGCGAATATCGACGAAACCGCGACGCGCAGCTATCGAGGCGTTTGCCGGTTGCGATGACGTATTTTTATAGCGACGATGACTTACGCCGCCACTTCCATCTGCGCGATTCTTATTTCACCGCGCCTGCCGGCGGCGGCGGCGGCGGTGGCGGAAGTTTCCGTTTCACGCGGGGTGTGTCCGTATAAGAGTTGCCGACGATATTCCATACATTTCCCACGTCGCCGACGCGCGCGCGCACGCCTCGCAACGCGAATAAACAAGTTTCCCGAGCCTGTAAGTCAAACGTCCAAACACGTCGTTGCAGTTTCGCGCTGCCTTGCGTCGTCGGAGCGGAAGTTACTCGAATATCGCGGAGGGAGTTTAAGCTAGACGTCGGATGGCAAGGGCGACGGGAAATACGGCAGAAGGGCAGAAAGGGGAGAAGAAGAGGAGGTGGTGGAAGAGGAGGGGGAGGAGAAGGAGAAGGAGCAGGAGCAAGAGGGGGAGGGACATCGATTTTCCACCATTACATTTCCGTCTTGCGGCGCCTCGAAATTGCAACGGAGCGACAGATATCGCGGCCCCGCGATCGGTCCGCCGTTTCTATATGTAGGGCAAACTACTTGTTTCGTAATACCGTGCCCCCGTGCCGGCTAAATCGAATATAACTCCTTATCCGCGTACCCGGAATTTCCCGGGTATTAACGCCGCTTTCTTAATTACCGTCCCGGCGTGTTCGCGCGCGTACGTACACCTCTAATAATCGGCGCGTTCGCGCACTTCGTCAATTTTCCGGGTGTCACGCTGGCGCGATCTCGCCGTGAGATTACCGAGGCGCTGGTTAATCCTTAACTCGTTTAAATCTTTGCTGCGTTTTCTATCGCACGAATATTACCTGTTTAGTGTTTGAAAATTGTTAATCATTTATTAAGGCGATCTTTTTACTAATTGTGAGAGAAAAATGTTTTTAGTATTTTTTATTATAATTGCATGATGAAACAATTTATTTATCTTAGAAAAATATTATGGAAATGACTATTAATTATACTTAGGTTATAGTAGCTCCATTTTTTTTCTCAGTGTACGAATTTATACCAAAGGCAAGATAAAGATGCAATTAAATATTCCAGAAGTTACATATTCGGAATGTAACTCTAATTACGTATATTTTACATATATACAAAATAATTACTCGCATTTTGCGTTTTTGTGATTATTTGAAAACAAGCATTTTTACATATGCACATATGTTTTTGCTACGATCTCGCCGGGCGATATCGAAAAGGTACCTTCGTAAATTTAATTGAAAGAACGAAAGTATCGAGAATCAATTCAATAACACGCCCCAAGGTTTAATTAAGGTTCTCTTCGACGACTCTCTCTCTCTCTCTCTCTCTCTTTTCTCCCCCCTCTCTCTCTCTCTCTCTCACTCTCTCTCGCGGGGTTGTACCTTTATTTCCCGAGAAATATTCAATAATAAGAAAATACCGCGCCGCCGTATCACGAGCACGAACACCTCGCCGCAATAAATCACGAAGGAGGAGATATCGAGCGTGCATATTTGCTGCAAGCTCTCTCTGGCTTTATCGAGGGGCCGCGGCTAACGTAAGGACACGCATCGCATTCAAGGTGTCCCTCTTCTTATCGTTTGCCTCTTGAGACCTCGGGGGGAGCGTTTTATCATTTTCTTTCCTCCCTCTTTAACCTTTCCCCTCCCTCCCCTCTTTGTTGCCTTCCATTCTGGTATCAGGACCACATAGCGCGAGTTTTCGTGACAAGAGGACGGTCTAGACATTGATTGAAAGCCTCGGCCTAAAGCGCTTGCCCTCTTCCTCGTCTCCTCCCGACCCCACTTCGTGCGTCAATCGCGGCTTGATTAAATTTACGGCTGGTAAAAAGAGCCATACGTATAGCCTCTCCCTGTTGATGGAGGAAGGGCCACGGCTCGTAAAGCACACACGGGCGCTTTTGTCTTCGTCCATCCGATCTCTCTTGCGTCGTTCCCCCCGCCGCCTCTCCCTCGGCTTCGCTTACAAATTAAGGACCGTGCCGTAGTCTTAACTCACGCACGATACGACGGTGTGGCGGATGGCCCTCTTCGGCTCGCTTGCCGTTTCTCCTGCTGCATCTCTTTTTTTTCCCCTCCTGCACACTGCAGCCATTTCATTCTATTTTCCCTTGTAACTACCTGCTGGGTATACTCGGATACTGCACGATATCTACGAATATCCGGGGGAGAGGAAGAGAGAGAGAGAGAGAGAGAGAGAAAAGGGCAGCCCTCTATCGTAAAAGTGGCTGTTGTTCGGCGAGCTGTGCGCTCGTTTCACATATTATTACTGTGCTCGCGTGCTCGTGATGCTTGTCCGTCTGTTCTTATTTCTTCTTTTTCTTCTTCTTTTTCTTCTGTTACTTCAAGACTTTCTTCCATCCATTTGCTCTCTTTGCCGGGCTTTCCCTGCCTCTCGCGCTCGTTCGCGTTGCGATGCGCGTTCGTGAAGCGAACGCGACGCACCCGTTACTTTTTACTTTCCTCGCGGCCGTAAAAGCGACTAATAGCCCCGACCGGATTTTCGGACGATAATAAAGGGGGAACGGAACGTGCAGACGACGCTATTGATACGCGCACCGAGGTTCCAGCTGCCGCAATCTTCTTCCCCTTAGCGAAACTCGCAGTGGAATTTCTCAGATTACTCGTGATACGCTCATCGCAAGAATGCAACGTTCAGTTGATAGCGGAGAGGACGAGGGTAGAGGAGAGAAACTTGAAGTACCAATTCATTTTCAGGCAATAACTTTACTAACTGATATTTATGAAATATAAAAATATGTTGCACTTACCGTTGCAATATCTGAAATATATTTATCGACGAATGACAATTTTTCTAACCAATTTAACAGTAATATACCATTTCTCGAGATATATATATAGATATAGATTTGCTGAATGCGTCAAGCCATAAATGTTATAGACGATAAATCAAAATAAGCATGTATGTGTACGCATTTGCTCTATTACGTATTACGCACTCATACACACAATATTAGCACTATATCCATCTGATTGAATTACTGTTTTTTTTTTTTTTTTTTCAAAAAAGTAACAGGAAAGAGATTTTCTGTTGTCCACAGAGATAACGACATCCTATTCAGTGTATAAAGATCACCATTGTATCGTTGCACGGAGGCAAGGAGGGGTGGGGTGGGGTGGGGGGAGGGATGTATAATCGACACCGATACGTATTCCCGTACAGCGATTGCGTACATCCGTATGCACCGGCTTAATCTGCAATTACAATCGGGCGCAGTTCTCGAATCCATTAGTCACCTCGCAGCGGGCTCGTATCGGTTTCGGAGCGGCCTGTGAAAGAGCACGCGGAGTAGGCAGGATCGGAGTGAAGCGATCGGGACGCTAATGACTGGGATTACTTCTTGAGAGATATTGCGTCTTCTCTCTTTCTCCATTCCCTGCCTCGTTCTCTCCGCACCTCGTTTATTTCTGTTTCTTTACGATCCCGATGGCCCCGCGTGCCGCCGCGACGAATATCGATGAGCCAGCGCGAGTACCGTTCATTCGCGCATTCGTTGCTTCTCCTTTTTGCCTCCGTCTGAGATTCGTGGGAGTCATGTCACGCTGCATCGGCCGGATTTAGATAAGGAAAGGATGCTGAAAGGTATCGTGAAAGTACATACGGAGGCACCGCCTCGTGAGAGGAAACGAACGAAGTTGCGATAACTCTGAGTTTTGGTGCTATATATACGACTTGTTTTTTTAAATACAGGTTTATTTTTCACATTGTATTTAATAAGTGTGTAATTTACGAATATTATGCATATATTAGTTTGCGGTTTATGGTTTATGTTCTTAAATATAATTATAAATTAGCATTAAATTGTAATAAAATTGATAGGATTAGCATGTACAGAATGACAAGATTAAAAAAAAAATTTAGTATATTTATAAGCAGTAACAATTAATGTTGTAAGAGGTATTATTTTTTAAAATAATAAGATACTATATAAAGTATCCAGATAAACTAGATTTATGGAGTTAAATATTTTACAGCATTGGTAAAAATAAAGTAAATTTAAAACTTAAAAATTTATTTACTTAACACTTTTAATAATTTTGGGACCAAATATGAAAAGAAAGATAGTGACCAACATTTTGTTTCACTGACATTTGGATATATTTTTTACACACGACATATTTTTATTGTATTTATTTTTCATATTTGGAGTGTTATATTCAACCCATACTCAAGAAATGAAATTATCGACATACAGATACGGATATTTATTTCAATTGATTTATTAATAGCTTGGCAATTAATTTGTTTATATAGCAGCGCACTGAAAACAAAGTTTATTGAATATACGTGCTTTTTATGCATTTATGAACAGAAAACGTTTCGATAGCGGATGATCGTATGTATCTGATAATGTTAATCTCTCACAGTTCATTGCGGTTTGCAAATGGCTCACCGTTTAAAAAAAAAAATTATCTGCAATTTGTGATACGCAAATTTTTGTGCAAAGCACACAATATAATTTCAATTTTTAAGCTTGTATTTTTTATCTTACATATAAATGATACTGTTAACGGACTCTGAACTCTATGGGTCGGACGTGACTGTGCGAGCACAAGCTCGGTAGAAATCTTCTTATTCGACGCCAAGATATATCTCGCTCTACTTTGCATTTTCCATCATGCGCCATTTTGGAGCCGTCGGTTCTCCGTGTCCTTTTACATGCGCTTCTTCCCTTCGGACCTTCTCGGATCCAATCTTTACTCCTTGCGAATTCATGTCGGAAATTTTTGCATATAACTCAATTTTGTTTTTCCATACGAAATGACAATCTTGAAAATTTCGTTGAGAAGTTATTTATAACAGTATAATTAGAGATTAATTTTATTCTCATATTACGTACATTCTCGAATGTTAAATTTTAAAACTTTATTTTATGAATTGAGAGTGTGCAGCATGAAACTTGAAATTTACGATGTAAAATTTATGAATAATACGAAGTTGAGCTTGATATTAAGAATAAAATATTAGCGATCTATATTGACAAGTAAAACGAGAGGATAGATTTTCGAAGATGGCTTTTCTGAAAGAGCTCGTATTAAAAGGATATCTCGTAGCAAGCACGTTCAGAAGAATAACGGATCGTATTTTGATGTACGAATCTTCAGAGAAGACGGTGGTCTTCAGTGGGCCAAATCGGTGGGGAGGAAAAGAGAGAAGGAGAGAGAGAGAAAGAGAGAGAGCGCTTTATTACGGGTTCGTGGTAATTCAGCCGAAATCCCGCCACTGCCGCCACTCGTTCCGGCGATCGGAAGTAAATCAGCGAGCGGTAGTAATAGAAGTTGCGATTAGTCGAGCGAACGTGACGCACGAGCGTGACCTCGTCGGTAAGAACCTTCCTTTTCTTTGCGCGGCAAAGCGGCCTCATTCTACTTTGCATTTCCCATCATGCGGCTCTTTGGTCCGCTCGTTCCTTCGTGCCCCCTTTCGTTTTCCTCTCTTTCGCGCGCGCTCTTCCTCGAGAAGTGCTCTTTCTTCGGGGGCCAATGTGTTTCTCCTTCTCGATCCTTTTCTTTTCTCGCTCGGCGCTTCCCCGTCTCCCTTCCATCCTTCCTTCACCCCCTTCGCTCTTTTCCACCTCCGTTTCTCCTCTCCCGCTCTTCGCCTCTCCTCTCTATCAATTTATTTTTCTCTCTTCGGAGCAGTGGACCGCGTAACGAGCAACGTAAATCAATCGGCTGGCATTGTGGCTTCGTTTCTTCGACAGTGGTTCTCGATCTTTGCATCGGAACGATGTATGGAACCTGTTCTATCAAGCTGAAATCGCTCCTCCGCACGGATATTCTTTTGTACCTTTGAATTTTATCGAAATTGTCTCATGCTAGTTATTTTCATGGATTAAGTGCAATTATAAAATTAGATAAAATTATACAGCGTATATAATTATTTTTATCTTCGAGATAGAAGGAAGTAAATCTTTAGGTAAAAAGAAAGGATGTATAAGTACGTGATTATAAATATATTGTCACATTAATTGTGGATACGTTTGTTAAAACCTATCATAACAATAAAAGAAAAAAATTATAATTGGTTCAAGTTCAGTTCAATCATTTCAGCAGTGTCTCACACTTATTACGATACACGTGTAGAATGTATGATTAATCACGTTAGTGGTTAATTGAATATGTCCTAACGAATGTCAATGAGTGTCAACGAGTGTTCAAATTTTGCAATTTGTGGTTCGAAGATTTTTGAATTATTTGATCAATCGTCCTATTAGGTATTTTGTAATTTTAGAGGACTACAAATTATTTTTCTTTTAATTGTATTTTTAGTTACAATAATAATTAATGTTATTCGATTATAACAAATATCGAATAGAAATCATACATTTCCGGACAATGGTCGTATGTTAAACGATTTCTTTAGAAGTCTCGTCTGCCGAATCATATCCAATGAAGCGTTTGGCATTGCGTATACGTTTGATTTGATTTTCGAGATTTTTAGCGATCAATTTCTATCGGAACATTACTCAATTTGCAAATCGAGGGCGATCGCTGGACCGGAGAAAAAAGAAAAGAAGACTGGAGAGGGAGGTTAAATGGGAGAAGAGGGTGGTGGGACGAGAGGACGATCGTTGGCTGCGATCGCGGAGGGTAAGAGGTATCTTCGACCAGAGTCGTGCGAAGTTGAGTATCGTTTTGCCCCGGTTTTCTTCTACGTGCCGAACGCTTTAAGGGACCTGCCTACTTTCAGAGACGAGAAACTCGCCGGTTTCCTGCGGAAATCGAATATTTTCAACGGCATTTTCCTCCGTTCCTCTGCTTCGCGGTCGCGAAAGGAAGGGAAAAAAAGGAAAAGTGCAGATATCACTCTCTGACCTGTACAACAAAAGTTTAATCGCAACTTCTCTCGTCACCTTGTATCTGCTCACCGTACAATCTTTTCTTCGTACACACATATATATCGTTTGAGCTCAGCGTGTTTTTTAGTTTATAATTTTTCTTATTCGCTTTATGCAAATAAGAGTAATCCCGGTATTTACGCCGCGCGGGAATTTATGCAAAAGTTAGGAAAATATAGGAGGAATGAGGACAATTTGCATGTAACCATTCTGTTATGTGTCTTTATGTAATATTAGTATTGCATAACGTATTTAAGTAAGCGATCATGTACTGTGACCTACGTAAAATGGTTACTGTAAGGAGTGTAAAAGACTTAAATGTTATTCGCGATATATAAGTGCAGAGGGGTGGAATATAGCAAAATAAGCGCTTTATATGAACGTTATTTAATGATGTGTATCGCAGATTGCAAAACGAAAGGATACTAAAGAACAAAAACGAAAATACATTTTTTTTAACTGTAGGATGAAATTATATGTTTTTATAATAATTTTATTGTATTATGAGTTTAATTTTCATGCTTTACATTAATTTTTTTTAATGAAGATGATTAGAGCTTGAAGATTATTGGTAATTCTTAATTCTTAATTCTAAGCGAATATTTCAACGTGAAAATTGGTTGTATTTAAAAACTATGATTAAAAAGAAAATGAAAGACGAAAATGAAAAACGAGCTGCATTTTTATTTAGAGAAGATGAATTGTTGATAGAATACTTGGTAGGGAAAAAGAAACGCGGCTAATCTGGGATATTTGCTGGATATTGATACATCGACGAGTTTTTTATATGAACGTCCGCATTGTTACAACATCGATTCGTTGCAGCCTGCGTGAAATGAATAAAAAGGGAATAACCATCATTCTCCACTATTCTCTTTATGGCGCATCGCGCACCGTTAATTCAATGGAATTATGTGATAGCGCTTCGACGGAAATAAATAATTTATATCATGCGCCGCACACATTTGACTCTGGCTATAAACTGGTTACGGCGCGCCGCGCCGATGGGGTACGTGCCGAAGAAAGAAATACGAAATTAAAAGCGTTTTATGTGAGCGTGGCTTAATACCGTGCCTCACGGTCTATGAGGGAGGATAAGGATGACGGGGGGGGGGGGAGAGACCGGGGGGACCGTAAGGGTGAAGATAAAGAGAGCCTGCTTGAGGCCAAGGAGCGAGGAGAGTAGACAAGGCTGGTTTATGTGAGGTTCATGGGACCGGACCTCGTTTTGGTTTATACTCGAATATGCGCTCGGACTCGACGTCGAAGCCGTCGACGTCTTTTTTCTCTCTCTCTCTCTCTCTTTCTCTTTCCTTTCTTTTCCCTTTCCCCATTCCCTTGGCTCTTCTTTTTTTTGCCCCTCTCTCGACTCCTTCTCCTCTCGTCCATCAACTCGCCCTTCGCGTACCTAGTTTCCGCTCACCTTCGTTAACTCGGCCGCTTAATGCGATTTTAGGATCTCGCAGCGATTTTTCGACGAGGAGCGACAGTCTCGCGATTTGCCCGGAGATTTTTTGAAATCTCGCTCGTATCAATTTTAAACTGATCCATCGGGATTCTCTCAGAGGAACTTATTGATTTTTGTATTATATGTATATAAATGCCCTTGAAACTTATAAAGATTTTTCTTCTTCTTTTTTGTTTTTCTATTCGAGGCATTTATTTCTCTACGAAATGATATAATAGAAACATCATATTTAGTATTTTTTTAATGAAAAAATTGTAGATTAAACGATCGAAAAAGCCTTCAGCTTTCGATAATATTTGAATTCCTAGGGATCAAAAAGACGTGCTTATTGAAATGACGTTTATGATGATTCAACGGGGATTCGAGGACATGCCAGATCGCGGACGAATACGTTTTCGACAGTTTGCTCAACAGACCGACCTCGTCGAGACGGAATATCGATGTCGGTGTTTTGATTTGCCTCGCGTGGCGCAAGGTAAATTCGTCAAATCCACGATTTGGCGGCGATGAATTCGCGGGATTAAATTATCACAAAAAAAAAAAAAAAGCCGGGCGTGTGTATCCGTGCACGCGGGAATTTGCGCTACGATCGAGACGCCCGCTTTTTCCGCAGCGTTCAATTATTCCGACGCGCTCGGCCGGCTAAACCGATTACTCGTTTCGCTCGTAAAACGAAATTACGAATGACGGCTGCGTAATAGCGGTATTACTGCCTCGTTAGGGCGCGGACGAGTAACTGATCAGCTTCGAGTGCTTCTGCGTCAATTTCTTCTCGAGTGCTACCGTCGGTCTGGCGACCAAAGCCGATTTTATACGGCTCATTTTCAATGATCGTCACGCCCAAAGTGAATATACATTGGACGAGTTTTTTTTCTTTTCTTCTTCTTTTTTTGGAGCGGTTCGTTAGGAGTGAATTGCTCACACGGGTTTTCATGACCTTCAATTTTTCTTCATCTTGTAAATGACTTTGTCAAAAATTGATTTAAGGCCCTTTGAAAATCACGTTTTCATATCTCCTTTACAAAAGTACTTTGGGCAGGTCTTCATCTTTTAATTTTCATGCAGGAGACAGCCTTTTAGTTGGACGTTTACGAATCAAGGAACAAATATTTTAAGCACCGATTAAGTTGAAAAATGTCTGCGCGACGACGATTTTTCGTGATACGCTCGCAAGCCTGGGGGACAAACACTATTACACTATTCTAAAGCGGAAGAAATTGCATCCTGGGAGTGTAATAATTTGCTCGCCCGAGCAGCCTTAAGATGGCGCCCGGCCATGGGGAAGCCTAATATACGTAATGGTAGATATACGGTAAATGGGCTAAAACGAGTAACGAACGAACAGCGAATGCGGACTTCGGACTTGCTCGTACAGTCTTATTATTTGCTCTTTGTACATTTGTTACAGATAGAAAATATCTCTTTCTACTTATTTACTTAAGTATAACTTGTGTGCACACGCACACCGTTGAACGTAGATACGAGTACATATAAAAGTTCGCATTTATTGCTCGCTCAGTTTAGACATGTCTCACGGCGAGTAGCTTTTGCCGGAGACGATAAGAAAATACTAACGGGGACACGGAGGTTATTTCGTGTGATAGGATAAGGCGGGGGTGTTAAATAGGCCGCGTTACTCGCCATTACTTGCAATTCTCTGTCATTAAACATCCCTACTGTTCGCCACCCTTGCCACCCCCTCTTCGTTTTCCTGCAATTTGTTCCGCGCATCCCTAAGCTCGTCCTCGTTTTCGCGTCCTCGTCCTCCTCTTTGTCCCTCGACGGTTCCTCCATCCTTCTCCCGCGTCTCTCTTTCCGCTTTCTGTCACGGCCCCGCCCTTATTATTTCTCTTTTTGCCTTGAAACCGGTGCCGCCGGATTCGCCCTTGAGGCTCCATATTCTCCTACTCTTCCTTCCTCCTTCGAATCTGTTAAAGGGAAATTTTACATGGTTCACTCTCGATAGTCATCCCGGGTGAATCATTCGTGGCGAGGGAAAGGCGGATTGTACGAATTCTCCATAAATGTGATGACTCTTTATTTGTCTACGATTCATCGCAAGATGACTAATCGAAGCGAAATATCTACGTTTAATGTCATGCATTAATTCCAACATATTACGAAATGTTTCAAGTTTATGAAATTATGAATATTCGATAGAAATGTGCAGCTTGTGTTGTACTATCTCTTCTTCTGGCATGTCAGAAAAAGAAATTGTATTGTTGAATACTTAAGTTTATTTTCATTGATTCAGCTACTAGGTAATCGAGAAAAACTGTAAATTCTATTTGATTAATGAACTGGCCAATAGGGAATGCTTCTATTTGTAGACATTCCTACAGATCATTTTGCCTTCTTTTTAATTCACATCTTCTATTTGTATGGTGCTTTCTTCATCTTTTCGGCCTCTTTTCTTTCTATTCTATACCTGTAATTCGTCCCTTATCGTGTACTCCTGCTGCTGGAACAAATAGAAATTTCAGCGGGCTGAGACGGGCCTGTAAAGCGCAACAAGTTGAGCTCCGGGCTGTATCGCAAAAAATATTTAGGAATTAAGGGGATGCGAGTCTTATATTTGTTTCAAGGATAAAGGGGATTCTGTCGAGCGAACTTTGAGGAGAGAATAATATACATCACGCTGCGGGAGCTTAATTTCTCATACTCGCGCAGCTTCGTGTTGTATTAAATGTTAACGCGATAATGAAATGAAAAATGTAGAAAGTAAAAATGTAATATAATGGTATAGAAGATATTTGGGGTAACTCCGATATATATACCACATTTATCGAAAATTTATTAAACATTATTTACTTATGTTTAAGATAAATAAATTATTAATAAGATATTAATAAGTTACATAAATGTTTAAAATAAATTGTACCAATAAAAACTTTACACTGCCTATCATTATAAAAAGGGAAAATTAAAAAGGGAAATATATTTTTTATTTGAAAAAACTTTTACAAACCCGTGCATTTATTTGCCGTATAATAAAAAGGGTGAGATATATATGGCCAGTTACGAGAGGGACAATCAAGCTGGACAAAGAATACAAAAGCTAAACACTTGTATTTTGGTATAATCTATCTTTTACTATCTCTCTACACTTATGCATCACGAAATAACCTAAATATTCTTTTGTACTCTCTACAGTGACAGTGAGCACTTTACGTTAATTGTAATACATTGCTGCGTTTTTTACAACATTGATCAATTTATTAAATTCATGATGATTTCGTTAATATTAACAATAAAAAAACCAAAATTGTAACACAATACTAACATGATGTGAAAGCATGTAACAAAGCGGTTGCGAGCAAATAACTTTAATTCCTATTTTTTCTTATCTCTATTGCGTAAGTCCTCGCGCATAAATATTAGATTTATCCTATTTCTTCAGCTTTTTGCCAAGAAGGAATTTAGTTTACAAAAATTCTTAATCACACTCATCCATTTCTACCTTACATCTAATGATTCTTTTGCTCAGCATCTCAATCTGCTTCTATCTTTTCTTTACATGTTGCCCTACTAGTGTATACATTTTCTTTAGAATTGTCTCTCCTTATTGTAGTCTTTCTTATTACAGCATTTTTACATAATCTTAATATCAACGTTATCTTTTTAACTCTCCTCTTCTCTTTCTATAATTTCTTTGATACATTCGCATTTACTGTATGTAAATCCTCACCTGACGTAACCTATTATTTATTTCTTTTCTGTCTTATCTATTTCTTTAGACCAGTTTCTGTCTCCTGTAACATTTTCCCAGTAGTATTCCGTATAATTTATACTTTTTATATAGAATATGCAACACCTACAACTCTCTTCTAACCTGTATTTATTCAAATTAAATACATGTTTCAATGTAGTTGTATTTTTAAGGATTTTTGCTAATGACAGAAATGTTCGATAATTTTGATTCTCTTTTAACGAAAACCTACTGGAAGAATTAATTGTTAAGGTATCTAAAGCGCTCTGAAATAAGTAATTAATGAAGGATAAAGTTTTGTTCTTTAGTTAGTTCCAAGTTGACGGCACTTTAATGTGAAACGTGAGATTAGCTCATTAAGATTTAACGCGGAGAATTAAAAGCTTATAGCAAGTAAACGCCTCGCGTAATATCTTTTCTCTCTAAGAGAAGGATCACTTCGACTTCGTTCGAAAATCGAAATAACGGAGACATTTTTTTTCACATCTATCGCCACATATTTCAATTGTTGACGCGCACTTTTAAGTTCTGCGCGTGATTTGCGAGATTTCTTCTTATTTTTTCGTTGTTGCTCGGAAACGAGCGGAGACAGGCCAACGATTACGAGTCCGCTGTACGACAGTCGGATGCTTACTTAACGCGGATATTGCAATTACAACTGTGGTACGTGGGCGTGCAGCGGGTTAACATAGTTCCGTGCCCGACATCATGGGACGTGTCTAGAAGACACGAGGAGCGAGTGGTACCCTTTTTTTCCGCTGGTATTTCTTTTTCTATGCCGTTCACCGCCTTGACTATCTGTTCGAATCTTTCTCTTTTTCGATGCCGAGTGATAAACTACCGATTTGCGAGAGTACGATTTCGTGAGGCCTCGTTCGTAAAAACGCACAACATATATTGGACCGTACGTATTGAGGATGTCTGTGATATCGTTGAAATATCCGAGATGTTATCGAAGAAATGATGGTCTGATTGCAATCTTTTTTTGGCATTGATTTTTATTAATATTAATTAAAAATAAATTTTCAATAATAATGCTATACTTAAGTGTATTACAAAGTATAATTAGTATCTTACAATAAAATATTATATCGAGCGTTTATATGCTGCTTCTCTCTTTTTGTTGATTAGGTTCAATGTCGACTCTACTCTCTTTTTAATAAAAATTTTCAATTTTGTAGTTAAAATTAACACAATGTGAGAATGAAAACTAATACTCTATGACATACGGTACCGATTTACACTGCCTTCGGCCTAAAAGGATTGCAGATCTCTTCATTTTTCGTCGCTTGTAATTCAAGAATTATTCAGACATTTTTGTCGGGGGAAGACTCCACCTGGAAATTGTCTGACTTGTCCGTGGATGAAGGGTAGCGTAGTAGAAACAGGATACTCCGTAGGGAAATTCCTCTCGGGACATGTATTGCAGCTCGAAACGGTCGGCTGTACGTGTAACATCAGCGCATTCCGACCATTAATTTGTCGTGTTTTGTCACTGCCTCGCCGCCCGCCGTAGTCGCGCATCTCCGCCGTTCTTCCCGCGTTTAAAGCGGCGCCGAGTTTTCGAAGTGGATAATTACGTGCCGCGCGCGCGGGCGCGGGCTCTCTTCCCTCTGTCGCGCGCGCGGCGAAAACGCGCCACTTGGTTCCGTTCCAGTAAGCGACTCTCTTCTTATTACCGGGGAGGAACTTTAGCCGCGCCAAAAAGTGACTGTGCATTTCCCTTCGCGGAAATAAATTATGTCGCACGGCTACGTCGCCGTTCGCGTTTCTGGAAAGCGAAACGCCGGATATAATCGCGTTAGCGAAAATGTTCTCTCATTGCCCCCGCTCGCGAAACTTTATTTCATAATTGCACCCGGTTGAGCAATGAGGAATCAATCGAAATTGCTTGCCGACTAGGTAATGGTCCCGATTACCCAACGGAAGGGGCGACTGTTTGCGAGGCAGTATCTTTTTCTTCTTTTTTTTGGGGGGGGGGGATAAGTGGTATTAACGTCGTGTAAAAGTGTGGCCGGCCTATTGCATATGCCACGTAATAATGAGGCAATGTTTAAAGAAGCCTTTTTTTGATTTTACGTTGGAATTATAATAACGGTTTATAACAACCCCCGTCGCGAATGAGGTGTAAAAATTTGCGACGCACTTTGAAGGCACGTTATCGAGGGAGTCTGGTGCGCCGCCACTCGCCACTCGCTACTCGCAATTTACTCGACATTGTGTCCGTTTGTCGCCGCACCGGTAATTCGGCATTCATAATGTCAAGTGAAATTCGCTTTGTGCGAAAATCCAGTACTCCGGGTTGCGCGCCGGCGAAAGTACCGTCGCGTTTAATTCCATCGGTGATATTAAATCGACATTAAAATTATCATCGCCGAAATTACCTGCGATAAGCAGAGGTCACGAAAAAAAAAAAAAAAAAAAGAGAGAGAGAGGGAGAGAGAGAAAGAAAAAAGGAACGACAAACGCGATTTGCGATGCCTATCTCAACCTATACGCGGTAATTCGGCGCGGCTTATAACTTATAACTACGCGTCGTTATATCGCCAGCGCATTTACGTTTGACCATCGCGATATAACGGGGCATACACGGCGCGGCTTCTCGGTGGGTTCTCTCTTTTGTGTGAGAACTAAAACCTGTTCACCCACCCAGCCCATGTGGCTCCACGAAATCGCCAAAGTTCCGCGCTCTCCCGATCGCCTTCTTTGTTCTTCGGGCTCTCGGCATTCGCGACGTATACCGGGTGACCTAATTAATCTTAACGAATGACGGCCGTTCTGCCGTGACACAAAGCGCGTGATTAAAATTATCTTGTTCCGAGAAGGGAGGGAGGGGGAAAGGCTAATCAGTGCGTCGTTGGAAATGAGAAAAATATCGTGGCATCGCGAGCGGCGAACACGACCGTAAAAATAATATTAGGTTAGAGAGTGTACGTTATGTCACGCCGTCCAACGAGATGTAGATTGTGTAATTCGCACGGGAGCTCAAGATTGGTATCGCGACGACCTCATTTGCGGGTGTGCATTTTACGATTTTCGATGCGCGGGTTTGCAAAAGTGATGATTCTTTGGTACATTTAATTTTGGATTTTATGTACTTATTGATAAAAATGACGTGTAATCGATAAAAAGCTAGAAAAGTTTCGGGTAAACTTTGATAAAGACAAGTAAATGTAATATCTTGTTTCGTTGTGTGATTTGCGTGAAAATTTTATCTGACCTAATGACGCATTCGCCATTTGATTAGTTATCTGAATAAATATAACTTTGTTATCTTGGAAAAAAATGTTCGTCGCGTCGAAGCATTCCTTCTCTAAGGCGACAACATTGTGGCGCGTAATCTACTCGAAGAAAGTAAATCGGCTTTGCGCCTCGATCGATACGCTATCGGACGATTCTCGCGTCTGCTTATCGGGGCGCGCTCGATCCGGCATGCATGAAGACATTTGTTTTAAGTACATGCGATTCGCAGTCGTGTACGCGGGATCGAATTGTAAATTGCGAGAAGTGCAAACGTGTTTCTCTATTAGATTGGGAGAGAGGTTTGCGAGCTTTTTTTTTTATTTACACGTGACGCGCGAGCATTCACTGCAATGTGAATCAAGCGAAGAGCTAAAAGTACAGAGGTATAAGATATTTTTATACGCCGTTAAATTCGCAGTGTAAATTCTCTCAATACGGATTATTTTTAATTATTTCTATGTAGGTCGTTATTGCTCTCACTCACGTCATTAATTTAGTTAAAATGACGTACTCGAATAATTCAATAACTTAAAAAGTGTTAAATTTGACTCAAATTTAGTTTATTATTTATCACATACGTTAATATGGATGCTGCTTACATTGAAAATAAGCAATTCAACATTCAACGTGGATCGATTAGATGAGAATGTTCTCTAGCTACACTTTTTGTGTTAAAATAATAAATTTAGACACACATGGAGTTAAAAATAACAAAAATGTCATTCAACTCAAGGAACTGGTTCTAACTTGAATATTTAACAATATAGTTCTCGAAATAGCATGTACATCATACATACATTAAGATACAAGTCGTTGATATATCACACGTAGCATTATATTAAATAATAATGTTTATGTGAAGGGATACATTTGTTCGCGTCTTAATAGTAATTTATTTTCGTAAACTTCATTCTTTTTCTACTTCACTTCAGCGTATCATCCGTGCTTTTAGAGCAAATATTGACTAATATCGGTAGTCTCTGTGTTCGACATTGACTGAGTAGAAGTATCCATACTCCGTTAAATCGAATCCCTGCACCTCCGGGAACACCGGGGGCGCGACGCGACGTCGAGGACGAGGGCGAGGGGGTGGAAAGGCGCGATCGAGTTGTGATGCTGTGTGTGGATGGATACGCGCGTACGCGCGCGAGGGCGCGAACCCGCGCACGTACACGCGGCGGGCGCGGGCGAAGAACCAGCAGCCAGCGGCACCGCGGGCGCTCCGCGCGGCGGAACACAATATTGCGGATCAATAAACCTCAATAAAGTCAATTTCTGTCGCGGGGCATCTGAATACGGGAATTTTGTATTCCACCGGCTAGGCGGAGAGCCGGCTGGGCGGCGCGGCGCGACTCTCGAATACAGATTAAGTATATATTTTATATATCGTGCGCACGCCTGCGAATTTGCGCGCGTATGCGTTAACTCGCACACACACACGTTGCTTTTCCCTTTCTGCGCACTCTTTTCCGCTCGTCCCGAAGAAAGCGACGGTGGTAGAAGAAGGGTGGATCTAAGTAGCGCTTGTTTCCAAATCGAATTTTTTCGGAAAGATATGCAGATGGTAGGCGGACATATTTCGCGTCGCGGAGGTGTGTCGTTAAAGCGAATTTGTCTGAGGCAGGCGGCTGAAGCAGGTGAATTCCGCATGTGATGAAAATCAAAATGTGTGATAGAACATATCGTATAGAAGGCTCTTTCTCTCTCTCTCCGATAAATATTGCTAAACACGTATATAGATTGCTGGAATTTGTTTGTTATTTAATAAAAAATTTCCTCATCAGATTTACATGGACCCGTACCGTATTTTACTGCTGGAGGATTGCACGTTACGAATTCGACGTCTCTTGCGAAAACTAGTTTTACGACTACTCGTACGCGGCTCCTCAAAATGCACGTTGCGCCCGCACACGCCTAGCCGCATCCTCCTCGCTTGTCGCTCGGTAATTTGTTTCGTGGGAACGCGCGGCTTTGAAGGGCCCGCCCTTCGCGCAATTTTCTCGACTCTACGTACACGGTGTGAGGAATATCAATACGTCGCGTTCGCAAGAGCTAGAGAGACGCGCTCCGCAATTCCGCCAAGTTCCGCTAATAAACACGACGTGCCGTCGTGGAAGACGCGGGAGTTTTCTTCGCTGGCTCGTATGCGAAACGAGATGCAGTTTTGCTCAAGTTTCTTTCGCGCCACTTTCGGCGGTTCCTCTCGCAAGGGATACGCAACACACACACACACACACACGTACACAGACTCGTATCGAGCGAGTTCTCTCGCGTGCACGCAACTATAACTGCGGCGGCGTTGTAACATCAGAAACTTCACTCGCGCGTGGAATTAGTTGCAGCAATCGATCGCCACGGAAATAGAGCCTGCTCTTATTCGTGCGCTGCTTGCGCACGCAAGATTTGGTTATTTTGGCAATTTCCGGTTTATCCGTGCTCTAATTTAATTTTAACGTGTTTAGAATCGGACTTACGTCACTTTCGAAGATGCATTTGGAAGACTGTTTCAAGTACATTGTATTTCAGAGACACGTTACACCGCAAGAGAATTTTCTATTAAAATTTACCGGGAAAACCTCGGTGGTTGTAGGACAATATTGTAATTCGAAGAGTTTTATATGATTTTCGTGGATTTCTATGAGTTTTCCCATTTATTAATATCAACAAGACAGAAGAAAATATAAAACATGGTTGATTTTTTTTTTACCAAACTGTATAGTTAAATTTTAATGATTTTAAAATGCGTTGAAGACAATTTATGGTTTTTTTAATACAAGTAGCTATAAAACGAATACATCTTATATGAATTTTATATTTTCAATTTGATTTAGCGTTGTTTATACCATAAATATATAGGTAATGTATAACACATTTATCAATAGAAAAAAATGGCATAAGGTAGGAGAGTCATTATCTAAAGATCCCAGCTTGAATCCTAGGATAAATGCATTTTACAAAAGATGATATAATATTAAATATATAGTTATATAAATAAAGATAAATTTTGAATATATTACTATATAAGAAAGTTTTATCTCAAATTGTAAAAATTTTGCAATGCTGCGTAGTAAATTTTTATCAAGTTTCTAAAATGTCTTTTATATTTTCAAACTTTCTATCGTTATATTATAATATGATATAAGTTTGATATAAGTTTTGAGGTTGTCCCCAAATTTATCATCACACATGATAAAGTTTGTAACGAAAATATAACGAAAAACTCTCCTTGTGTAAGATTTTGGAGCCTGCGCCAATTTTTCGTTGCATTTTATTTTGTAACAACCGAGTATCCTCTCTACATTTAGTAAACGTAGTCAGTGAGGTTTTCTTTGAAACATCTCGACGACTTCCGGGTATATTTCATCAGGAAATAAAGGAAATATCGCTTTTGTGTTTCTGGAGCGAAAATATCGGGATTTCCGTACGATGAGAATGTCTCGTTTCATTACCGGACGCCGTTAATGGAGAAGTCGCTTAAAGACTCATGTTTGATGACGTATATATGAGAAGGATGGAACACGATATCTAACAACTGACTGTTGTTTCACAGGTCAGTGTTCTTTTAATCTTTGAAAAGTCTAACTAATGTAAGGTTTGTCCTTACTTTTTTCGTCGTCGGCACGAAGAAAGGTCGCGTTTGCACTTTTTTTTCTTGTTCGTGAATTAAATTCAGGTCACTGGTCATGTTTCACGTGTAGTGTATGTGTGTGTACTCAAATTGCAGGAAAATAATACTCTTCCGTTGTATTATTTCGCGCGCGCTGCACGGTACGTTTTACACCACGTGCGACGCTGTTAGCGATATTATTACGCGAAGCAACGCGGGATTACGCAATGATGCAATATAATGGGAATCACATTACAATTACAAGTTTAGTATAAGCTTGAATTATGAATGGCATTGCGGCGCGACAGTCGTATCGCGTATTAATCCGCGTGCGAAAATTAATGAATTAATTCTGTCTCTCGTGTGATAAAAGACTGTTATCTATTTGAAGAAAAATGCTCCTATTCGAATTTCAATTAGCTGATAAAGATACTTGACTCTCATATTCTCATACATATAATAAAAATTTGAATATAAAGAACTGCTTTGCCAGAGACATCGGACATTCCAATTTGATCTACATGTACTAGGTCCATCGTCAAGATAGATTTGGTGGACGGAAATTGATTATAGCGTAGGGAGGAGGCAGTTTCCAAGTTTTCGTCAGGCAATCGTGTTCGAACGAAAGTGCTTCCCTTGTTAGATCATCCCTCGTCGAAACTTCGCGGATTATTTAAGAACAAGCCCATCGGGCCGCGCGAATTTGATATGTGCGCCGAGGAACGAAGCGGCAAATGGTCCAGAAAAAAAGGGATATGAACGGGAAGAAATCTTGCCGGAGGAGATCTGGCGGGAAGAAGGTGGGAGGCGGGACGGAGAGGGATTGACAAAGGAGGAAAGAGAGCGACGCCCGAATAGAATAGGCTCCTATCGGGCCAAGAATATTGCCGTCTACGCACACGGCTGACGAGCGTCGGGGCCGGGCTCTCCTAAATGTTTTTCGGGGGTGGCTCGAAATACTCGGCCCCGACGACCGTAAAACTACACGGTAAAACACTTACAAACTATTGGCCGTCGGGACATTAAATGCGGCTCACGTGCGATATAACCAGCCTCGCGTATATACGAATCGTAGTAAATAACTATTCGCGCTTGTGCACGTATTCTGATGCGCGTCGGCCTGAAAATATGCCAACGTGACGCACGTTTTGCGCGTGTGTGCCTGTGCGTGGCGTGAATTCAGTTCGTGGACGAACACGTTTGCCGGTTGTTACTGACGAGAAAATGATGGAATTTCTTATCGTAATGCGCGAAAAGGCGCCAGTGACGTTTATGTGGTAATTTAACTTGTTCTCCCTTCTTCTCATTTTTTTTCTAAGAAGACATAATTTCTCCCTTTATCTAATTTTAACCATAAGAATATAAATAACTGATTTATGTAAGTATAAAAGGAATATATGCAAACGACTGCAAAAGTTTAAAAAATATTTAATTTTTTATTATATCTTCTTTTTATCGGAACGTATTGTTAACTGAGAAATATATAATTGTATAATTGTATAGAAAAAATATTGAAGATTGTAAAATAAATATGACAATGTTAAAATTAAAGTAAATTTTAAAGCATTGCAACAACGTCACGTACAAAAATAATGTACACATAATTATATTTAGCTTTTCATTTTGAATAGGACGTCTGTAAGAATTTTTATGTAAATTATTTTAATTAGCAGTACTTAATCTTACTTTTGCTTTTCATGCTATTTTGAAGTTAAAAACATATTTTCTCGTGGTTGGGAGAATTATTCGAAGAGCATTCTACAAGAGAGAAAAAAAAAAGTTCCACCGAAGCGAATTTTTCCCCGGTGTTTACGAGACCGTGCGATTATTGGTGGACACGACGCGATGTGATTTCGTTCTGATCGCTCGAAATATTTCGATATTAAACATATTGCTGTTTCGCGGATTTGCTGGAGCGTTTAATATTTATAACGTTGTTACGTCATTTGTGCGTGCATAAAAAACTGAATAACGTACACTTACACGTGCTCGACGTGCCAGACACTCAGACGAATACTACGGCGATGTATGCAAATGCGTTTATCGTCATTTATTCGCCCGCGTTCCGCCGCGACGAAATTTCGGAGTTAAATTTTGGTCATTACACCGGGACGGCAACGTAATTCCACATAATTTCCCGGGTACGAAACACGAAAACCCGCACCGCCCGCCTATATGAATAGGCCCGAATTAGTCCGTAATTAGTTGTGATATTTTTGTTGTAATAATCGGAAGAGAATTTTCCAGCCCTTTGTCGAGGCTGAGTTTTTGCTCGCGGGAGGGTTTAACGCATAACATCGTAAAGTGTGTTTATCCGGTTAATTAGCAACGCTGTGTGTCGGCCGCGTTTCTATCGACACTATTGGAACGTTGAGCGAATGCGTGCCGCGTTGATTTTAATTAAAATTACTAACTCCCTCGTGCTACTCTAACTGCATAATTATTTGACAATTTGCCGCGCGGACGTCGACGCGCCCGGCAAGTTTTATATTCACGATTGCCGTGTAACGCGCGCGCAATGCTCGTCATTAGTGACGGTAAACGACGAAAAATGCAGCGATGCCAAAACGAGAACGCTAATAAAAGGTACGCGTGCTGTAGATTAAATTGTCTGGGAGACTTTTATCGTAAAAAAAAAAAAAAAATAGCCAATCGCGTGAATTTAGAGCGGTCGCAGAGATTTAACAGCAGAATCGACGCTTTTCTATTACATTCTTTATTGAGTATCATATAGTTAGAGCATTTAATGTGTCTGTATGATCCATCGCGCGCGCTAATAACGACAAAAACAGATTACGAGCTCGTTAACGGATAATGAAGGCGTTCTCTTAGCGTTCTAATGCCGTTGTGCAACGTGAGCGTGCGATCTATCCCTCTAATGCAGTTCAAGAGCAGAAAACAACGGAATGATATTACGCGCACCCTTCATTCCGTTTATACATACATAGCTTTTCTTCTGTCGCACGCGCAGTTTGAGCCTTGCCATTAATCTGAAAAAAAATTATATAAAAGAACGTTTGTCTTCACAAATGGCGAATTTAGAATATCTTGTTATCGCTGTAAACATTTAATTGTGCATCGTTGACTGAAATTGCTTGCTCCCTTATTTGCCGGAGGTAATTAAGAAATTTTTTTTTTTTTTAGAGAAAGAGAGAGAGAGTACGAAATTATTCTCGCTAATACAATCTTGTCCTCGACATATCTCGTGGCGGGGCAAGATAACGGACCTCGTTCTGAGCAAACTTTTATAAACTTGTTTGGGTAGGTCGACATTTCGCGTCTAAATCTCGTTTTCACTTAAATTCACTCGGCGGGATTACACCGATTCATGAAATATTTACACGTGCCGCGTTATCCTTACACGGGATTACGTGAGGTCCGCGCGAATGATCTTCGATGGAAGTTCCTCCCTCATTATGAGGGAAACGCGCGTTCGCTAGTAAGTTTCGCCGTAAAAGTGCGGGAGGAGAGAAGCTCCTCGAAAGTTGTCGCCGGAACGCGACGCAAAAATTTCGCGAATCTCGTATAATGTATTCCGATAGCGATTCGTTGTTTCGTGCAACTCGACAAATCACGTCCCCTCTCTCCCTTACTCTTTCTTTTTCCGCGTTCCTCGTCCCGTACTCGCGACCGCGCAGTCAGCGAACACTTGCGTTCGTGTTATCTATAGGGTGGCCACTATAAACGGCGTGGGGTCGAAACAGAGACAGCTAATTATTTAGACACGCTTGGACGCCGTCCCATCGATCACTCCCGCAAGCTCTTCTCTCTCTCTCTCTCTCTCTCTCGCTCGCGCCTTCCGTTCCTCCTCGTTCTGCCGCGTGTGCACGTGCACGGCGAGTTTAAACTATGGAGTCGGTTAGCAGCGCGAGCGTTTGCGAGCGCGTAAACGTGTACGTCTCTCCGTCGCGTCAGAATGCGCAGGAACCGACATTTTCTCGAAAACCATCGGCAACCATCTGTTTTCATAAAGGACATACTTTTTAAATTAGCGCTGGTACCTTTTGGTCGTAACAGTGATGGTGAATAGTGAAGAAATACTGGAAAACATAATTCCTCCCGCAATGTTGTCTCATTCTTCCATCCCAGTTGTCTTTAGAATTTACGGACTTGGTAAAAGATGGAACGAATGGAAAGAGAATTGTTCAAATCATATTTATAAGTTATATATATATATTTTTATTAACTCTTATATCATTTTAAGCGCGTTCGAGTTTAGGGGAAATAAGCCATGAACACCACCCTCCCCCGTGTGTCAACTGTCGTTAAAAATGCTGACGCAGTTTGAGCCGCAACTTCGAAGACGGAACGAATTTCCTACCGGCGGCGTTATTCATCAAAATGGTACACGCCTTTTTCGAGATACTCCGTGCGTGCCTGTGTGTGCGAAACGCACGTACACAGGATATACAGTCTTATACATATACACATGCTGAAACACAGCACAGGAAGGTGGCACTTAGGCGGCTCGTATGTTCGTAGCGTAACCGAAGGCTCGCGCTCCGTGAAATTAAAATCAACCACCTTTAACGGTGCAATCTCTATTCTCCGAAGGCTTTTCCCGGCGCTCTTTTTTTTTTTTTACCTGGGAGTTCAAGAGACAATGGATTAACGTGGCGTCCCTTTAAAAACGCGTGTTATTACTCGCGTAATTAAAAGCTCCCGTGCCATAGTGCGTTTTCTATTGCGCTACAAAGTGAGTTCTATTAATCGCGCCGATCTTGCTCCCGGTTTCTCTCTGGCGCATTTAAGAAAGCAGCCTGGTGGAACTTGATAAATTACGTGTACATGTATGTAAACGGACAAACGGATTACATTTATCATTATTGCTTTAGGAATAATAGATGTATTTCTTAGGAGCAAATTCGCAAGTCACGCTTCGAAACACGTTAATCCAAAACAACTGTTAATTAAGAATGAATTTTACATGTAATGTTAAAAATTAATGAAGAACTTTTACTGTTTTAATGTTGTTGGGGATAACTTAGCCGTTTTAGAAATAAAATGGAAACATTTGATCGAGTTTACAATTTGCGTATTTGACAAATATAGGGATAACTCAGGAATTTACGCTGCTCTCTCTGTGGGGAGTGTAAAAGATTTAGTGGTTATTTCGTGATACGTAAGTGTTGAGGGATAGTAAAGGATGGATCATACCAAAATACAAGTGTTTAGCTCTCATATTCTTTATTTAGCTTGATTGTCTCATTATGACCATACATTTCTTTTTGATATACGGCAAAAAAATCGCAAGGGTTTCTAAAAGTTTGGTTTTTTAATAAAAAATATTTCATTTAAAATTTTTTTACAATAGCAGACAGTATAAAGTTTTTATCGATATAATTTACTTTTATGTTAAACATAGTAATTAATGCAAACAACACAAGGGTGCGCTAAAGCTGGTACGAATCATTAAAGATGTGAAAGCTAACGGTGTCGTGAATCAAACGGTGCTATGACATTTCATTCGCCACGAAAGAGGTATCATCAGGGATCGATGATAGAGATTGAAACAATCGCAATATAACGGGAATTTTGCACTGTGGAACTTCAAAAATGCATTAATTTAATACTACATGTTAATTAAATGCCGTTACCAGCGTTGGTTCCGTCACTGCATTTCAACTGCGTTACCCATAACGAGCACTCGATCCGCGCTCTATCCGATCGCGATAAATCAAAAATAATTTTTTTTTCCCTCCCCCCAGTTGCCATCGCGAGATACACCCTCTCCCGTCGTCCGCGCGCGGCCCATACATCAATTGCAATAGGAATAGCGGTCGCGATCGAATATCGCCGTGTCGTTACATATATCTCCACGGACGTTATGTTTTATGGGCCGTAGGTGCGATCGTGGCGTTAAGGTAACGGCGTTCCTTAAGACGTATGTAAACGTCTCTTATCGAGCGCGCAGCAGGCGCCGTCGAATTCGCGCCCGCGGCGGTTTACCGCTGGCTTACCGTCAAAGTATCCCCCGGTCTTTTCTCGCCCTATTGCGCCGAGGACTGTTGCTCTTTCGCTCCCCCTCTCCCTCCCGTCTGCCCCGGTCTCCTCCGCGTTCTTTCAACTTTATACCTAAGGGACGGGCTGCCGTTCGTTTTGTATGCGCAACGTGAGCCGCGGAATACTCGCCGCGCGTGAGACACCGGACTGACCGCGGATTACATCCGGTGATATCCCGGCGCGATCGCGCTCGAAAGCTCACGAGAGCGATACTCTCGTTACTTACCTCGGGAGGCGTGATTACGCGAGATTACGCAACGCCGAAACGGCGATCCTTACGTTTACACGACCGTGTACACGGGACAACAGTCGACCTCGAGCGGAATTACAGCGTTTTCTCCGAGCTTGTCGTCACTGCTGCGGTTTGTCGGAGGAGGCGGCTCGTGCAAATTGCATACGTTGGTTACGTCATGCTCGTTTTAACGCGTGCCGTTTCACTTGAGAAAAGATATGCCCCGAAGGCGGAAATCTCTCGGTGAACGTTTGCACAATTTCGTTAAAATTTTTTTCATGACGAATTTCATACGGAATATTTACATTCCTAAATTAAATAAGATGTATTAAAAAATTTAATTAAAAGATCAAGTTTTTGGTGTTTCATAAAATTTTTTATATAGATGCGAATTTAATATAAAATGTTTACACTCCTAAATTAAATGTAAGGCGTACTTAAAATTGAAATGGGAGGAATAAGGAATTTCGCTACGTAATGTCGGGCAAACATTTTTGACTCTTGAATGTATAATAATAAACGTTTAAAAGTTTGCGGAAACATTACGTTTTTCGGATTCGCTTAAAAACACATCTCCGAATTTCGAACATCACGGGTCATCTCGTATCTTTTGCGAGGACGTTACGCGCGCTCGTAAAGTTTTACGAGCTTTAGTTTTCCTTTTTCCCCCTCAATCTATTCGGCTGACACCATTCATTGATTTTTTTTTTAAATATATTTCCCGATCTGAATTATTTTCATGAATAGAGCGTCTACCGTGGTATTTTAGCATTTCTGAAATAATCGCTTTCCCGTAGATGTAATTATGTTGCGCTGTTTATAACAGCTGACCACGAGTAGCAGAATTTAATTGGAGAACCATTGAATTTTGTTATTCATTAATCTTATCCCGACTTGTCGCTTTGATTCTTATCCGTTTCTACCATCATCTCTAACGTAATATATCAAAATCACTCGGGAATTCATTGCGGGATGCTATCAACGGGCGGTCAGAGCACCTAGACGTTGGCATTCTACTAGCCACGTGTTGCTAAAAAAAAAAAAAAAATATATATATAAGATCCAATAGCCGTGAAAATTGGCACGAGGGAGCTGCGACGTTCAGCTGTGAAAAAAGTCGTGCCGGGAAAGTGTAAGAAGTTCCGGTGATCCTCTTCGTCGTTGTCGTCGTTATGTCTTCGTGTCTCCGCTGTTGTCTTTTCGTCGTCGGGAGGCACACCGCGGCAGCACGAATTCTCTGTCGCCGATGGTTCCACAATTCACGACTCGCACTGGCAGCGCCGTTGCTTCTACGACGCGCTCATAAATAACCTCAGAGCGTACATTATTTCACTTCAGCTGCGCTCTCTAAGTTTTGACTTCTGACAGTGAAATACGGAATGTCAGCTGGACTGTCGGCGCGATCGGGTGGGCTGTAGATAAGCGAATCTTTGCGCTTATGTCATCGCTTACATCACGCGATCATCAACGTCTTCGACGGGACGACGAATGTGACCTAAGGCTGCCGTACATATTTTGCTCTCGAAAACGAGGTACCCATTTTCGACGACATTAGGTAATCAATAATTTCTCTCCCGTGTGTTTGTCGAGGAATTTTTTTATCCACGGCTGGAGCTCTGAAGAGTAACTCTCGCGTAATATAGCTTTAAGCTGAGCGACAGTCAACCATCGAACGGGGACAGTTATAAAATGCGCCGCTTTATCTTGAACTAAACGGGAAAGTTCGGATACTCTCCGGACTTGAAAATTACGCCTCCAAAGGCTAATGCGTGCGTTAACCGTACGTCGCACTATACATTTCGCCGGTATCAACTTAACGAAAATCTTACGTACCGATACGAGAGACACGTGTCAACGTGAATGGCTCAGTTGGGGAGTTCGGACGTTAGCACACGCGCGGATTTCCGTATCTTCCTGTAATATCGTCCTGGGACATGGAGCGCACAATATTTCCACTGCATCGCGGGGAAAAATATATATGAAAGTTCGAGGGACGAGTTTGGAATTCAGTTATCTGTGAGGTGTCGTCCCGCGAGGGTGGATCCGCTGAGGGCCAGTTGTTTCGTATCGAAGGAGTCGAGGGGGTGATGCGTGCCGGGGACGGTCTAAATCAAAAAGAATATTTGCATCGATAAAACTTCCGGCGAAATTCAGTTTTCTTTGACGTGAGCTCTCGCGAGAGTTTTTCCATGCTTGTGTGTCGACCCTCGCTCGGGAATTCCAAGTGTATATTCTCGGTGACGCGCGGTCAGGATATTTTTCGATACCCCGCGTGTCGTCGAGAAAAAGTAAAATTGAGATCCGACAAATTTGCATCGCGAAATAAGCTGGGAAAGCTGGATTCTAATTTTCAACTGACTTGTGACCCATTTTGGAAAGTCTACATTAACGGCCGAAATTTTTAATGGCGTATGTGAAGCTCGAGCGTTTTATTATAATTACTCGTTGATTAATATGTTATCGTCGGAAATAACATTTTTTATGCTTTAAATTGTTTATGAAGTTAAATATTATTTATTATTATTTATTTACACTATTTTATCAGATTAATTCTTTATTATTAATAATTGTTCGTACACGCGAACAAATATGTTATAAATTTAAAATGCATTGCATAAAGAAAGATAATATAATTTTGCTAAATTTTAGTAATATTTTTGCAATTTTTTTGTTGTACATATTTGCCTAGTATTTTATTTTGTTGGCAAAAATTTAGTGGTCTGCCGAAATATATGAAAACGAAATTATATGAATTATTATTTAAATGGTCGAGCTCCGCGCAATTGGCATTTTTAAATGCTAGAAATTTTTTACAGAGACAGTTTATAGCGACTGCAACAAAAGTATTAAAAAGGAACAATTGCACTGCAATGATACTTCGTATAAATAAAAGAATTTGTAATGACACTCAATAGAAAAATGGTAGTAAGAAGGGAAAAAAGAGACTCTTTAAGAATTTCTGCGATACGCGTTTTTTTACGATCTGCGATAAGTTTTATGCTTGTGGTTTATATGCTGAACAGTGTTTAAAGATTTTCACAGTTAGGAAAGGGTAACTGTTACAGAAGCGTAGGTGGAGAGTGCGCGGAGGACATTGGGTTGTCGGTGGGCTAGGTTAACGACTTCCTGATGAGGCAATGTAGACCGCAACTTCTTCGTAATGGACTCCCGTGTCCCCCAATATCGTACTTAAAGTGGCCTCGCAGTGCCACCGTACCCCCGACAAGGCGTCTTATGAAAGGTCACCCTGACTATCAGAGATATCGGTGCAATTTGTAGCCTCTGATGTCCTCGTGATTCCCGATGCCGCGCTCGCGCTTTGCTGATAGCCTCGGCGTTTCCGGCCTTACCAACTTGATACCGTCCAACTATTTTAACCATTTACGCGCTATATCAGAAGTTGCAAACTTAGATAATTTTGTTACATAAAATCGTGAGACTGAGAATGAAGCTGAACTAACGTAAATAAAAGCTAAGATTCGACATCGGGAGTTTAAAAAGTGATAAATTTTTAACAATTGGCGACATTACATCGACATTTTCATAAAAGAGATCTCAAGTGTATCGAAGAATTTACGACTTTTCTAACTTTTTGATAGTCTCGTGTAATTAAGTTGGCAAACATTGTAACTATTTATTATAGCGGTTAAACTTGATGTTATTGCATTTCGATTTGACTTATTTGATAACATTTTTAACGACAGCCACGTCGTCGCGATAAAGTCTCGAGAGAACCTTGAAGCTTTCGTCGGAACCTGTCTCGTCCAATTCCGCCGAGCCAGAATTGCAGGTACACAGGCAGTTAGCTTGCGCATACACAGACGACTGAGAGGAATGAACTAACTTTATTTCATTAACAAACGCGAATAAGATCAAAATACGTTCGAACTTTCGTTCCGTAAGCAAGCGGTACTTAAAGTACGGTAACGGACTCTCTGCCTCCTTGAAATGGAATATTTTACGAATGCGCCTCGTTAAATTGCATTGATTCGGCCCGACTACGAAAATATAAATACGCGCCTGCAACTTTTCGACACACTGCGAGTGTTCATGCATTTTATACGTTTGCTAATATAATCCCGGCCTTAAGCGCGACTGTATGATTAATTACATCAGATAGACTTTCGAGAACGTCTGCAGTTTAGTGATTCTTAAATCTTTTTTACATACTGTCCGCAGTTCCTCGTCGTAAAAAACTTCTGTGCGTTGCATAAGTGACAAATGTGTCACGTGACTACTGTATGTGCGTTATCTAAGTGAGATTAATATTGAAGAAGATTGATTGGAAAACGTTTTTCTCTTTATATGGTGTGACGTAAGATCTCGTGGAATGTATCTCGGGAATTACCAAGATTTAATTAATTTCAGAAAATTGAGTAAATTGTTATGCTAAGAAGAATTTGATGAAAAATTTAAATACTTTTACATTCGCGATTAATATTTTGCAGAGAAAAAGCGAGAAATTTTCATGCGCGGGCAAAATATAAAGTGTGTAATTGTTTCTGTTCATTGATTTCTCGTTATGTGAAATATCTATTACTATTGTGTGGGAAAATGTAAGGCAGATTTGCATTTTACTCGTTATACAGTGTCGTTGAATTAATCCTCTTACATAGGAGCAGTGTTTGAAAATGAAAAATAAAAGATTAACTTATTAAATAATGAAGGATTAGCTCAAACAATACATTTTGAAAAGGATTTCAAAAAATATGAAGATTACAGTTATTTTAATCAAGAGTACTATGATTTCTATTAATGATCAGTTAATTATGGTAAAGTTTAAACTTGATATGTGGTATAAAATTAATTATATTTCAATATCTATTATATTCACACTAATTATACATTTATTGTATACATGCTAATGCTCGTTAAGAAGATATTTATAAGATTTTTTTTAAAGGATGTTGCATGCATTCTTTTTTTACACATTTTTACTCTACTTATATTTAGTAAATATTTACGGATTTTGATAAATGTTTAATCAATTTTTGTGTTACGTAAAGACAAACACATTTTTCAAGCTGACTCGATCTTTCAGAAATTACTGAAGCTATCGGCTTTAACAGATATGTATTTTTTACATACACAAAAGTTAGTGTATGTGGAAAACACATATCTGTTTATCGCCTGAATTGTGTTTAAAACCAGGATTAATGAAAAACTGCAATTTACTAAAATAGCACGGTTTTAAATAATAACTATCGATTTTTTAATAATGTTAATTGAATTTATCACGTATGACCAAATACTTAATTAAATAATTTATAAATAATTGCAACAATTCTAGTTTATTAGATGATAAAAATTGTATTTTTCACATATATAGAAAAATTGAAGTTGATAGCTTTAATAATTTCTGAGAAATTGTGTCAGTGAACTTGGAAAATAATATTTTTTAATTTACATAATTAAAAATGAATAACCATATAGCCAGAGACCGAAATTTGCAGACATTTATTAAATAGCTATGTAAATGGATGTGTAAAAATGTAGAAAAATATGTGCGGCAGATTTCTTTAGCAAAATTTCCAAAAAATAGGCAAACTTTTTCATATTTTACTAGAACATTCTGTTAAATTAATATAAAGAGAGAATAATTTATCAAAATAAAACAAAAATTTAGAGATTCAACTACATATCGCTGAGCGCACGTACGTTTTAGTTCGAGTTGAAACTCGGATGTATTATTGCTTGAAGTTTAGAATGTGTGTATATGATTGATTATCTTTCGATACTTTGCGTCGACGAAGAATGAGAGATTAATTTGGCTCTGGCATTTCTTGAAACGCTCGAACGCGCTGCACATACACTCATTTGACATGAACGGAAGAATTAACGAGCAGTCACGTGATCGAGAGGGCGAGAGACGCAGATATATCGTAGCGTGAATTATGAAACAACGTGTTTAATGACGCGGCCGGATCCGACTCGCTGTAAATTTTCCACGAGGGGTTGAAGTTTTAAACCCTCTCCATGGCTTCCATACCATTGTCATTCCTCGCGTACGGCTCTCATTTCTGCGTCGTCGACTCGCCATCCCCTCATTGACTTTTCCCGCACGTTTTGCCCCTCTCTTCCGCTCCCATGTCCGGATACCGGGACACATTTTTCAGTTATTAGATACTTATTCTTAATTTTCCACTCCCTATTCTCTTTTCTTTCTGTCTTTTGTTACATGGTTTTGGCTAAATTTATTCGTACAAATATTCTGACGATCTTGTTCATTATTAGTGAAGGTATTAGCGACAAACGAGTCTTAATTTGCTTGATTTTCTAGTAATGTAACTCTTTTATACTGAATTATTTTATTTCGAGAGCAAATTCGCGCGTTTGCTTATCGTTATGTACAGTAAAGGCAGAAATAAGATTTAAGTATACAAGAATTTACTCTTCAATGAATACAAAGTTAAAAAAAAATTGCTTAGCGCAATATCCATTTTTATCCGGAATATGCTCGCTCGAACAATTGTAATATTTAGTGTAATGATAATGACGATCACGAACGGATATCGCATTACCGATGACTAAGCCGTCGCTTCAGAGTTAAGTGAATTTATTCCGGCAATGTTGGGTTTAATTAACTCGAGTAAAGTCGACCGTTGAGTCGCAGCTATTCACCGGGAGAGCCCACTTTATGCGCGACAGCTTTGGTAGCAGTCGGCCACCCTTAAATTTTGTAACGAACGTATTATTAGGGTGCGTTGTCCACCGGAGGGATGCGCGACAGTGCGTGCATAAAATTTATTTATGCTGAGTGATTATACATGTAGCCGTGATGAAACCCTTGCCCACTATCGATACTTATGAAGATTTTAAATTCGCTCTTAATGCAAATTTCGTTAATCGATAATTTTAGCTTAATGCTACATGTAACGTACATTAAAGAAATGGATAGTGTTGGTTTTTTTATGACTGAAGAATGCTATTTGAATAATCGAAATTAAATAATAAAATTAAATTAGAAAACTTTTATTATACGGAGATCAAGTAAATTGTATCAATCAAATACTCTTTTATAGTAATAAAAGCTTAATTTAAGTATAAAAATTAATTTACATATACACACAAATGCAGTGGCTAAGTAATTAGAGCAATTATCACATAGCCGAAATCATTTATTGAAAGATGTGTATGTTTTACATAAATTTCTTAAATAAATTCTGTAAATATAGACAAGTTATATTTTGCTGAAATAAATTTAATAATCAATACTGTTTTGTACATATGTTTCGAGTGCATATGATAATTAATTAAGATGTTTTTATTGTGATCTTTAGAAAATGTACTAATCATATCTATTGACTGAGAGAAAGTCTAAATATATATCAGCAGCTCTTTATTTCTCTCTCGAAGTCTTGACAGTTAGAATATCTTTACATATAATAGCGGATAGTTTATTAGAGCATATTAATGGAAGAAAAGGTATGTTTTTTTTTTCGGGTGCGCATATATCACGAGAGATATATACAGTGACCGAGATGATGAGGCACCTGCACGCAACATCATTTTGGTTCGTTGCGTACGTGTCCGTAGTGTATCTTGGAACCGATGGTCCGCTCGTGAGGATTTTATACAATGGAGGATAGTGAGATCACTTGATCTCCTTACGCCGTCAGATTTTTGCTCGGGAGGAGACACATTTGAAAAATGTGGCGCATAAAAGAAGGACAGGGTAGAGTAAAGGAAGGAAGCATCGAAAGAAGGAAAGGAAGGATGAAAGGAAGAAAGGAAGGAAGGAAGGAAGGAAGGAAGGAAGGAAGGAAGGAAGGAAGGAAGGAAGGAAGGAAGGAAGGAAGGAAGGAAAGCATATGAGATGCGGTAAGGACCAGAAGAGAAAGGGGAAAGGATCTCTTGAGTGCCGGCTGTCATACCCTGAGAACGCAGTGCAGAATACAACAGAGAAGGCTCTGTAGTAATATTCCGCAAGCTGTTGTTAAAGCTTCCAACGAAATGTGCTCCGCCAGACAACGAGGAACTAAGGTATTGAATGCACGGCTTTCTCCGTATTGACATGGGAGCATGTCGTCCACCTGGTTTCCGATACTAAGAGAGATTTTGTCAGCAAGACTTTCGTTTTTAACGACGTTCTTGCAGATCGCGCTACATATGGCGGATTGAGATTGAATTGCGTGATGTAGAATTTAGGGCTTGGCCAACGAAGACAGATAGGTAGGCAATAGATGGGCAGATAGATAGATTATTTTTAAATAAAAATAACTTTTCAAAAGACAGTATAATAAATTTTAGACGAAAGAAGCGAAAAGGAAAAAATTAACGTTCAATATATTAATATTAATTTAATTTAAATACACTAAAATAGGAAAAAAATATAATATATATTCAATATGTATACCAACAATAAGAATTTGATTAGAGATTAAAAGAAAAGCAAAATGAATAATAAGCACAATAAGAATGATTTTTTAAACTAAGAATTTTACTATAAAGACTATAGATATGTAAAAATTATTTTAAAAGATTTTATACATGTATTATAAATAATATTTTTACTTTTTAAATATAATTTATATTTTTTTTCATATACAATATGCATTATAATATCTAATGACATCGGCCTGTATTGTTTATTTCATTTTTATCATTCGTATAAACAAAGATGTCAGGCAGTAATTTATCGTGCACCTCGTATCTTGCACGTGTGCTGAGATTATTATGTAAAATAATCGTCGACAGACGATAATTAGAATTTCAACGTGAACTCTCGCGCGGAGCTCGGCGTCTTGCCAGCGACGCAGAAAGGAATCCCGACTGTCTAGGAGTTAGGCACAGCGAAACGTGCGTAAGCGGAATCTTGAAAATTCGCGATAACGAGCCGAGGTGAACGTGTTAATGAAACGACGTTGTGTTGCATGTAGGTATTTCGAGTCACGACGTCGAGAATCGCCGTTAAACTTGATTAGACTCACTTCGCCGTGAGCCTGTCATACAAGCAAACGATATTTACAGCGTATGCAACTCTTGATATTTCAAGCGGTCGAATTGTCGACTGTAGAACGTGTTAATGCTCGTCACTAACTTTCGACTATCATTAGTTCACGATCAAGTTTGAATATAAAATCCGCATGGAAAACTTAGGAACTAGAATTCAATTCGATTCCAAAGTTTCTTTCCAAAGTTATGCATTCATAGTTATCTATGAAGATCAGAAACGTAATATTTTGTAAATTTGATTCGAATTTGGAAATCTAAATTTATTAGCTGTTCTCAATGTTTTTGTACAGTAATTTTTTATTTTTACTGTATATTTTACTTTCGTTTTAAAATTATATAAATATTGGAAGTGTTTTAATATTTTGTTTGAATTCTAATATAAGAAATTTAAACAGTGAAAGTGTTAAGTTAGACGTTTGTATTTTTATAAGAAACATTTTCTCTAATTACTGATAATGATTAGAAAACTTATCAAACTAATGTTTGTTTAAGCGTCAAGACAGTATATGTACATACATTTTATTAAATGCTGATGAAAGACACTAACAGATCTAAGCAATTTGTATCATGTCATGTCAAGGGTTTGGTCGATCATTGACCATAATAAATATAGGATTTATTTTTTATCATTATGCTATAATTTCTCTTATTAAAGTATGAAATAAAAACTACAAAATATCTAGGATATTTACTACAAAATATCAGTAATTTATTTTTCTACAGCGGTTTTGACTAATTGATTGATTTTTAATTCCTTACTGTCACTTGAATCAGCTATCTTTGATGTCATTGTTGAATTTCAATTCTCGCAGATGAAGCCGTCAAAGATGTAGCGTACGATGTCAATGTGATTACAAAAAGAAATCTACTGGTGAATTTTTTGTATTGAAGAACATTGTGGCATGTGAAACGCAGTGACGACAGAGTGAATATAGTGAGACGATATGAGATAACGTTTTAATAACAGCAGCAAAAAGACATGTAGCTTCGCGCGGGTAATTACGGCAGCGTCGTTCGTCTTACTTTCGTTTGTCAGGATATCTTTTTCTGGCATTAATGGCGTATTAGCATTTACACGGGTGAGAAAACACCAGCCACTGTTTGCACTTTGGCTAGTCGGCAACGGAAGCCTTTCTGCTTGTATAATCGTTTGCGGTGATAATAATAACCGCTGGTAATTAGGTTAATGGAATGACACCGCGACAATGCAATTTTTTAAATTCAGCACTCACGCGATACTAACGCGTCGTTCGGTGGGTTTTTAAAATTTCACTTGAAACTATCGTGTTAGTATTATCTCACAACAACTCACTTTTTTACGCTTGTGTTAATATTATTTCTAAAATGAAACGGCACGCTTGAATAAATTCTTTTCAACTAAACATGCCATTGTAATAAATAACAGATGTAATAGATAATTGTTGTCATTCCCTGTCGCAAAATTATTTAAAAGCTTTATCGCCCAGAGAAAATTACACTTTTTTTGTTATCTCTCGTTTTCATCGTTGTTCATACATATGCCGTTTAGGTTAATCTTTTATATCGAAAATTTTGTCTCGTTGAGCTCTCTATGTATTGTTGAAAAATTAAAACCTCGAAAATTAAAACCTCGTTTAATGGAGAGAGATTATTTACAAGGGAAAATGACGAGCCTTCCTCTACACTGTAAAATGATATATCGACAACTTTACTATTCGTATTGAACTTTAATGAGACACGATGACTTTTAATTACTATTAAAATTTGACAGTGCATAAATTAAAAATTCAATGTGATAACAAGCTGTTGATCGCTCGTGTAATTTTCTGTTCGCTCACGCGAGAATGTATTATAAGAACGGCGGGGAGAGAAATTTATCACATAAAATCGCAGTTCTCAATTAGTCGGGGGAGTACTTCGAACTGCTAATCTACGAGACCGCGTTGCTCATATTACACTTCGGTATTCTCCAGCACATACTTTACGCGGCCGGGCGCGTTTTAACGCGCTAGCGTACGTACCCCGGGATGCACGTAACTACGTGGCTTAAGCGATCTCTCTTTCCCCCTTCTCTTCATCCCTCGGCTACGGGAGTCCTCGGCCGGCCCGAAATTAGAAAACTTTTTATGTACGCCAATTTTTAACCAGCCCGCGCTCTTCAGCGGTAATTACTTTTTAAGCCTCTCTTTTGCATATTATCTTCGGTGGTCGCTCTACTCTCTCCCTACTGCTCCCCTCCCCCTTCTCTTCTACCGTCTCGTGACTTGCGTTGTAATTTAAAATTTGTATCATGCCGAAATCGCACCGCCTAATATCATCGTTCGTTCTTGTCGAGCGTCGCGTCGCTCCATTACACCGGCAAACTTACAAGACTTCACATTTTACCACCCCGCTCGCGTACCATTTCCCTTTTTGCCCCTGACGCTCTTGTATTCATGAATTTTCGCATTTCGGGGACGGAGAACAACACAGGGGGTGGAGCGAGTCGGTGTTCGCACAACGTTGCTTCTTCATCGCGTTCATGAGCGTCACGAGTGAGGTGTACCGCCATTCGGGTGGATTTTTTCAAAAGTTTATGTTGAATTCTTAATATATCCGACTTAATTTAACACAACGTGGTTATGTTAGCAAAATATTTTGTATTAAATTGATATTCAATCATTTCTTAGCATTAAAATATATTTATGGATGAATAAATTGAAATAATGCAGATTTGAGACGTTAATTTTAAGATAAAATGTACGTGTCAACATTCTGCAAATGCTAATTTTACTGAAGAAATATGCTTCCACAATTTATTTCTAAATTGTATCAGTGTTTTTTTGTGTTATTTTAACACATCTTGTGTTAAATTAAATTCATATTTAATTGCGTTAATTTATCAAAGCTTAGTAACTATATCATCTGAGTTTGATTAATATTACTGAACTCTTTTTTTTTATGTATCAATTTTTCCCACTGCTTTTGTCACAGTAGCGACTTCAGGGGGTCAAGAAAGTAGGTACCGGTGCGATACGAGTACGCAAACAAACGTCTATCTCTCTGTCTCCGGCTCTCTTCCTTTCCCCGCGGAGGAAGTCCTCGAAATGTTACGGTGCACCGCGCAAATTTACTATGCAAATTAGCAGATGTATTTTCCGTTCCCCAGCGAAAACACCGACCGGGGAACCAGTCGACAAAAAACGCATTCCACCGAGACGGTCGAACAGAATGTCCGTCGTGCGAAGAATAATTACGTAATCGCGGGTGAAATCCGTCGTCGAAAAAGAGTCGAGAAAAGTCCGCGCGATTATGAGCGTCAACAGGGTATTTATCTCGAACTTTGTTAAAACTTGTGTTATTTGAAAAAAGCGTTATCATAGTTAACCTATTGCTCGTCGAGATATCAAAATTTCATATCCTAGTATCTGTATATCTTCATACATTTCTCGCCTTGAATAAATTTCTATGCAAGTTTTAAAATTTAAAATACAAATTTTACTTTATGGAGAATTTCAAAATGCTTTTTAAGAATTAAAAAGATAATTAAGAAGCTAAATAGTAAAAAGTAAAGAAAATAATTAAATTTTGTGCTGTGAAGAAAATAATTAAATTTCTTTCAGTTAAAAAATAAGACTATTTCAAAAGGACTAGTTAAAAAATTTATAAACATAAGTTGGGAAAATTGTGTTAAATTTAACATATATTGCATGTCTTAAACGGTTATTTAAATTTATATACAGTCAAATATTTAATTTATTTCATCAAAACTTTATTATTATTATTAAACTCTTCTTCAGCCTAGTTTTCGCAGTTAATAAAGTGCGAAATGCAATGTATTCCGACCGCGCACAATTTTGAAAATCTTTTTAGCGCCAATGAAGGAACTTCGAGGAAATTTTTTATAAATATTTACTCGGAATTTGTAGGAATATAACGTAGCCAAGCGCCCGCGCGTGTGCCGGTAGATTGGAATATTTCTCCCGGATATTGCGAGCGCCGCAACAGTGCGGTCCGATTTGTCTAGCGAAAAAAAAAAAAAAGGCGAAACACGAGAAAAATATTGGCCGCCGCCTCGACTCGTTCTCGAGGATTCTTTGCTGTCTCTCAAATTATCGTCGACCGCGCCGGCATTGAATCGGCGCATCGAAGCACGAAGGCAACCAGGCAACCCGCTACGGGCGCTCGCCTCGTCTGGAAGAGCCGCGCGCTGCCGCTTCCGTGTCATTTCGCGCCAGTAACCACGAGCCGTCTATTATGAAACCGGAAGCATCTGGTTACCGGCGTGGCGTGGCGTGGCGTGGCGCGGCGCGACGCGACGTGTTACGCATCGTCCGCCCCCATGATTTTTCTTCGCTTCATCGACGGCGCGGGTCTCCCGCTCCGAGGCAGAAACGCGATCCCCAATTGCTCGACAATACGATTCGTATCTCTGAAAATCGAGCCAATACACACCCACCCCGTATTATGAAACTTACTTCGTACAGCCTCCAATCCTTGCCGCACTTCTATCGTATCTCTAACTTGCAGTTTATCTCGACTTTGGTTTCATTCGATTGCAGTTGCTCTGGAATATGCTAATTTCTGGTACATATCAATGACTCCTAGCACATCTCTTTTATCTTAATTAATTTTGATAATTTTTTAAAGAATAAAAAAAGTAAAAGAAATTCTATAAGAAATAAGTAAAAGATAATCTTATATTCTTTTAGTTTTTTTTTTTTTTAGAAAGTTGAGTTTCTGAGTAATTTTGTTGTAAAAACGTGAGGAAATAAGAGAAACATATGAGGAAGGAAACCGAGAAAGGAATATGACGATTATAAATCATTTCTTTTGAGGCTGGCTCACCGTAAGAATTTCTCTCTCAGTGCAGTGTATTCTGCTGCTTCTGTCTATCTATCTTTGTAGAAATTAGAGCGTGCGACATTAATAGCTCCGATTTCATCATGCGAATATGAAACGAGCAGATATTTCTGGCGTAACAAAGTTCTGCCAACCAGGCGCAATTTTGTTAAATAAAGGTGGGAACTCTCGAATCTGTCAAGAGCTAAATTAAGAAACTTTAGTTACGATAGGTAAGAACATGCCATTATACGTTGTTAATAGCATATCAAAGAGGCTAAAGTGTTAGGAAAACTTGGTTCGTTATTATAGCTTTTCAAAATAGCGCTCATGTTGAAGAAAAATTCATTATCGATATTTTTATTAAACGGGAAAAAGTCCGTACTGAAACTTATAATAAGGTTTAGAGCTCGCTTTCAAATAATTTTTTTGCGATAAAATTTATATTTGCATCCTTTTAAGAAATCAATTGTGAAAATTAATGTTATATGTGTAGAATTTTAGAAATCATTTTGCTATGCTAGAGAAAGAATAAGTTATATAACCTTTTCCTACACTTTCTGTAAAATGTAATTACGATACATAGGTATTATAATTTTTCTGATAATCGATTTAACACGAGTTTAAGTCCCATTTTCCCGCTAATTTCTCAATAAAATTTAATCTAGAGAGCATCTCGTATGTCGATATAATGGACGATTTTTTTTACTTTTGTTTCAGGTAAGTCAGTAAAACGACCAAGAGAAAGTAATTGCTGCTCGATGCTGCGCTCAAGTGGTGTACAACAGGTCGCGGTGCAGCGTAACGTTACAATTAACGAGGCGCTTGTAATAGTCGAGCCGAATCGCGGATGGTCGACATAAGCAGGTATTAAAAAAATAGATATAGCACAGAGTCCGTTACAAGCTCAGGGTTTAGAAGACCGGAGGATTCTGTGTAATGGTGGAAAGTCGTTAACGACTGTTTAAGCTCGTTGTGATATAATGGCTGTCCTATTTAACTACACCCCCATAATATCGGTCATAGTTGGTTGCTACATAAATGCAGAAAAAATAAATCAAACTCTATAGAAATTTTTTTCCTAAATTTTTTACTTTTAAATACACGCTTTGGGTGCATACGGAATCCGAAAACAGCGTTTTAATTTTATTTATATACATAAAGCTGTATTACGGCTGGAGCATGTAATTATTATTGTAGATATCATTTGTATTATTTTTGATAATAATAATTATATTAATATGGTAAATAATACATTTGACATGATTAATGAAAAGCAGCACTGTATATTAACATCTTATTAAGCATTGACGTGATACCAGAAATTCAATATCATTCAATAATTCACACTATATTCTTTATAAAAATAAAATGAAATGAATTCGTTGTGTTTGCCATTAAATAAATTTGTTTTCTAAAAACGAATTTAACAATTGATAATAAAAGTATGTTATTTAGGAGCATCGTGGAGCAAGGAAATCTTTTTTATAAAAGAAATTTGAGTTTAATTTTATGGTCTGTATTTACAGTGTCGTGGTTCAAGAGAGAATTTAGTTGAACCGAAGAGAATTCAGCTGAAACATTTTAAGATATAATAATATATGATTAAGATTATATGCTTTAATAAATTAAAGATTTAATTTTAAGATTTAATTTTTGATATTTGCAATTGTTATTTAATTAAAGAATTTTAAACTTGGATAATAATAATTAATTAATTAAAAAATATTTTTTTGATTAAAATAAAAATGAATTTTATAATTCAAACAATACAAATTTAATATTTTTTAAAATAGAGGTCAACTAATCCATTTGAATTGTTATTATAAGAACCATTTAATTTTAAATAATTTGCATAGAGAAAAAATTTATAGAAAAATTTAACTATTAATATTCATTTTTTGAAGCAAATTTTGTCGTAAATTAAAATTTAAGTAACAATATATTCATTCCAAAATGCTCTTTTAGTTCAAACGGAATTAATCATTATCTTAAATAGTGTTAATGAGTTCACGAAACGTCAAATATTTGCAGTAACAACTCATTTATTTGAAATTAATTTTAAATGTACTAGATGGAGTAGAATAATTGATGCATAGTTATTTTATGATGAATTAAATAACAATATTTTCAATACCTAGCGTCAAATATTTATTTTGGTAGCGCACAAAGCTCTGCGTAAGATCTGTAATTTAAATAAGATTTTTATATTTTAATTTGAATGATATTGAATATTTAATGTACATTAAAAGTTTTTCACGAATAACGTTTTTTGTGAAATTTTTTTGCTAACAAAAAATTCGACTCCAGACGCATCGAAGAATCTACAGTTCGAGAAGTTACAGTCATGATAAATCTGGTAGGCCCTGTATACTCACCTTACTGCGCACCGCACGGCGACTGGTATTTTGGTGATTACATTAATCCGAGTTCGAGATATTTATGATATAATATTTTACGGTCGAAAGCCCTGTTGCGCGTGCGACGCACCAATTTGTGTCTGTGCTTAACGCGCTCCGCTTGGCATTCCATTATCTACATTGATCCTCGCTTTTCGTGTATTTTATATTTTATCGGCATAGTCCCTAGGGTGAAATGAATTTCCGCTAGGCACTACCGCGAGCGACGTTGATCGTAAATTCACCCACTGTTCGATCGCGATCGAACGTAAACCCGCAAAATTTTGCAGCTTTAGGAAACTATTTCTTCATTGATGTTAAGTATTGTTTACATGAGATTTTATATCTTTTTATCATGATATTTAAATAAACAGTAGTATATTTAAATTCTATATTAAAAATAATTCTTTTAAATATATATTTATATTTAAAAGTATTATTTTTAGTACAGAATTTAAATATGTACAGAATTTGTAAATACCATTACAAATATGGAAAAGTTAGTTCTTGAATAAAATATTTAAAATGAAAAATTTAATATTTTCGTAACAATTTTGTTACCATTCTACATTATGGAAAATATACATGTACGCGTATGCAACAGTTTATGCAAATTAGAAAGTTATGATTACTAAGGTTAATTGTAACATTTTGTAATATGTTGCAATTGTGTCACGAGGCTATTAATTTTTATGAATCACGATACATTGTTATTCGTTCTTCTACGTCTCTTTCAGCAGGGTAAAGACTGTCGTCGTTAAACGAACGTTCCAAATAATTCTTCGTCGATTGGGAACACTCTTCCCGTACCGTCCGACAAGTGTGGCATACGCGCGATTGTTAGTTCTGCCAAAGTGGGTTCTTGGTGCTTTGTTTTTTAATTTTTCCCAATTACACAGTACCGTCCGCTTTTGAAGCGCGCTCGACTGTTTGTCGGGCTTTAATGACCCAAGCATACAAAATTAACTTCGTTATTTGTGCGGCATTATTACGAAATAACGCGCTTCCCGCACTAAGCCGGTTGGTTTTAGAAACCACGATAAGCCACGGGAGCCGCATACTTTGCATAACTCGTACAAAGTAAGGAGATTAGCTGTAACTGTGCTTCGATATATTGCTCGCGACAATACACGGCGTTGCTATTATTATCTGGTTTCGACGAGCATAGATCTTCGCGAACAGAAGGACCGATCCTCCGGTAAAAGTTTCGATAGCCCGTGCCTCGCCGTGCCAGCCGACGCGCATGGTGCTCATTATCCCGTAGATTGTTAGATCGCATTATTTTTCGTTTACGACTTCGACATGTCGCAGATCGGCCAAAGCAAACAAATAGTTTTCAATAAGAAAGTTTCCTTGTAAGGGGTTCCAGGTGCAGGGAACTTCTGCGGCAAGAGTTTAAGGCGCCGGGGGAACGAAACTTTTTCCCAGTTTTTAAAACAGTTCTGCGCTTTTCCAACATTTAAAGACTACATGGTCCGGGACACTCACCCTTTTTTACTCTTCCCCCCTCGCCCATGCCACCCCTTCCTCCCGCTTCGGGCGCATTCTGTTACCTATCTGGGAGTGTAACCGAGTCTCTTGCCCGTTTCGCCTCGGGGTTATCTCCGCGGCAACTTGCGGTATTCCGCGCCGCGAGATATCTCGGGGAAATTAATATTCCACGAAAAAATCGGACGAGCGAATGCGGCGGCGGCGGCGGCGGCGGCGGGCGATTTTGCGATGCGGTACGGAGCGGAGCGGAGCCGTTGATAAAAGTTTTTCGCTCGCGATGCGAGATCAAGATCGAATGGAATCAAAGTTGCGCAAACACGCGGTTATTCTTCTTTTCGCAGTAAGAAAACACTTCGCGTTGCCGACGCTATCGAGACGTTCGAATGCCGTCGAGTGGAATGAAATAATGATGAAATTGCAGCCGGCGCTTTGCCGATACCTCTCTCGATTTCGACATTTCTGATATCCAATCGCGCAATATCCCGACTTCATCGCCCCTGAGAATTCTTAAAGCACCAACGACGTTTCGTTAGATTGAATGAAGATTAAATGGATTATATGCTGGTTTACGCTGATTCGATCCGGGAAACTCCGGTCCAAATAAAACCAATTGTAAGACATTACAATCGCCAAATGCCGTTTAATAATTCTATGAAATAATAGGCTTATTGAACCGAAATGTAATTACATACGTGGCAAATAATGGGAAAACATTTGCGAATTTGATCTGATAATCTCACGCATCGCAATCAAATTAATTCAACGTTCTAGCCTCATTTATAAAGATTGATATTGCGATTACTAAAATTATTATAATAAGTCGGATACGCCCCGTCGGGAATAAATCCTCGCGAACGTGCGTCGCGCGAATTCTTTCGCTCCATTCTATTTTCGCGCTGGTGGAATGTGCATTCGTGGCCGGGCAAGGTTAATGCGAGATCGAGTGATAAGTAAACGTACGGTTATTTGCCTCCTTTCTTCTTTACCCCACGCCGCGTGCAACATCTCTCGTATGTACCTCAGGACCGTCGAGATATTCCAGGGGCCATTGAGCGGAATAAAATAATGACAAAATCACGTCGAGCGCTTTTCCGCAGAGGTACGTGCGACCAATGCCGGTCACGGTGGTCGTAGCGTAACTTATCCAGTTTGAGAATTCCGCTGGATAGTGCTTTCGCTGGTTCCGACGTTCTTAGTATGTTTCCCCCATGATTTTCTTCTTTACCTTCGTTTCGTCGCACAATGGTCTAAATTAATTCCATGGCATGGAAATTTAAAGTCTTTTATTTGAGTAATTTGAACGTTTTATATTGCTGTAAATATTCCAATTATTAAGAACATTTTTGTCGATAATATTAATCTGCAGTGACGTATTATGGCATTTATTACGTATTGTTAATTCCTGTTTACATAAGATGTGATTCTACTAGAATAACGAACTCTGCATCAAATAATTTTGTAGGTAACAGGTAGTGCTTGTTTTTATTATTTTGTGCTAAATTTTGATTATTTTAATTATAGGTTAATAGTCCAATATTTATAACTTTGGTATTTTTTAATCCATCAATAATTTTTGTATGTTTTAATTGAAAAATAACAAATTATAGACCATAATACATAATAGCATTAAGACAAAATTTGTATTTATTTTATGTTAAGAAATCAGATTATTGTGCATTGGTACCGACATAATTATTTTGCAAGAAAAAGAATCGAGACTGTGTTAATACATTAGATATCTGTGAACTTTAATGTACAATAAAATTTTTCTCGTTTAGTACAGAGTGTGTAAAGTAATCAGATCTGTAGATATTTGCTATAATTAAAGTATTTTCAGATTTTACAATTTTACAATTTAAAATATTATTAAATTTTAAAAGAAGTATTTTGTGCAAATATGCTGGTCGAAAAATGTAACTTGCAAAAATATGAAAAGTATTATTTTTAATGTAGAACATTATTTTTTTTCTTTTTCTGTGTAACAATTATTTAATTTATTATTTTGAACTATTTAATAGAAGTTTATATTTGAATTTAGCAAAGTTAAATATTGCGGTAATGTTGAAATAAAAAAGTTTATTTATGTTGAAAGCTACATGTTAGAATTCTAAAATTTTACGCTCTACAGTAAATAAAATTTGAACGTTGACGTAAATATGTTTACGTAAATATGATATTAACGCTATGAATATTTCAGTAAACATATAGTCGAATATACGAATATCTAACCCTTTTCGAGTCCATTGTTTTTTTCTCTTATGACGTAATCACAATACTTTATGTTGTTTTTACCAAAAGATTCAAATATCAGCGCGAAGTTTTACTCTGATATTGTGATATTATCTAATGAATAAAATATAGAGGATGCAAAAGTGTGCTTTGTTCGGTTAGCGTTAAATAAATAAAATTATTAATCTAAATTCTCGAATTGTCGTTATTATTTATTGATGCACGATTAATTGTCGTCCATATGTTATTCATCTTTATTAAACAATTTTAATATCCTCGTAAACACGCGCTACGATATATCATCGGGTAATACTCTTATCGCGAGCTGCGAAGTAGGGAGAATTGGATAGAAGCGGAACATTTTTCACTTCCGGAATGATATACTGTGCCCGGTGTAAGGATGGCTTCGTCCTTTTACACCAGGGCACCGCTGAATCTCTTAAGGATCGCGGAACTCGATTTTCCCCAAAGTCGTAAGTAATAAAAATTGCGTCAGGCGACAGCTATTATTAGCGATGACATTCCGATGCATTTTTATTGCCGGTTATTTAATTTGGTAAAACGATTTCCGTTATATCGTGTTTTATTTTCAAATTACATTTAAATTTGCAGAAATGTTGCAAGAAAAGAAGTCTTTTTTGTGATAAAATTCCAAAAAACAATATCGAACTCATAATGCAGTAAGAAATAAGGCATTTTAAATTTAAAATGTTTAATATTGAATTAAGATAATTTTTTTTATTTTATTAATACAGCATAAATAGAAAAACACGCACATGAAACATTTATCGCTTTGCAATTAATAGTTGTCAATGCTACTGGTACAATTAATGAGTCTACTAAACCGATCAATCTAACATAATAGCAGCGATACGTCAGCAATGCTAATTAGGACGCAATGAAGGTTTATTCGTTATTAAACGCGCCCATTACACTGGTCAACTTTGGCTTGCATTTCTGCAGTTACTGTGTGGTAAACAGTTCGAGAGCTAGTAACAATCGAATACAAAGATACTATCGCGCGCATTTGCGCGTCATGACATGGTAATTCTGGAGTATAAGCGAGTTCGCGCCATGAAATAAATGCATAATAAACACCGTAATGACGCATGTCGCGCGGAAAATATTCTCGTGGCAAACGAGAGTGATAAACGATTTTTCGATACATTTTTTATTACGCTTGGGCATAGGGCAAACACACGTGGCAATTTATTGGATTGTGTGAGCTGTATTATTTATGTTGTATTTTAATTCGTTTCTATTTTTGTGTTACACTAACGAACACGATTTTAAATAAACCATAGCGAGCTGAGACCTCTGATTTTGATGAAATAGAATCTGCAAGTTTTAAAGTATTTTGATGAATTATGTATTATTTATATGAATTATCATTAATAAAATAAACATCTTATTATAATTATTAATAAGTATTATATGAATTTATATTAATACAATGAAAATTTGATGTATAATAATTACACGAGATCTGCGTATACGCACAAAACTGAAAAATAAAATTTTTTTAGGTTTGAGAAAAAATAAGATTATCCATTTCACAAGTTATAAATTCTATTTATCGAAATGCAGATTTATTTATAATCGTGATTATTAACATAACACAAATAGAAATACATTAAAATACGCCATAAATAATACAATTCACACAATAAATTTGTCTTAACAAAATTAACTATTATTATTTAATTAGGTTTTTGATACTAATTTTTAACTTTTAAAAATAGTGCTATTAATTAAGAGAATTTGAAACGAAAAATCACATTTGACTTGGCTCACGCTCCGAGTATGCTTTCTATATTCTTCGGGTTTCCGTTCGCTAATAGTTTAAACGGATTTCTCATCTTCACAGTTTTATTCGAGCGTCGGAAATAATTTAAGGCCGAACGGATTAATGAAATGTAATCGATCGATTGGTATTACCGGCGGGTCGAGTAATTTTCGTAGGAGCGCCACATCCGTCTATCGATCGGCTCCTTTTTACCGTCGGTATTCGGAACGATCGGGATATCCCGTGGCTCTCGGTCGTGTCAACCTTTCGAGGGCGCCCCATTGTCCTGCGGCTTTCAGCCTCGGAAATGAAGTAATAGAAACGCGGCTGGATCTCCCTTTCCTGCGCCGCACGACGTACAATTTTACTCCTTCCTTTTTTTCTGGTCCTCTCTCCCTGCCTTCATTCCGCCGACTTGCTTCCGCTAGCTTTCCTTTATCCGTCCTTTCTTTCTATCCGCTTGTCACCGACCGCACCTCGGTTTGCCGCAATCGTGTTAAGTCCGCTGTTTCGTCGACAAGTTGCGTTTACAGTGCGTAACGTGTCTAGCGGGAGAGGAGAGGGGCAAGCTTACGAGAATTTATGTCTTTAAATCATTTTGTATACTTCGTATATTCTGAACTGTCCGCCAAAAACAAGGAGTAATTTTAAAAGAACGACACACGAAGTTATAAATCATTTCTAAGGATGGAGAAGTGTATAATTGTTTCTTAAAAATATATTAGGCCATTTATTTTAGATCATTGCTAACAAGACTTTTTGCCATTTGAATATTTATTGCGCATACACGATTTAGTACAAAGATTAGGATGTATTTTATAATTATATAATATTTTATTTCACAATTTTATAATAAGCCGCGAAAAAAAGATGAAATAAAATAACGGTATGATAAAACTCAAACGAAAAATATTTTTTTAAGCGGATTTATTAATGTCACTGTGGATGTTATTTAGAAAAATAACGTATAGTTATTCTCCAATATTTCTCCAATCTCTTCAATGTCTTAATGAAAAGTTTATTAAGACTAAGAAAAAAAAAACAACAAGAGAACAGTAGAAAGCGCAAACTGAATCGAGACATTTTTATCCATTTTTTAAAGAAACACCATCATCTTGAAAGGTTACTGGCCCTTTAGGAGTTAACGATGGCTCCAGCTCTCTGGTCTCTTTTGCTTTACTCCGCTCTTCTGCTCTTCTCCGCTATTTTCCGCTTGTTTTCTCTAGCACGCGTCATCGGACGCGACCGCAACGATCGTATTAGCACCGCCTTTCTTCCGTTCGTTCTCTTCGACATAAGCTTATATCGTCGGCGCACTCGAATTCTCCGGCGACGACGCTCCGCGCTCCATTCCCTTCCAGTCCATCCGGTACCACCCTGGTTGGTCTCTGCCGCACGGCACCGGCTTAGAAATACAATAAAATTGTTCCTCGCGACTACTCGATCTCGGGCTCCGCGTAAAAGGCTTTCGGAGATTTCGAGTGGTAATTTATTTCCGGCCGCGAGGGTCCTCTGAAGTGTGTGGCGAGAGTCACGACAAAGGAAAACTATCTCCTCGAGTCTTCTCGTCAATGTGTCGTCCTTGGCCCTCGACTTTTTCTTTCTTCGCCCTCAAATCCTCTGTACTGCCCCTTACTCTTTCTATTTCGCCGTTTTTTTTTTTTTTTGGCTTCTTTGCTTTTTTCCGCTTGGGAATCTTTCGGAGTTTCAGGAACATTTGTGTGTCGTTTATTTCGTGACTTTGTCGCCGCAAATTAGGATGGAAAATCAGTCATCGGAGGTCCATTAAAACTCTCGCCTGCAGCAGTAATTTCTCGAGCAGTGATGTTTACGAAATAATTCTTTGTTTAAGCTCAAGAATTTTTTTAACTGCTAATTGTGTGCTTGTTTACTTGAAAGTGCCTTTTATTAAAATTTTTCAGTTACTTTAATCACTAAGTCGACAAAAAAATTAAAAAAACGTTTAATAACAGCTGTACAATTATACAGCTTTGATTTTTATTTTGTCAATGAGGTCGAATTTTATAAGAATGTGAATAAAGAAAAGTTGCATCATGACGTAGGTTATATTATTCATCATACTGCTAATGAAAAAATACCTTGTAATAAGCGAATTAATGTATTTCATTGACTTACGAGTATTATTTTCGATTTCTGTTTATATATCCTGATAATTTAATGTTCTCAATGAAATAATATAAATTCCAACGATACATGTGTAGGAGGATCGGCTCATTGTTGCGCTCATTAATTATTACTATATGGGACATATGTCGACGGCGAGGCAAACGATTTATTGGTACAATGAACTAATTACTTTCTAGCGTACAATGGTAATTGTAACGCGCATTCCCGGTATATTAAGCGTCGCGTTCGTTCCATTGTGCGGACCATAATGGATATTATGTCATACGAGAAATATCTCTACTTCGTTCGCACAGAATCGTCGGCGAGCAGCTCTTTTTGCGGGGAAACGGCGCTCAGATGATTTCACTCTCCGTCTCGGAGGGAATTCATTCTTAAGCTCTGTTTTTTTCTCCAGCCATGCGAAAGCTTTTTAAATCCCGCGCGCATCGGTCGACCGGTTTTCCTTTTTCTTTTTTGTTAATCCTGTTCCTTCCGCGCACTCTGATATTTTCAGTGCTTAACGCGGGGAAATCGAGGACTGTTAAAGACTCGGCAATTGTGCGCACCACGCACACGGATAATATTCACACTAATGACATCGCTTTCTGATTTTACGTAATATTATATCATTTCACACAATTTTCACGTTGTATTAATCACGTTGGTGAGTTACGTCGCTGTATCTGTCGCATTATGACATGGAGTAATAATCCGCGCGTGTTACGTGTTCCCCAGCGTTTCTCTCTCGTCCTTGTCTCTTTAAAGCGACGGCTACGTCGCTCGCGGTGTAAAAATCTGTCGGGGAGGATCGTAAAACCCGAGGTCCGCCAAGACAAGGCTAATTTTCCGCGTAGCTGCGAACCGGACGTTACGCAAGCGTCCGTGACGATATATATACCGACAAATATATATCTCCGCTCGAATGCGCCTTCGAAAGGAAGTCTTAACGGCTATAGGACATCACTACGATCTTCTCTTGTGTCGCAGATCCTGTCAGGCTCCCCCTGATCCCTCCTGTCCTTCGTCGTCGTGTATTTCACCGACATGGTCATAAAGGGTCGTACACGCGAATACGAGTGCCAGAATTGACTCTATAACGAGCGCTGTAATAACAAACGAGCTACGACGTAAGTCAAACGAATGGGTCTTTTACGAGTTTCGAGGAGATAGCGTCCTAGGAAGGAAGGAAAAACGCGAAGGACGAGCGCGTGAGGGAAGGAGACAACGGGGAGGGAAGAGCTGGGTGTCACAAGCGAGAGCCATTGCGGCCCCGAATATACGAGAGGCGAACTATTAAAAAAATATTTCGTGTGAATTTTTCGCGCATTAGGAAACCTGAGGACTCGATTCGATGGTGCTTCCATTGTTGCCTTGTTGCTGTGTTGTTGCGAGCTAGATCCTCAGTGAAAAAATTTTGAAAAATAAGAAAACTTGTATAAAAAAACTTTTTTTAATTGGTCACACATTGCTGTTGTTTATTAAGCGATTGTAATTTGTGACTGTGTTTCCAACAATTTTTGCAAAATTTAATATAGAAGTTTTACACTTTTTAAAAGAAATTAAGATTAAATTATTTTTAATATTATTTATTTTCTAATTAATGTTGTTACAGTGTGATGGTATTATGTATCACGATTTACGAAATTGATTAAATTATACTCATTACGCATTTTCCTATGAAAATTCTTAGCGATCGCAGGTGTCTGTAACAAGAAGGGATGTAGATCATAAGATATAGTTAATATTTATATGTTATATGAGTTCATATTGAAAGGCGATTGTCATCAATTCTTCAAATCAGTTAATCGTAAATAATTGTTAATAATGTATTAGTCAAAAATGCAATCGTACATACGTGTATGGAGTTGCACTGGAGTTTTAAGAAGGTTGCAAAAATTTGAAACGGGTTTGTATGACTACTGCAGCAAACCGAAGACTTTCGCTTCTTGGCAAAACGACATGAGCATAGAATCTCCGTCCAGAGGATTCGCAGACGAGCGGGATAATAGCGAGGCGCTCCGCGCCGCGGCCCGCAGTAGTTCGCAATATGATACTGCGTGCTTGGCATTAAAAAGAAAATACGGACTCCTTTTTGATATTCGCTTATTTTCCGACCGCATCGTTTTGTCGCGCGCGGGCTTTTTCAGATTTTTAATTAAAAATGCAGAGCGTGCGCGCGCGAAAAGGGTGGAGAGGGGGGGGGAGACGGGAGGGCGATGGGTATACAGCAGGAGGAGGACTCGAGCGGGATAAGCTTTGTGTATGGAATATAAACCCCGTTTAGCCGTCGCGCCGATATACACTTTTGGCTCGCATGTTATTACGGGGTACCGCGGCTTTATGCGGGACGCGTATACATTCGCGAATTAGGGCCGTTTCGCGCCGGGCGCCGCCGAAATTTTCGCGATAACCCGCGCGATAACGGCCCAAGTTACGATAATCTAATCGTAACCGTCGTATTTTCCGACGCGGATTCAGACGCTCCGGTCGTTACGCCGTCGTTGAATTTTTACGCCCGCCATTTTATGCCATTCGGGGTTAGATACCCCGATTTCGGACGAACGAAAATATAGGGGGAGGTTAAAACGCGACCGCAATATTATCGAACGCGCTTGTATGGGCGATACAGCGCCGCGGATACGCGAGTGCGCTTTAAACGTCCCGCCGTATTCTATGAACGTTTTACAAAGTGCATAGTATGCGTGCGCGTGTGTGTACGTAGTATAGGTATTGCATAATATTATAAGAACCTGGAATCCTACCAAGACTAAAGTCGACGAAGCCGAGCTCGTACCTTATTAAAGAACAAGGTGACTATAATTTTTTTTATTAGTTGTTTCAAAAATTTAATTTTTCTCTGCCATATATCTCTGCAAAAATAAATTGAATACCTGAAATACGTTCACGCGTATTGTATGCTTGAGCTACTTTTTAAGCTATCGAATACTTAAGGCTAACATATATTATTAGATTTTATTACGCACCGTCTCGTAAAGTCGAGTGGAATTTTGTTCTAATGTCTTTGATAGTAGGATTTAAACATAATGAAATAAATCCCTTACGTATTGGACATAGTATAAAAATTAAGAACTACTCCTACGCTTAAAATAATATTTTATTCTTTTATATTTGGAGTATATATAACATAATGACGCTTACAAGTACATTTGCGTAGGAATGCGCGCGAGAATATGTAAATCGTAGAACGAAATTAGTTGGGCGGTCGGAATATGGGTGGAAAAGTCGAAGGAGTGCCGAGGGGTAGAGTCACGTAAGGGCGTTATTAAAAACGTGCCAGTGGGGTGGTAGTTTTCAGAGGCAATATGTGGTTGTCTGTGCCGCAAGCAACGAGACTTCTTCCTCCTTCCAATGCGAATCCCTTTGACGACGACGCCCAAGTTTTGGATAAAGCTCTTTCTCTTTGTTCGCTTTTCGCTCTCTCTCTCTCTCTCTCTCTCTCTCTCTCTCTCTCTCTCTCTTTCTCTCTCTCCTACCGTGCGTCGTCTCGTAGTCTTCATCGGCTTCTTTTCCCAGGTCACGGCGAACCTATTTCTCTCTCACGGCTACTCGAAATTTAAGTCGTTAAAATTACATTAGAGAAAAAACGTAGAATCTCTTCAGCCTCGTATGTAACGCCGTTCGATAATTTAGGGTGAAGGTTCAAGAGCGAGAGCTGCCCCGACAGCCTCCCCGATCACGAATTACCGAAAGCTCCGAAGAATAATGAATGTTATTCCTCACTCTCTTCCTTCCTTCCTCTTTTGCGGCCGCGGTTACGGAAAGGGGTAAAGAGATAGGAGAGAGAGAGAGAGAGAGAGAGAGAGGACGGTCCCTCTCGGAAGATTCGCTTTCCACTTGGCGGCTCCTTCGCTCGTGCAGTAGCAGAAGCAGCGGTGGCGGCAGCAGCCACCTCCTTCTCCACCCTTCTCTCTAATTCGACTCCTCGACCATCGCCAACCCCCAATCTCCAGCCGCCACTCGGTTATTACTGGTTGGTCTCCCGGGAAGACGTTATTATCCGTGCGGCTCCTTCGCGATGAGTTTCTCCCGGCGGCTGATTGACGGCGTGAAAAACTTTTACGGAAACCGAACGCGCCGCACGTATCGACTCTTCCCAATGCGTTATCTAATTATCCGCCTGAAATTACCTACCGTTGTTTCCTTCCCTCGCGCTAATAACTCCTGCCGCTCGCTTCAACAGATTCTTCCGTGAAATCTGAAAATGTAAAATAATCTCTCCCTCTTCTTCTCCGTTTCCCGCATTTTTCTCATTTTTTTTTTGTTGGCTGATACAAATAAAATGACTCAAATTACTATTTCTCATTTGTGACTCTTACATTCGAATCCCGGAAGAGATATGTATGTAGCGCGTCGTAATGCCGCTCGATTTTACTGCATTTTCGGAAATGGCCGCGCGGTAGACTGCGGAAAAAAAATGACGCGCACCTGCAACCATTCGTTCGCGATAAATACGGAACGGGCGACGGCGGGCGCGGCTCCGCAACTGACATTTGTTATCGAATGACAAGCTTCTCCCCCGTCGGCACATTTATCTTTCGACGTAGCGTCGCGGTATGGAGTTCATTTGCCCGGGTGTACGGTACCGAATATGTACTATTACGGTGAACAAATTAACTCGCTCTCCAGTCACCGTCTGCGCTTCTGCTCGCGTCGCGATTCGTCCGCGTGGGAAAGAGACGCCTGGTTGCAGGTATCGCTTGGAAAACGCTAGTCCTTTCCACGCGTTTGCACGCGCTGCTCGACACTCCGGTATCAATCGTAAATCGGAACAAGCGGACCGCACCAGATGGCCCGATTACGTCAGAATGTCCGAAATTTTTCCCGAGATCCGCCGTGCCTTATTGTCGCGGGATTAATTTTGGATTCATTCGCTTTCCCGGCACCATTTCGCACGCGCACATGGCAAATAAACACGATCCGGTTTTAACAGTGACGAAGAAATGGAACGGATTATCGAAGAATATATGGAATTCCAGATATGTTTCACTTCTTGATCTCTCTCGCGCGCGAAAAGGATGTACTGATATATTTCGTAGCATTCGGGATTTCTAAAGCGCGCAGACAATGCGCAAAAGTATTTCAAGTGTGCTTTTTTTTTTTGCATCCCTCGCAAAACTCGGAAACGAAATGCTGATTCTCCAAACTCTTCAGTTCCGCCAGAAGTGAATTTCCGAGTGAATTTTCACTTGAGCTTCGCTTATAATACAGAATCATAAATGCAAAATCGATTTGTGATGTTAGATAGCGAGACTACGCACGACAATGCCATTTCCATCCGCATGTTTCGAGGGTTAAATGGTTCGCGGCCCGCGCGAACGGTACCGTACGCGGCGAGCGTATTTCGCCTGTCACCGTGTCCCAATTCGCTCCTTTCCTCTCTCTATTAATCGATAGGGAGAGAGAGAGAGAGAGAGAGAGAGAGAGAGAGAGAGAGCCGTATAAAGCAGATGATAGATCGGGGCGAGCAAACAAAAAGTCGCATCAACGGCTCGTCCTCCTCCGGCCGGCCGTTCGCTGGATAACGAACTATTCTCCGGCGCGGCGCGACACAATTTTTAGCCGATGTTACGCGCTCGCCGGCACATCCGGTATCGAATTAAATCACCTCCGGGTTTTTCTTCGCAACCCCCGTAACACGGGCGAGCGTTAATAGATCCCGCTCCCACGTCTCGCTGCCGCGTATCGCGTCGCCGGACGACGGTATCGATCCCGAGGATCGACGTAATGAAACGAGACGCGCGACGCAGGAGCGAACAAAGGGCCGACGAGAGCGGCGCGAGCAAACAAAATTACGCGGATGGCTCGTCCCCGATGCTTCCCCGTTGCGCGCGAGTTGCAACCCGCTCCGTCCTGAAGTAACGAACTGATCGTAAATCGAAATGCGCGTCTCCGACAAGCTTTACTCTCTCGCACGCGAATTAACTCCCATCCGATCTCTCGGTATATGTCGTCCTTCGCGAAAATACACGTTGGAACGCGAACTCATGGAAGAAGCGTATCTCTCTCTCTCTCTCTCTCTCTCTTTCTCTCTCTATCTCTCTCTATCTCTATCGATAAGTCGCTCGGAAAGTGCTTTCGTAAATTCAGCGAGTATCTGTCATGAATTGTGAAGAAGCGGGAGGAAGTCACTAAAGAATCAGCGCACGATTGCTCGGCGTCCATCAATTTCAAGAGGAAACGAGAGAGATTTTTTCCGGAATTCGTAAGGCTCCAGAAAAATTACGCGTAGATTGCAGGGTTATGCACGCAATGAAAATCGATAATCTCTGGTACGGAGATAAAAAAGCATGACGGTTATATTTCAGTATTCATTGATATTAATAATTTTTATAAATTATTTTTTATGATTTGGAGTATTTTGTTAATAATGAGTGACTCTTGATAAATTTTAACAGTGTGCATCATTTTACAATTTTCTGTGCAATTAAAGAATTAAACGACGTGATTTTGCGTCTCGTTATTCGCTCTCGCTACCATCGATCACCAGATTAATCTCTCTTCGCACGTACGTTTTTTTCCTCTGGTCAAATGATTGCGCGACGTATTATGCCCGTGAAAAAGACGCCTGTTCATACAGGGCGACGAGCGTGCATTAAATTTGAATCTGTTGGGATGAGAACGTGAGAGGGCGACAGCGGTGGAATATCAACAGATGGTGTTTTAATCGCGGCACCCTTTACCGTTGAAAGAGTGGGTTAAAAGAGGGAGAACGCGCGGAGAGGAGAGAGAGAGAGAGAGAGAGAGAGAGGGACCGTCAGAGGGACATAGCCGCGGAGCGGAAGCGTCGGAGGACGAAGGACGAAGGGGAGAATGAGCGGCGCGGGAGACGGCAGGGGTACCGCCGGATAGTAAATGATTGTCGATTAAAGTGTCCCCTCCGGTCAGGACCACGGCAGGCCCAATGGTTAGATTGACAAATGGTTTGCGAAATCTGCATTCGTTGCGAAGTATTCGCTTGCCAATTTTACCCGGGAGTCGTACTCGACCATTTGTTCACTGCTCTACATTCTACCATGAGCTCCATGAAAGAAAAAAGAAAGAGGGGAAAAAAATAGAAAAGAAATAAACAGACGCGCGCGTCGTGTTTGTCTATCGGGATCGTGATCCTTATCGACTTTGTCCCATGGCGATCTATCGATAGATGGACGCGCTCTCAGCAGCGATGAATGAGGAAAAAAAGAAGGAAAAAAATTGTCGAAAGTACTGTAGAGCTTCGTGCACAGCCTTTTCGCGCTGCGCTCCCGATATCGATTCGATAAGCTGCTAATTAACGGAATGAAAAGCGCGGTGAGTTCAACCTTGCTTCATTCAATGTCTAACGATATTTCATTTTGAATGGATAAACTTGTGTTGAGAATTATCTAATATTTAGCTACTTTGCAGATATTTAAATAAATTTGATGGGATTTTTATACAAAATAAATGAGCCTATCAAAAAATATTTATGTAGATATTATAAATAATAATGGAAAACAAAAGATTAATTTTTTTAAATTTTGTATTATATATTTTTATTTTATTGGTATACAGAACAAAATTAGTATTTTGAATAGACGTAATTTACTTACACGAAGAATTTTATATAGTTTTGTCAAGAAAAATATTTCTTATTATTCTCAATAATAATCATTAAATTGAGAGGAAAAAATATTCGGTGAAAAATAACAATATCAATCTTCAAATACAGAATTAGAATCTTTTATTACTATTATTATCAAACTAATTATATTTTGTTTTTTAAATGACTTACAATATTAAAATAAAAATATATTTTTTGCTGAAATTTAAAATTATCAAACTTTTTAAAGGTTTTATATTCTTGCTTACATATGAGACAATGGTTTGAGACTAATTTTTCTCTGTATAATAAAAAGAATTGTGTGTATTTCTTTGACATTGTTGATCGATGGATATTTTTGTGTAAATTTTGCGATTGTTAATTTTTTTAAATTGAAAACCCGAGTTTTCGGCTCAGGAATATTTTACGTTGATATATATATATATATAAGTTTTAAAATAGAAACTCAAGAAATTCTAAAATGTAATATGACCAGTTTCTAAAGGTTAAAGTCGATTGTGAAGTGACTATAGTATTTACAATGGATGGTTATAGGCAAAAGCAGATCAGGGTGATAAGTGTTTTATCGAATGAAAGTCGATTGAATTCTTTTGGACACTGTCGTCGTATTTTCAGTACGACACGCTTCGGCGGCCAAATATTCGTGGCACGTTTCGAATCGTCCGAAGTATCCGAGTCGTCCGAGCGAGTTGAACCCGAGCGACTTCTTCGTGCGTACAGCGATCGTTTGATCGTGCACAATTGACAAGGAATTAAGAGAACAGAGTCGAAGTCAAAGGTCGGGACCCTTCACTTTGAGACTTGATTGTTCGACGAGAGAATACGTCGCGCCGACGGCGAAACGCTTTGGATTGCTCTGATAAATGATTCGACAGATTCGCTCACTTCTTTGTCTACTCCACAATGATTTGCCTTGTCTTGAATCTCATTTCATCCGTCGTACGTTAACAAGCAAGAAATATATATGGCAATTTAATTTTCCGAACGATGTTTTAGTGAGAGCTACTGTAAATGAATATCCGGAACGAAAGTAGACAACAAATGGTAAAATAACATATCGATATGCGTGTTTCGGCTTTAATTTTTAATGTTGTATTATATCACCGAAATATTAATATGTAAATTTCACGATCTATTGGTTGGAATAAGCCATTTCCACGAAAGCTATGCTACAAAATCATATCAAAATTATATCATCAATATTGTATCAAAAGGAAAATTATTTCAAGTAAATTTTAGAGCCTTGCATGTTTATAAATATATAAAAAGTATCGACATACACACACACACATAAATAAAAATAAATAGATTTTAGTGACATATATGATAAAGAGTTAAAATTTGTAGCAAAACGTACGCTAACACGGCGTATCTCATTAAGCGGCGGTCGTTGTGAGACGGAAATGAAAGTTCCTTTTTTTTTCGCGACGATATAAAACGAGACTTTTCACCGTTGAATTATCCCCGTGCTCCTGAAAAATTAACTTAAAATCTTACCGTCGTGCTCTTCCGGGGGCGGCACCTTGGCGCAGCAAATGAGAACGGTGCAGCGTTACAATGGCGATTTAAGGGAAAGGGTCGGGGGAGTCAATTTACATTTAATCTACAAACATTCTTACACTCCTTGTCTCGTTACTTTCTATTAAAAGGGAGCTGTTGGGCGCTGGAGTAATACGCTTGTTTGCCGTGTGTGTGTGTGCGACGATCGATATCGTGGCGCGATAGCAGTGGTCCATATTCATGTAGCTACAGCATCTCGATCGCGCCTTCGTAGACGGGCTCTCCCCTTTCTTCAAAGAAGGAAAACGCGAAAATTCCACGAGCGGAACCGGAAGATGCTGCTCGTTCATACTTACTTCACGAAATTCCGCGATATATTCTCCGGCCAATATCTGCTGTTCATGATTGCCCACCACGGGCCGATAGTTCCGTGTCGGGCAGAAACAACGAGGTCGGATGGACGGGGCACGGCGGCTGTTTAGGCCCCGGATTTCCAATCGGGAGTATTAAAGTTCGTTCCGTCTATTCCGCGCCCGCCTCGAGCCAGCCGGTCGCGTCTGTCGGTGTGTCGTACTCCGTGATATTCATTACCAAATATTTGAGCTTTAAAATGAGGAGTGTACACACACATATCTGTGTACGTACCACATCTGTCGATTTCATAATTTGCACGGTGTACGCAATCGATCGCCCGCGACGAGTACATCCGTCGGCGGTATTTTCGGTATCGCGCACGTACGCGAGATCTATTTTCGTGTTACATGCCGATGTGGATCGATGGCCCTCTCGTTATATCGACGATGCGCGTTTTATCGAGATGAATCTGCAATTCCATTTATAAATCAGCATATGGAAATGGGAAGGTAAAATCGCTGAATTTAGAATTTTAATTAGCCTTCGATTGCAGTGTCTTCTATTAATTTTACCGGCAATTTTCACGTTAACGTTGTAATATGTATTTTGATTTGCATCTGTTCGTTGCGCAATAATTAGGTAAAAATAAAAAAATTTACATCTTGGAGGAGCCCCGAACGTTCTCTTGTTATATTACTTTACATCATACATAATGTATGAATCCCCTTCATATAACACCAGCTTTTTACATTATAAATTTAAAAGTTAAAATTAAGATATGCAACGATAGAAATAATTTGTAAATAGACAAAATTATATCATTGATAAGACTGCGAGAGAAGATCGTTTTTGATTGCAAATTATGTCAAGTACATTTGCACGATCTAAATTGCCATTCTTTCTAGTATGAATATAATTACCATTATTAGTAGTCTAATAATCGTCACGGTAAATTTAAATCTCTTCAATTCGCAGACGTTATTGGTTTTGTAAATCAGCGTGTTTAACTCGGCATCGAGCGCGGCAACTCGCATGACAGGTTGGTAATAAACAAAAACGAGGGCGGGCGGGAGGAAAAACGCGACGCTGCGCCACCCTTCGCGAGCGTCGAGGTGATAAATCCTGCGGGGAGGATGGCGGCCCTTGCTTCTTTCGAGTTTTAACTCCTGCAACTTTCTTATTTATGTGTGGCACGAGCACGAATGGATTTCGCCCCGTTAAAGTTCCCGTTGCTCTCGTCGAGACGGTTCGAAAACCGGCGCGTCGAAGGAGACCCGACACGGGTCGCTCCGAAAGGGGGAAACGAGGGCGGTCTCGGTTAGCGAATTTAAATAAAAAGAATATCGTTTCTCGCGGAAAGTTTTCCGACAGCAATTACGCCTGCAAGCGCGCACTTTCGGAATATGGGTCGCGCGTAATTTGGAATTTCTGCTGAAGTTCATGTCGAGTGAAGCGACTCGGCGCTAAAGATTCGCCGCGGCTAAAACTGCCCATTATGTGCCACACGCGAGTGGTTAATTATTAGCGACAATTAACATATTTTCTCGAAATTGTAATATATAACAATTAAATTCACTAAATTCATTTAGCTCTATTTAGCACTTTTATGATACCCGAGATTACATTTTCGATATTAATACACGTAATGACGAGAGCGAAATAATGTCGAGATATTCGGGCGTAGAAAGAGTTGTCCGATTGGAATTTGGGTCTATTTGCGGAATATCCTGTTATGTTTGTGCGTAGTCGGATAGTAGTCCCATTGGAAGGACGCCCCACTTACATGACTATCACGCAGGGGGATTACACCATTATCGTAATCGCATAAATCCTACGCGCCGCCGCTACGCATACCGATTCGTCTATGTCCTTTACACGCTCGGCTGGTCGCGTTACTTATAGACTCTGCGGTCGTATATATATATATATATATCCTTAGTCGGAGTCTCTCAGATTCTCTTCTCTTCTTTGTTTCAGGTAGGTGAGCAACGCGTATATCGGGGCCTTGGTCGAGCCAACCGGTTATTTATGTGACACGCGGCGCTCGAGACGGTATGATGTCGACGACAAAATATCGCCGAATGCTGCGACGTTCTTCCTGCGCTGCGCGTTCCGCAGCTAAGGTTTGACAGATACGAATATGCGAGACGTCGCGCGTCCCGACGTCGGCGTCACCCCGGCATCGTCGTCACGCGGATGTTAAGCTCGGATCTAGAGACCGAGCGAACGAGCGCAAACGAACACGAGTGAACAACCCTGCCTCAATGCGGTTGTCCTATGTCGCTTTCCTACCTGGCGGAAGCAAATTGTTCATTCGCGCACGGTTTGAGAGGCATCGCGCGCGCTTTTGCGATATTATGTCGCGCTAGTGCTCGTTGAAATCCTTTCTACATGAATGCGCGTAACGTGATTCTGCGCGCTCGTAAGAAATCGTTCCGTGGGTTTCGAATTTTGAAGGATTACACCTTCTCGGATGTATCACCTAAATTATTATGGTTTAATAATGACGGGATTTATTATGAATTCAACATAATTGATAAGTAGAAAAAGTCTGGAAAAATGTTAATCATCTTAATTTAAATTGCTTTTTAAAGAACCACCGTTGCCAAAGCAGCTTTTCTCAAGACGCAATATATATCGGATGTACTTTCAAGTTACAAAAGTCTTTTGAGCTTGTAGACTCTTCACAGAATTTGAAATCAGCGTGCACCAATCAATATCGTCTCGAACTCGATGCCTCATGCCTAACATTTTGGATTAAGTTGAGCAATATAAACATTTTCACTACTTTTTGCAACGACAATTTATTTTAAATGGATACTACACGACACGCACGTTCTCGCGTTATCTAAAAGATACTCGATCAACAATTTATTGGTGATTTCGAATTTGGTCTCAAGAATGCGTTTGTGTGTTGTGACAAACTCGATGTGTTCTGCGTAACATGCTTCTTTTCACGGACGTTCAGACATGCGAACGTACGCAATTGCGTGCGGCAGATGAACGCGTCATGCCGAGCTGAGAGAGAAAGAGAAAAGATCGGGCACTATAGCATGCTGAATTATTAAACAGTGCACTCTGGCTTATCTCCTTCGCATATTCCGACACCTATGCCCGACTCAATCCCGCTCGTATTATTGTCTCGCAAAGTAGACTTCTCTCCTACCTCTCAACTTAAGATGGAGAGGTCTATGCGCGATCGTGTTTCATGTATTTGGATATAAATTATTTCTCGCATTGGGATAGAATGAAACGGAGAGAGATTCTCTTCCGGATTTGTATAATAGAATCCTGCTGAATTTCTCTCCCCCTTTCTGGCAAAAGTATCTGCAGTTTGACACACGATGGTGCGCGCATAATTAACATGTATACGAGAGGGTTATACTCACGGCCCCTTCACGGATCTTTTGAATTGTTCAGTGTCAAGGCTAATTGGAGTATGTCAAGTGTAATTGACAATGATGTAGACGTGAAGTGTATTATAACTAAAAGATGAGTTAACACAGTGTACGTGATATACTTCAACGGACAGCGTTGCAACGATGACTCAGTTGATGTAAGTTGTTTTTCTTTACTTTAGAAGTGTATTTTCTAAATTTGTTTTTCTTTCACTCTTTTCGATTTTACTAAACTTCGCTTTGAAACTTACAAGATTAATTAGCAGCAACCGCGTTACGTGATAATCATGGTGAAAGATATTGCGAATCTAGCGGTTCAGGCACGGGAATGAAATTCTTTGCAACAATAGCGGCAGGAAACGCATCAATTTTTCACGATTTAATGATAGTAAAGCGATAACACCAGATTACTAGTCGTACTACGTACAAAGAAGAACCTCTTTCGCACGATATAGCCCGTTAATGGTGTTTCGGTAGTCAAATGTCATCTAATCTACGTGAAATTTGTGCCGCGGTTAGAATTCTAAATCAGTTGCGATACCGTGATACAAATGAAGTACGTGCATGAGTAACCTCGCTGTTTGTCATATCGTGCTCCAAGAGCTGGAAGTCGGTCGAAGACTCGCGTATTCCGGGACGCGCTATCAGGCCTCGTAAGGCCTTAAGATTCACCGGTGTCATTATTCTGCGCCGAGCGTACGATATAGTCGGGCGGAGGAGGCGCAACCGAACAGAGAAGGTAATTCGGGTTACATGCCCGGGTGTAATGGGTGGTCTGACCGGGTTCCCGGTAGCTTGGCGGCGGGAATACGTCGGCGGTCTCGGAGGTCGGACGGTCGGTCGGTCGGTCGGTCGGTGCGAGGTAGGAAAACGCTCCTGGCGCGAGAGGGATCGAGCGAATGCGGCGGGGGATGAATGTATGGGCTTCGCTTTTGGGCGCCGCCGGGATTCCTACGGGCCCGTAGGAACTTGCTGCTTGCTCATAAAATGCAAACGGGCGGCAAGTTTAAGTTTAGACAGCCCCCTCCGCGAAACCCTTCCCTCGCGTCGCCAGCCGCCCCCGTTCTGTCCTGTCTCCCTTTCGCCCCTTCGCTCCAGCACGGGAGCCTGAGGCTGCCCTAGTCAGCCTCCGTAACCAACCGCAGGCCGACAATAATGAAATCCATAAATCCGTAAGAGAGCACGCGGAACCACCCCGTGCCGCCGCGTCCAGGGATTTCTCCTCTCTTCCTTTGTCCCGCTCTCTCTCTCTCTCTCGTTTCCTCTTCAATACGGCAACATCCCGTACCGTCTATGCACGTACTGTGCTACCTTTCCCGCTCTAGCGAGTCTTCGACTTCGTGACCCTCGACTGAATCTTATTGCCAGTGGAAACGTCTTTACGACTCTCCGCTAGTGACGCGAGACCGAGTTACATGCATACATATCTCTCGGGGATTCGGCACACCGGCATCGTAAGATGCGCTTTGAATTGCGCCGGGTAGGTTCGCAACAGAAAGGTTTCCAGAAAGGAAACTATCTTCCAATCTCGGGAAAGTTAATCATCGCGCTACGAGTTATCTCTGGTTGAATATTAGAACTGAATTTAATTAGTTTCTCGGGTATTAAGGCTCATTTGTACCATCCTTTTAGGGATAAGTCACAGTGTTAAATGTAATATACATTTTCTTTCTCTGTTTACATGAATAAAGCTGTTATTTAGAAAATGATAGCAAATTATTAGATTTACTAACTCATACTATTAATGCAGTCGAATTGATGCATGTGGAATGAATGGATCTCTTTGAAATCGATATATACATTCAGTTTTGCAATACCACGAGAGTTTTATTGAGATGCGAGTAACATCAATGCGATAAAAATGTTTTGATCCTAGTAACATTTCGCGATACTGAATTTTAAACCATTTTGAAAATAAACCATTCAAATGTGCGTTGCGAGCTTTATTACTATGGAGTGTAGTTTACGTTCGCCGATGTAATCTAGCTCTATATTACGGTGTTGGCGTCCCGCAAGAGCTGGTGATCGGGATGAAATATCGATTGTCACGCGGTTTCGCGGCCGGCTCTCGGGCGACGTCGAACGTGCCTCTGATTGATTCGATGCCGCCCGCATCGAAAGGAACTGGCGGCACTCGAAGAGAGAGAGAGCATTGTTATGCTAACGGAATCTCGATGACTTCCTATCGATCGCGGCGACGATACGGAAAGCGCTCGGGGCCCCGCGGATTTTTCCATTTCGAAGGTTTCATTTGTAACCGGCTCTGTAAAGACCGCTGGTATTTTCTCGACGTGTGGTGTATTATTCTGCAAGATCGTTTCCTCCTCCTTCGCCGACTCGCTCCGCGAAGCATTAAGATGCTTTAGAAACGGACTAGATGGATCTACTCGAAACAGACTCGTTGATCGAATATAAATATCACTCGCACAAAAGCCGAGAGCAATGAGGCGCGCGTATTGTGTTGCAGTGGATGACGGCGAGGTAGAAAACGATAAGATGAAATACGACAACGATGGATAGCGGATGTTAGTTTTGAGTTAGTGTATGTTTGTCTTAGACTTTGTGACAACAGAAATTTGTGGCGTAAACTGTGCGAATGTAGCAAATGTATGATGATCGAATTTGAAATTCATTTGTGTTAATAATACACTGAAATTGAATATGCATCTCAAATTGACAAGGGAATTGCATTATCTCGCTTTTTTTTTCATAAAAATATAAAGGTAATCCCATTTGTGTCATTTATAGATTATATATGGATCAAAGTGTACATTTTCGATTCAAATTTATCGTAGCTTTATCTCGTTGTTGGTCGTTCTTATCGATGGCATAAAATAAGGTTCTGCAATCTCTTTAGCCTTATTTTTTTACTCTCGTTCGTATAACTTATCAATAACTGAACTCTCTCGTGGCCTCACCATCGGAATTTCCGCCTTGCTGGATTAAATTACACTTCATACGCGTCAATTTATTTGGGTTCCCGCGCAATTTATCGGTTTGCTCGCTCCGCTCGTACCGCTGCCGAAAAGTTTACTCTCCCAGTAGAAATTAACGAAACGTCTCTCGATCTCGCTTTCGTCGGTCGTTTGTTGACGTTCTCCCAGCGAGAGGCGACGCGACGGTCGTTTCAGAATCTCGAATCCGCATCCGCGTCACGAAGCGACGACGAACAGCGAAGAAAGCTGTAAGCCCGCCGATCTCGGCTCTCTACCGGGATTAACGTTACAGTCTCGAGCAACAACCACACCCGCTCGAGTGTAACTACGAAAGCCCGCCTCTGCTGACAAGCTCATCTTAGACCGCGTGCACACCAGCGAAGGATAAGCGGTGAACTGTAAGCTGTGGAGCGAGGAGGGGATGAGGTTGACTTATTGGCATTTATGCGAGTAACGAGTAAAATTGATCTGTCATGTCTCAATCTTTCTTTCCATTTATCAATCTTACATTTTTGCATTTAAAATACATAAACAGTACACTACGTTGTCTCCTGGCATATTATTTTCTATTCGCTCAAGCGGATTAAACAAAGTTCAAATGCAGTTTATCGATTGCCGATGTACACGCTCATCTTGTACGCTGTCCACCATCAGGCGGCTGTGCAATTTCTTACAAGTGGTCCTTGATCGACTATGTGCATGTATCACCGACGAACAGCTGTTGCGCTTCGTAAGGTGCGGCGAACATGATCACTTGGCTCTAACAGTGTATCAAATGCGCGAACCATGAGCTTCCGTTGCTGTTGGAAGCATCTCTTGACGTTCACAATGCAACTGCGCCTTCCCGAAATATTCATAGCGCTAAATGCTCCCGAGACTTGCGTCATTCAGCATGTCGTCTTCGTGACACAAGCATTTGCCTGCCAGAAGATTACCTTGCTCATCGTTTCGCTTCGTATTCGTCCGCGGCATGCTTTAACACGTTGAGTGACGGCAGCAATTTGCTAATTTTGTGAAGACTTCGCTAATGTTTTCCTGTTATGAAAGGTAACGAAATGTAAGCGACATTTCAATGTTCCAAAGACGTAACAATCCATATATATAGCACATTTGGTATTAAAATTTGATGGTCGTCAAATATTAAAGTGGGAAGACTCGTTAACAATTACTTTTGTATCAAATGAATCTATATCTACATATTATTAAATACAACTTCCAATTACATCTATTATATTTGCCAGCATTGGTACGAATTAGTTGTTCAACTTTACGCGATTACCACTAAGAGTTACAAATTTAATGAATGTCATATGCGTTTAGTTAACTTCAGCTGTAATTACAAATGTATTATCTGATAATTATTTGCCTTGATTATTGCCTCTTTTAATATCGATACCTTCTGTATCTGATCGATTCCATTACTATAATTGTGCAGTTGTCATCGGTATCGTGTTTTGGCAATGTTACATTTTGTTTGTTGTTCTCTATGTATTATTTTTACGTATGCTGATGTTTGTATTAATGGATCGTTCAGTGTTTGTCGAACGTTATTTTATACACAGAACATGGAATTCACGTTGAAATAAAATGCAGCTTCTATTCGACAGACGAACCCTCGTAACTTTCGAAATTTTGGTAAAGTTTCTTCATGCTCCGCGGAACTTTGTCCCCTCGTCACTCTTTCGTTCTCGTTCTCGTAGTCACTCGTCGTCGTTCGTTTCTGCGAAACGTGCAACGAAGTAGCAATTTGTTACAAAACAAGACACACATCGTCCCGTAATACGCTACACATGTATTCGTTATTCCAACGTGCACGCTCAAGTAACGTTGTATACACGGGGTATTCCAAGTTTTCCGTGTCTTCTTTTATATCCATAGATTTCGTAATTTTGTCTTGCTGGCGACGATTTTTCTTTAACAAGGTTTCGATTGAATGCCACATTTCGTTTAACAGTTATCTTCATGTATTTTGATTAAATTATGTTATAAAAAGTCTGCATAGAACTCTCTCTCTCTCTCTCTATGTGAAACGTGTCTCCAATCAATATACAGTTTAACCAATCAGTACCATCAATATTGTTGAAGAAAATCTATGTTTTATGTTGCTCCTTACCTAGAAGCTCCTTACGAAGTTGCATGGAACCTGAAATACCTTATATATACATATATACGTATAGCGGAATGGATGGAAAGAGGCAGCCCGGAGAATAGAATGTATATTTGGGAACAAATACAATTTGAATGAATTAGCAGTAAACTGGAAATGGGCAATCCAGGGTTACCTGACCCGGGGGTTACCGAGATCTCTCTTTCTCTTTCTCGTTACCTCCTTCCTCCCTTCTTGGCTTTGCTCTTCCTGCTTTCCCCCTTTCCTTCACTTTCACTCGATTCTGTCTTCTCTATTTCCTTCATTCCTCTTATTCTATTTAGTCGCCGTTCGTGCATCCTTCGTTACACATTACTATGTCGTTGTCTTTCGTTTTCCTGCTCTTCCCCCTCTCTGCCAATTTTCTCTCATCTCTGTCTTTCTGCGTAACGTCGATCTGAACGATATTTTCAGACGGAAATTCCGCAGCGACACGGAGAGAAACATTTCACTTTGAGTGGTTTCCTTCTATGGGTGCTTTTCTCTTTGTTCGCGCGTATACGGGCTGTTCTGCCTTTCTTTATAGGGTTCTTCGTAAACAACCGTGCACGTAGAACATTGTCGATATCTACTTTACGTACACGCTTCACTGAAAGTTACTCTTACTCAGAATCCTGGAGGGCTGTTGGTCCGGGCCGCATGTATATTGATTAAGTTCTAAAACTGCTTGGTGTCTCGCCAAAGAGTAAACTATGCACGATAAATAATCTTTGCAGCATCGTTTTTTATACGTTTAATAAACTCAGTCATACGTTTCTTATCATAAGCCTATCATAAAATATAGCTCTCCGTACCATCGATATATATCACTTCAATTATATCATACGTGTCGTTCATTGTACCGCAATACCTTTTTATCATCTTGTATCAGCGTGATTTAATAGTTACGATTGTCAGCGTAAACACAGCAAGCAGCAGAAGATCCTATCGAACGCTTTGCTCGGCGTGTTTTCATTTGTGGCAACATACATTGTAACAAGTATGATTGCGGCAATTTTTGCAAAGTGAGTATCTCGCGAAACAGTCCCACGATACAGAAAGTCGTAGCGTCTCTATGGCCGACATTTTTCTTGGCCTGCATTTCGTGAAGTACACACCGAGGTATCGTAGATTACACGGCAGCCTCGATGGCGAATTGCTGGTAGACAGATACGAAATGCGCATCGATACATTAGCGTTACCCCGGGCTCGCTCGAGCAAAAGGCATCGCCGCGCGTCGTACCTGCCGCTAGCAAAATGGCAAAACAAATATAGCGTAATACCGCGCGATATACGATACACTACCGCTTCACCTTATTTCGCCACGGAGGATATTTGTTCAAATTTGTGTTTGCATTACATTCGAAAGGCGCTATTTTAATAATGGTATCCAACTTCGTTTTCCCCTTTCGCGTTTTGCAACGTAAAACTACGAAATTGATGGCGCGCACTCTGGGGCGAAAAATCTTCAAAAAGTAATCATGTGTATTCCGCAGTAGCAGCTATATACACAGCTCCCCCACGGCAACCGTGTTCCTTAACTGTAAAATCTTTTCCTCCGCATTCCGAGGCGGAGGCGAATACAGTTATGTCACGTTCAAAATAACTTTGCTTAACGTTGCCGGGTGATATAATTCCGCGCTTCCTGCTCCGTGCACGCATTGTGTGTCACGCAACCATTGTTTTTATTATACGCGCGCGATGATTATGTCGGCGGGAAAAGTAACGTGTGCGCGGATGGTGCGAATTTAGCGATGTGAAATCTTCTTCGTGCGCGGCAGCGAGCGAAAGCGACTGTCCGTCTGAGAGAAAGAGATACGCATACATCTCTCTATTTTTTTTTTTTTTCCTAGCGCGATATACATTTTTGCTGAGCGCAATAAGTTTCCCGTTAATCTCGTAACACCGCTCATGCCGCGGACGTCCTTGCATTATTCTCGGGCGGAGATTCGTAATGCTTACCCCATGAATAATGTACTGGTTTCCCCGGGCGCAATCCCGCCGCCACATACTTTTAGTTGAGCCGACAGTTCGGAGTAGTTTTCAAATAGTTCTGGCGGACGTAAGTCCGGGCCGGCCCGATCTTTGCATTATCCCCGTTTCCGCGAGTGCTATCGTCTCCCGGAATGCGCAATCTCGCGTAATAAATCGACCGAACGTGGAAGGATAAAGGAAGGATTTGACGCCGACGATCTGTCCCGTCTAGAAAGTGTACACTCATGAATTTTACATTTATGAGCGGGGTAATGTGATTTAACGCTTACCTAACGCGCGAGCGAGCGAGCGAGCGAGCGAACGGCCGAAAATGCAAGCGGATAAGTAATCATTCGCACAACGGCTATTATCGCTTTCGGAAATCTCTCGATAATTGCGCGCGACAGTCATCCGCGCGGGAATCAGGGGTATCGCGTAATCGCGGGCAATCGTTACGTCGATGGTGCGTTTTATTATCGTGATTAATATCGGCGGTGCTATCGGCGAATGCAATACGTCTCTGTGCAATACGATGCGCTCTCTCCCGCTTCCGCTGCGACCTCCGGTCGTGTCGCACGCTGCCATGCGACGCCGCGTATATCTGCAGTGACAGCATTGACCTCTTTTGGCGGTTCATAAAGTGTTAACGGTCATATCTGACGGTAATTACGCTTGCTATTGTGATGTGTCACAAATTTCCCATGAAATTTGCCGTTTGTGCTCCGACCTTATCTCATCGCGCTCGCGTACGCGTCGCGCGTGCGGGTGTGTGTGTGTGTACATGTGGCATGCGTCCGATGTTTAAACCACGTGTCCAGCCTGCGGGGATAATTAGAACGCGCTGTGAATGAAACAGTATGGAAAATGGAGATTTCGAACGGTGTTACGATCGCGTTGCGCTAAAAGGCCGCCCGTCCCACGGGCATCCCGGTACACTTACGCTAGATCGCACTAATAAACGCCCACTCTCCGCTATGAATTTCCATCATCCAATTTTGTACAGTCTGTTTATCAGCAACGTATACGTATTTCTTTGTGCGTAGACGATACACGCGCATTTACATCCACCTTCCTCCGCATTTGCACATTTACACCGATTAATTTTGATTACTTCATAATTGATCTTTTTCTCAACAACAATATCAAAACGGTTAGCTTTTGATGGATATAAGTAAAATAAAATTATTTGAGGAAATTAATTTTCAGAAATTGCAAACAAATTATTGCCCGATAAAAAATATTTTATTATATAACTTGTTTATGTATTTTGTTTTAACTTTATTCGAAGCTTATTTGCGCAAATATTGATTTTATTTGCACGAAATAAGGTTTGTGTAAAGATTTTTTGTTCTTTTTTTTTAATTTGGCAATTTGGAGCTTTTATTTTTCAAGCTCGACAATAACTAATATGAGGTCGGGTATGTGTATGTGCGCCCTCGTAATCTATGTTCTATTGTTTCGTTTCGTTATTTCTTCGTCATAGTTTGCACATCCAGCACGGTTTGCGCACCCTTCCGTTTCGCCCCCGCCATCGTCGCATTCGGGCATTGGTATGTCGGCATTTTCCGTGACACCGTCCATGAATCGATACGGAATGTAGGCTTCATGGACAACGATTTTGCGTAGGCAGCATGGAGCGTACATATCGCGCAATATGTGAACAATCCGCTTATTCTTACCTCAAATGACATGTAATGAAAGTTAAATGAGCTTTGAGTTATACATACAGAGGGTAGATAATAATGTGAACACTTGGGAAATACACTACTTATTTTATTAATAAGAAATTAGCCTATTATTTGTTTTTAATGCAGATTTTATTCTTTGGACTGAGGTCATGTTTAAGTAATCATCAGTGCAATGTTATAGTATTCTTCTAATAGAATATTTTTTTAAGAGACATTAGAGAAAAAATCTGTTTTTCATTCTGTTCTTCAAAACTACTTATAATGACTCGTTTATATTTAAGTCAAGTTGGTATTTAAGTTATACGGGAATAATGTTGAATTTTTAAAAAGAGAGCAATTGGAATAGGAAATAAAAGTCAAATTTCTTTTTCCAACATCAATATAACTAATTAAAAGATGTTCTATTAAAAGAATAGTACCTCCATTGGTGATTATTTAAGCATTGTATGATTTTACTATAAACAAGACTTGTATTAAATACCAAAAGTAAGAAAGCTCTTATTATGAGAAAAAATAGTATATTTTTTAAGTGTTTACATTATTTTGTTTTTATCCCCTGTACATGAGATTTTGCATCAAATGGGTTCATATAACAATCTGTTAATCTTTAAAGAAAGGGATATATTATAACACATTTTTTAAGAAAAAAAGTAATGAAAGTCACAATTTATTAGCTTCTCTGTGCACCATTTTCTTCTAGATACATTTTTAAATGCATATATATAATATGCATTTTCTTCTGCCAGCTGCATTTTATGACCTTCATTACTTCTTTCGTTGAAATTAATTCTGCTGGGAGTGTAGTATTACTAATTATTTCTGGCTATTCTAGTTTTCTTCAGAATGTGATATTTACCACTGTCTGGTACTAAAGTAACAGTAGAGTAATGTAATAATCAACTTTTCTAGAAAATAAAATGGAACAGACAAGATGTTTATTTCAAAAGAAGCTTACTTAAATCAAATTGTGGAAAATTAATAATCAAATTGCTTCTATTTTCATACAAAATTGCCGTAATTGTTGCAGCTGCAAATTTTTATAAAGGGACAAAATTGCTTTACTGTATATGTTCTTTTTTTTTAATTTTTGTGAGCAACAAAACTTTTATCAAAGCATTTATAATATTAATGCACAAAAATGCATTTATAAATTTATATAATTTTTTATTAATTTCTTAAGATCGTTTGGAAGCAAAAGGTTAAATCCATGATATTACAGGTTTTTAAATTAAAGACGTTAAAACTATTAGATTGCTTGTTTTATAAATTAATGGCTGACGTGCTAAATTCATCACGATTATCTACTGCTAGAATATATGTATATATATATTTTTCTTTCTTGTTATATTTTTCATCGAACAATACGTATTTGAAGCGAGATACTTTGGCGGCTCTCGTAATATAGCACGGCTATTATTTCGTTCGCTGTGAAACATCCCGCGCGTATAATCGAGTCGGCAATATCTTCAAGATCTTACCCGCTGTTAACCGGATGGCCGGAGATGCATCAGCGTCTGTACGAAAAGCACCGAGTACTTTATGTTATTAGCTCTAACGCGGCGAGGAAATTATACTGGAAGAGCGAATTAAAGAAGAAGCAGTAGTACATCGGCCCTAGAAAAAAGGATTTAAAGGCATTACGGGGTGGAAAATACGTCTTGACGCGGGCTTGTGATATCGCGCTATCCATTAAGTTACAAGATGTCCCGAAACATTGATTTCTTCGAACAATTTCATTTTTCCTTGTAAAAGCTTAAATGTAGCTGAAGCTAGAAGCCAAACGCCGAGCGGCCAGAGCCGAACATCATATAGGCGTTTCCAGAGGGTACCATTCAATCAAACGTTAAAAATTCCCTGGTTATGAGATTTTTAACGAACTTTGAAAAATTTGCGTAGCGTTTAGTCATTATAATAAATAATCGATCATTTGCGATAAGACTTGTAATTTACCAATTGTTATAAATTTTTTAAACTAATTTTTATTGTTTTCCGCGCCTCACGCCTAAACGCAAAGTACGATTTCCTCCAAATTTGGCTGGAAATATCTTGTCCTAACGCACAATCGACTGATCGATCATTCGCGGGAAGACTTGTACTTTCCTAATTCTTATAAATATTTTTTAAATTAATTTTTATCGTTTTTTGCGCCTCACGACTAAACGCACCGTACGATTTCCTCCAAATTTGGCTGGAAATATCTTGTCCTAACGCACAATCGACTGATCGATCATTCGCGAGAGGACTTGTACTTTCCTAATTGTTATAAATATTTTTTAAATTAATTTTTATCGTTTTTTGCGCCTCACGCCTAAACGCACCGTACGATTTCTTCCAAATTTGACTGGAAATATCTTGTCCTAACGCACAATCGACTGATCGATCATTCGCGGGAGGACGTGTACTTTCCTAATTGTTATAAATATCATTTAAATTAACTTTTATCGTTTTTTGCGCCTCACGCCTAAACGCACCGTACGATTTCCTCCAAATTTGGCTGGAAATATCTTTCTTTAACGCACAATTGACTGATCGATCATTCGCGGGAGGACGTGTATTTTCCTAATTGTTATAAATATTTTTTAAATTAATTTTTATTGTTCTCTGCGTCTCACTCTTAAACGCACCGTACGATTTCCTCCAAATTTGGCTGGAAATATCTTTCTTTAACGCACAATTGACTGATCGATCATTCGCGGGAGGACGTATATTTTCCTAATTGTTATAAATATTTTTTAAATTAATTTTTATTGTTCTCTGCGTCTCACTCTTAAACGCACCGTACGATTTCCTCCAAATTTGGCTGGAAATATCTTTCTTTAACGCACAATCGACTGATCGATCATTCGCGGGAGGACGTGTATTTTCCTAATTGTTATAAATATTTTTTAAATTAATTTTTATTGTTCTCTGCGTCTCACTCTTAAACGCACCGTACGATTTCCTCCAAAATTGGCTGGAAATATCTTTCTTTAACGCACAATCGACTGATCGATCATTTGCGGGAGGACGTGTATTTTCCTAATTGTTATAAATATTTTTTAAATTAATTTTTATCGTTCTCTGCGTCTCACTCTTAAACGCACCGTACGATTTCCTCCAAATTTGGCTGGAAATATCTTTCTTTAACGCACAATCGACTGATCGATCATTCGCGGGAGGACGTATATTTTCCTAATTGTTATAAATATTTTTTAAATTAATTTTTATTGTTCTCTGCGTCTCACTCTTAAACGCACCGTACGATTTCCTCCAAATTTGGCTGGAAATATCTTTCTTTAACGCACAATCGACTGATTGATCATTCGCGGGAGGACGTGTATTTTCCTAATTGTTATAAATATTTTTTAAATTAATTTTTATTGTTCTCTGCGTCTCACTCTTAAACGCACCGTACGATTTCCTCCAAATTTGGCTGGAAATATCTTTCTTTAACGCACAATCGACTGATCGATCATTCGCGGGAGGACGTGTATTTTCCTAATTGTTATAAATATTTTTTTAATTAATTTTTATCGTTTTCTGCGCCTCACGCCTAAACGCACCGTACGATTTTTTCCAAATTTGGCTGGAAATATCTTTCTTTAACGCACAATCGACTGATTGATCATTCGCGGGAGGACGTGTATTTTCCTAATTGTTATAAATATTTTTTAAATTAATTTTTATTGTTCTCTGCGCCTCATGCTTAAACGCACCGTACGATTTCCTCCAAATTTGGCTGGAAATATCTTTCTTTAACGCACAATCGACTGATCGATCATTCGCGGGAGGACTTGTATTTTCCTAATTGTTATAAATATTTTTTAAATTAATTTTTATTGTTCTCTGCGTCTCACTCTTAAACGCACCGTACGATTTCCTCCAAATTTGGCTGGAAATATCTTTCATTAACGCACAATCGACTGATCGATCATTCGCGGGAGGACGTGTATTTTCCTAATTGTTATAAATATTTTTTTAATTAATTTTTATCGTTTTCTGCGCCTCACGCCTAAACGCACCGTACGATTTTTTCCAAATTTGGCTGGAAATATCTTTTTTTAACGCACAATCGACTGATGGATCATTCGCGGGAGGACGTGTATTTTCCTAATTGTTATAAATATTTTTTAAATTAATTTTTCTTGTTCTCTGCGCCTCATGCTTAAACGCACCGTACGATTTCCTCCAAATTTGGCTGGAAATATCTTTCTTTAACGCACAATCGACTGATCGATCATTCGCGGGAGGACGTGTATTTTCCTAATTGTTATAAATATTTTTTAAATTAATTTTTATCGTTTTCTGCGCCTCACGCCTAAACGCACCGTACGATTTCCTCCAAATTTGGCTGGAAATATCTTTCTTTAACGCACAATCGACTGATCGATCATTCGTTGGAGGACGTGTATTTTCTTAATTGTTATAAATATTTTTTAAATTAATTTTTATCGTTTTCTGCGCCTCACGTCTAAACGCACCATACGATTTTCTCCAAATTTGGCTGGAAATATCTTGTTCTGATGCACAATCGACTGATCGATCATTTGCAGGAGGACGTCTACTTTTCTAATTGTTATAAATATTTTTTAAATTAATTTTTATCGTTTTTTGCGTCTCACGCCTAAACGCACCGTACGATTTCCATCAAATTTGGCTGAAAATATCTTGTCCTAACGCACAATCGACTGATCGATCATTTGTGGGAGGACGTGTATTTTCTTAATTGTTATAAATATTTTTTAAATTAATTTTTATCGTTTTCTGCGCCTCACGTCTAAACGCACCATACGATTTTCTCCAAATTTGGCTGGAAATATCTTTCTTTAACGCACAATCGACTGATCGATCATTCGTGGGAGGACGTGTATTTTCTTAATTGTTATAAATATTTTTTAAATTAATTTTTATCGTTTTCTGCGCCTCACGTCTAAACGCACCATACGATTTTCTCCAAATTTGGCTGGAATTATTTTTCCGTAACGCACAATCGACTGATCGATTATTCGCAGGAGGACGTGCATTTTCCTAATTGTTATAAATTTTTAAAGTTAATTTTTGTCGTTTTTTCCGTTTTACGCCTAAATGCAAAATACAATTTCCACCAAATTTGGCTGGAAATACCTTGCCTTAACGCATAATAGACTGATTAGTCATTCGCGAGTGTCATTAATTGTTTAGTGGTTTTTTAAATTGTTAATTACGTTCATCAGATGAACACAAGGAACGCTGTTTGTAAGTTTCTATGAAAATATTTTTTTAATTCTAGAACGACTTAATTAACCGTATATGAGAAATTTTTATGAAAATGCACTTTTGCAAAACATATGTGATTACCAGAATAATGCAACTATTTTTTTTTTGTAAAGTACATTACCGCTTTTTGCCGCAACCAGAGCCGACGACGACGACGTAGCGGTTTCACGGCTCCAAATGATAAAAATTAATTTATAAAATTTCTATAACATTTAGGAAAATCCGCGTTCTCCCGCGAATGATCGATCAGTCGATTGTGTTTTACGGAAAGATATTTCTAGTCAAATTTGAAGGAAGTCGTACTTTGCGTTTAGGCGTTAGGCGCGGAAAACGATAAAAATTAGTTTAAAAAATTTATAGCAATTGGTAAATTACAAGTCTTGTCGCAAATGATCGATTATGTATTATAATGACTAAACCCTATGCAAATTTTTTAAAGTTCGTTAAAAATTTCATAACCAGGGAATTTTTGACGTTTGATTGAATGGTGCCTTCTGGAAACGCCTATATGACGGTCGGCTTTGGCCGCTCGGCGTTTGGCTGCTGCCTTTGACTGCTAGCTTCAGCTATATAAAGCTTAAGAGAAGTCATTATTAGTGGGTGTTTATTGAATTTATTAAATTACAAAATAAAGAATAAATTATTACTAAATTTTATGGTATAATTACACAAGTATGTTGAAATGAAAATGTCATTACGAGGTGAAGTTTGCAATTAATAGGACATGGTTTTATTTCTCATTTACAATCTGATTTTCAATTTCAATTAAAGCTTTTCAGCCATTTTAGTCGTTTTTTAATGGATTATTGACCATTTTACCATTTCTGTCAGTATGTCTCTATGAATTTTATTGGATATCGAGATATCAGCATCGGTGCTTTTGAGACACCGTGTATGTTGCATAGGTAGCTGCGGGGCAATATTGTGTTTCTTTTTCGATGTTCTGTACCCCCATGCGGGTAATCACGTCGCCCGACCTTTAACTTTCTCTCTTCCTCCCGCGAGCCGTTGTTAAAGCTACGAAGGAATAGAGACAATCACGATTCTCGATCGGAGCAACGTCCACGGTATATACCACGGTAGCTTGTGGTTTATACCGCACCCGGGAACATAAGCGGCTTCCTGTTTATCCACGCGGTTTATACGCGCGAAAAAGTCCCGGAGCAGAAAGCTGACATCTCGGTATTATTCTGTTAGTACGGCTTTTTTTGTACAATGCCTGCAACATTGTAACGTTTCTGTACAATTCGATAAGGAAGAAACGTGAAGAGTACAAATAATGCGAAAATAGTGATACGCGTGATTAATGTTATTGCTTTCTTCAACCCAAGAAATCTAGCAAGCATATACATATTTATGGAATATTCTAATATTACAGGATTAATATTACAGGATATTCGTGTTATTTGAATTTTTACAATTTACGCATAATATATTGCTAACAGAGGTTCTCTGAAGACAAAGGAATTCCTGCGAGAATCTCGAGTGACATTCTAAAAACGGTCGCAATTACGTTTATATTGGCATCACGAAATTCGTAATTTTGCCTAGTACTTCAACAATTCAGGTAGAACTTGGCCCGGATTCAATCTCCGAATGCGGTCGGGTGCTCGCCGGCGATGCCGCTTCTCTACCTGGCACAAGAATTAACCACCGGATGAACACGAATCGACGCGAATTGCGAATTCCCTTTTCCGCTCGAATGTCCTCATCTTCAGCGCGCGGTGCATACCAGTTTCGAATTGAATCAGTCGCGTTCCGTCGCGCCATTGCGCCATTGCCCGGGCTCTCCCGGTTTTCAGGTTCCCGAAACAGGTTCGTTCGCGTGTCGCGAGGGCATACACCACTCTCAGATGAAGAGGGACGAGGAAGAGATGCACCGAATCCAACCGCAGCGAAACGCACACGTGGGATCCTCGACACTGGGTACTAATATGCACGTTACAAAACAAGCGTGAATTTCTCTTCGTGGACAAATCTGTAGGAGCATCGTGTGCCGAATGTTGAAGTAGTCGGAAGAAATTGTTCGATTCTTTACTTTAATTCCAATATCAATATTTTCTGGAGTTCCTGCGGATTCGTTCGCCGATTTCCCGCATTACCGCCTCGCTAACGAAATCTACCGTAATGACAATGTCATAAATATAGATTAGGTCGTGGCTTATGTCCTAATAAGTTATACCATTAGCTCCGCAGAATGGATTTCGTTCGTAACGAGCGGATTAGAATCGCAATTGAAGCGCACGATGTACGACGACGGCGACGGCGACGACGACGACTACAAGTTGTCATTTCATAGCGCTGTTTATGAGCATATTACTCACAAGCTTTCACAAGCTATAATAGTAACTTGCGACTAATAAACTTATAAATAGCGCTATGAAATGGAAACTCATAGCACCACTAACATATTTTCTAGTCATTATCTTAGTAATCGTATAGAACGAGGATAAACGGATTCCGCGCGACGCAATTACATAAATCCGCGTATGGGATCGCACAGGATGAAACCTATGAAAAGATCGTTCCCGCGGCGCAAAGGATTAAATTTGGCTGCAACGCTTTTTGAAAACGTCACCTGTAACGCGCCGCACCTGCAGAACGGGGCGCGAGTGTAGCGTTTCATTTGGCGGCGAGAGGGACGTTGATTTTACGATTGTAGTATTGAATTGAAATTGGAGAAAAAGCAAGAATTAAAATTCTCATTCATCGGTGCAACATGGGAGGAGGAGGAAAGGGGAGGGGTAAATCTCGCGAAACGGATGAAACGTTGCATAATGCGAAGACAACGGTGCTTTGATCGCCTAACCCCAAATTGCTCCTGTCCGCCGAATAACGATGGGGGATGATTTTCCTGGTCCCGGGATGTTCGTCCCGAAGCTGCATTCGTGGTTGTGCACGTGTGCATCCGACGAGCGCTTTTGCCCTTCAACCTTTACCCCTCCTCTCTTTCTCTCTCTCTCTCTTTCTCTCTCTCTCTCTCTCTCTCCCATAGTCCATAGCTGTGTCATCAGACGCGTGCCGCAGCGATGCATCATGGAATGACGGGAATCGCGGCGTAACGCTTTACCCGCTCACAAATCACGCCACGCAACGTCGCCCGTGTGCCGCGTAACGTGTGCACACACGCGACACGATTATTCTCCCTCCCGACCTGGACCATACGGTCGCCACAGACGCCATCGGGAGGTCGTGATAAAAACGCTATGTGGCGACACCGCGGCGCCCCGTTCGAATTCCGCGGCATCGCGGAACCCAACACCCTACTCTTGGTCAGCAACAACGCGCCATCGCCGGGGCGATAGCGTCTGCTTTTCTGCATCTCTCCACGCAGGGAGAATGACACATTATACGGCCGTGTTCTCACGCCTTCGTTCAACGTGTCTGCATGCTTTATGCTAATGTAGCTGAACTGAAAACTCGATTTAACTTAGTTTTAAGGATTAGAAAAAGATAAAAAAGTAAGTTAAATCGAGATTAAAGATGTATGATTACGTTTCTGTATACAATTTAAGCATAATTCTTTTATCAATTTAAAAGTTATTTAAATCTTTATTTATTTTTTATTCTTATATATCTTAAATCGTATTTTGTGATACTTATTTACAAATTTGATGAGGCCATATTATTACGAATTAAATTAAAATGTTTTGCATGTACTAATAAAACTCTAATATTCTCGAAAAGATTTATTTAAATCTACTTACTTGTTTAAAATTGATTTATTTAAAATTGCAACAAAACAAAATCATTTTTGTTACATAAATTATTATAAGCCAAATTTTTTAGTGTTTTATAGTTGGTTTCTTGGGACCAAAATTCGGGTATTTGCAACCAAAAAATTTTTGTCATTGATTATGAAAAAATAAACTTGAAACTTAGAAATTAAAAGTACATATAAAAAAAATAATGCTGCACAATGGACGAGGTGCTAGCAGTATTTCTGCTTTTAAGAATCTTTACGAGGATAAGTATGTATACAAAAAGGATTACATATAAGTAAGGCATGAATAAAGAAAAATAAAGCATAAATAGCGATACAAATACTCGAGAACGGATTTCGATGCACACGTTATTGTTAAAGTAACGATGCTGCCAGTCCATGATTACATATAGTAGACAGAGATGCCCGGCCGTATACTGATCGTATATCATAACATTTTTACGTTCTATTCGGTTATGCGTACTTTCGAGTCGGACGTAAATGTCAATCCGGTTTTATAGTTGGCGCGCACTGCCAGTCATGTACGGTTAGGCTTCACGTCCGCGCGGATTTTATTTTTCCCCCGTATTCCCGCCGTTGGGACATGATAAGCGTATTTCTTCCTCACGGGTTCTGCCTCCCGTTTCGTATGTCCGTTCATGATTTCTCGAACGAGCGCGAAAGAGCGTGCTGGGACTGCTGAGTCACCTGGCGATACAACAGAATCGCGCGCCGCGCTCTGACTTTCAATATTTTTCCTACACCGCGCGCGCCCTTCTCCTCCCTATCTACCGTGAAAACCCCGACCGGCGAGAGCGTGGGAAGACGAGCGACTTTAGAGATGATCCGGGAAAAATAACGTCTTCTAAATTCGCTCCCGAAATCACGCGTATCGAGCGTCGTTAACATTCGCGAGGCGTTCGATCACGGCGAAACCGAGCGGAAATAAATAAAGACGGTTCTGCTTCGATACGAAGGAACCGGAAGAGAATAATTTCGTCCTCGTGATTTTATTTTTTTAAATATGCTTACGATTTTTTTGTAACAAAACTTTTTATTTAATTATATTTTTTTAGCATTAATATTATTACAAAAGACTACATATATTGACGTTTATGACGAATTTTTAAACAATTTATAACGAAAAGGAGAATGAATTAAAACTTTATGTTTATTAATGTACGAAATAATTTTTTTGGAAATAAATATTTTTGTATAGCGTTATTTTTATTCTTGTAAGAAAGAAGCAATATTTTCGGACTGCCATATGTCGGATTATAAAGTTACTTGATCGAGAAAGAAAGAAAAGGAGAAAAAATCGTGGGAAGCGTAGGCGGACCTCTCGCCGACGACTGATTCTTGATTTCTGTATATGATAACGGGTCATTGACTTCGCTTCACGTGCACGAGAGCAAAAAGAACCCGGCAAGCGGTGCCGGCCGGGTGAGAATTCGCCGCCTAATTTGGGAAGGTCCGTTTTAAGGGTCCGAGACTCGTAGGGACGGGACGAGGTACGTCGCTGTGACGATGAAACGAGATAATGCGAATCGTGACCGGTCATTTTTCTCTACATACTTTTTTATGCAAAGCCATTGCATACCAACAAACGATGTCTCACAATCAGATATCTTTGTTCTTATCGACTACTTGTATAAAAATTTGCAGATTATTATAATTTTTATATAATCTTTAATTGCTCTTGATTTAGTTACAGTAATATATTAAAGTATTTCAATGTTTTTAGTAAGACTTCCATATACTTTATTATTTATATATATTTATCCTGTGGATCCTTTTTGGAGCTAATTAAGAATTATTAAATTAAATCTATGAATTTAATAATTTTTCTTCTATGTATCCATTTGTTAATTTTGATATAAACTAAAGCTCTTGAATACAGTAAAACTACATGAAGCAAATACGATAAATAAATATATTTGATAAGCACTACATATGTTATTCACTTTTTTCAAATTGTGGATTGTATTTATTTTCAGTGAAGTTAAAATTGAAATTACGGTATCGAATCGATAGACAGATATGAACAAAGAATTTGATAAAATATTTTATTTTTATTTTGTTATGTTGTCCTTAAAAATTTGCAATTCTATACCAAAACTTATAAGTATGTACATAAGATGTTGAGGTTGCAGTTACAAATTGAAGTCTATAATGGAGGAGATAAATCATTTGAAAAGTGCATATATGCGAATGAGGATTTCATGTGTATCTTTCACCGACAGCTATTTATCTCGTTTGCTATTTATTTTGCGTCTATCTCCTCGCCGCTTCATCCTCACTTAATTAGGTTCCGATTAACAACGGAGCTTTGTGCAAATACCTCTTTAGGATTTTGCTGAAAACGCTCATTAAGCGGCGGCTATCGAGTTACCGCTCTAGTAACGAACCTCGATTGTTTTCGATCTCGAGCCGTCTCGCCGTTTTGGCGCAGCGATAACCCCGATTCCATCTTCGTGCATGAGCTAACTCGAGCTCCGCAATTACGCACTTATCCGTACTTTAATCTTTTTATGCCATTCCATGCGTGTTGTCACATTTGTGGCCAGCAGATTGAACGGCCATTTTATATATAGAAAAATGTCTCTCTTATTAGAGATGAGAAATACGATTGGAAATTGTGGCAATAATATTTGGTAATATTATCGGAATAACTAATAATAGCATATGTCTTTTATTATGTACAAATCTTGATTGCAGGCTGTCGCTTGATTTGCTTAAGAAAGACGTTAATCTATATCGGCCGTACGCTGTCTCGCTTATCAAATTATTTGACAAGGCGACCGTGCTGTTTATTACGTTAGGTTTTCGTGTGAACAGTATCCGATCGCAGTACCCGCCAATATTGACGCTGTATTTTATCTAAATGCAAATTTGACGTGAGGTCTTGAATATCGAAGGATCTTTCTGTCCGCGTGGTCGCCACGTGCAAGGCGATTCTGTAGCGTGGTATGAATTAGCGTGATTCCAATCTGAATATCAAGGAATCTGCGTGAACGTGAGCGAAATGATAATACAGGACCGCCCCCTGTAAAGCATACTGCGTATACTTTTCCCGTCGCCCGGCCGGAATCTTTGCACAACGGGCGCAAGAGCGAATTAAATCCACGTTTGATATCAAAGTTGTGTGACGTTGAATATAAAATACGTCTACGTAGCTTTTCTACGTAGCTTTATTTGCGGTCTTCTTCTCATAATGCATAAACTACGTTAAAGCCACGCAGAAGCGAGTCATCTATTTTATATCCAACTTTTCCCGATGTGCGAAAATTGAACAAATTGAGACACATTGAGTAAGTTTTTAGAAAGGATTATTATTTATATAAAGTCGTCGCATTTGATATCTAATCGAATTTTTGTTCTCGATAAATATTCAGATTGTCAAGCGAAAGAGACAGGTTGACAGATGAAATCATATCTACCTCCGATATTTGTTTGGTTTATTTTCTGTGGCGTAAATTGTTCTTAATACCTTTTTATCGAATTAGCAAGCACGGAAGCTGGAAGTTGCTACTTAAATTAAATGAACAATCCCGGATTCGTAATCTTGGGTAGCGCTTGATTAAATTGGTAGTCATTCACTCGGCTTGATTATTTACTCTTCTTAACTGAGATTAGGCGCCATCTTATTACTACGGTCCCTTCGCGTTCCACGGCTTCTCCCGTCCACAAGTTAATACTGTAGACTATGTTACAACAGATGCTTTCGCGGGACCTCCCAATTGATGAGGAAATAAGCGAATCGGATTCGATATCCCTGGAATTCGTGAGGAATGAAGTTAATTATCGTCTAATTGACAAAGACTGTGGGATACGATCTCGGGGAGTGTCTTTCTTGCCCTCGATTTTTATTATTTCTTAGTTATTAATGTGGTTTTGTGAAAGGACAGTTACGCAATTAGCTGTGTCCAATTTCAAGCCGATGACTATCGGAGTGTGAAATAAAAAAGTGCGTAACCGATTTTCATGATTGATTTCCGAACAGGTTAATATCAAAATAATTTTTAATTTTGAGGTAATTTCGCACGCAGTTTTTCATTTGTTTCCATTTTTTATTTTTCGCGAATAAATATTGTTTGGCTGATGGTTTTTACAAGATTTATTTGTACTTGAATTTAATTAAATCTACGAATGCAGAATTTAATTTCTTCCAACTCTTGAGGCATGGACGTCAATTAAAGTAAAACTGGTACACCATTGGTACTTAGATTTTCCGTGTGACGCGGATAAATCTTTCGTGAGAGGCTCTCCTGTGTGCAAGCATCTTTGCGTCCGTTTCAAATGATCGCTTTAAATCTCACCGGCGCACATCAAAAGTTATCACATTTTTCTTTGCGAATTTTTGCCGCTCTTCCCTTTTTCCCCTTAGATGCAGGAGAGTGAGATTCCTGGCGGGGTGGAGCGAGTTTTTCCGCTTTTCGTTCCCCCGCGCCTTATCAACATAGAATCGACGTGCTGCGAAAAGAAAGTTAATATCGTCCGCGTTACGCCGCTGGCCTTAGAGAAAAGCAAGGAAGAAAGCAACCACGCTCGACCGACTTTTATATCACGCTCCGATCTCTCGACCCTCGTTCGAAACCTATAAAAGTCGAGCATGGTTTCGAGCGGGATCATTGGACAGGCGAACGTGCGAGTTTGGAATTCCGGACTTCACGATGCCTAACGCAGCACATTGGGAAAGATTTTTCGACTTGTGCCCACAAAGTTACGCCTCACTTTGTTTTCGATTTAATTTTGAGCGAGGTTTTTCTGATTCCCATTTGTCGATCTTGTTGTGATCTTTAAAAATAAAGATGTAAATTATATTACATGTTAAGGTGAAGAAATAACAATTGTGGAGATAAGCAAAACAGGCTTTTACCTCCTTGAATGATTAAAAAGTCGTTGAAAATATCTAGAAACAAGATCTACTTAGATAAAATGCAGAATGCACCACTTAATGTCATGGGTGAAAACTACGGTTAGCTTTCTTTACAATTTATTACAAAAACATTGTGAAAAATAATTATAAGGTATTAATAAATATTATAAAATAATAATAGGAGAATATAGACTAATATGTTTGAAAATACAACAAATTAAAGAGGAATTTTATTTAGTCGTACACAGTAGTAGATATTTTGTACATATGTTAAAAACGGCCCTTAAAATTTTTGTCAAAAATTTTTAACATACGCGAGTGTTAATTGTGCGTCGAATAAATTTTGGTCTTGAAACGCAGTTCTGAACTAAACAAGAATAGTAATCACAATGCTAAATTGATAAACTGATCGATTTAATCAATTTAATAATACTAACAAGTATTTATTATGATAACAATGTACTTCTCTATCCTAAAATACTGTAAAGAGTTTATCGCAAGAAATGATATCTCAATCAGGAATTAAACATTACAAAGTTTTAAATATTAAATATTAATTGAGGAAACTTTTGTTTAATCGATATATTTAAAACATATGTGCCACCTTTTAAAGTTGTTATAACATGAGTTACATTATCTCTTGCTCGCTTCTCTTTGAATATCTTTATTGGACGATTGACTTTGTATTTCTTTTTCTGGGAGACCGTTTGCAATAAGTAATAACTACGGCGTCTACTATTACTCATAGTCTGCGAAAAAATCGTGATCAACGTAAACGCGAGACGGTGACTCATGTATAATCCTATAGACGGTTCGAGTCACTGCGTCGTACATACATGTTATAATGCGGGGTGACAGGTTCATTATTATTGGTACTATTTGTTTATTATTCTTCATCTTATGTCTTCATCATAATTTCGTAAGACTCAACGCAGAAACAATAAGTACAAAAAAATCGGGGCAATTTCTCATCTGTTTCCGATGAGAAAGCCAAGAGCTTTCCGTTCTATTGTAAATCAGCGTTTGATGTCATTCCGTGTCAAATCGCATGATTAACGGTCCGCTGTCGGGTAGAGGGTTACGAGGGGGGGATCCGCTGACTTATCATCCGGGATCTCGTCCATCGGGTGTCCACGTTGCACCCTCCTCTTCGAATTTTAATCATCCCTTCAGAGGAGTCCAAGAATGGAGAGGAGAGCGGAGAGATCCCGCGACTGATGCGCTGCTTTATTTCGTTAACGTTTCAATCGATCATCGTATGCTCCTGGGATTTGCCCCTTTCTACTGTCCTTCTTCATCGATTCCCCATGCACACTATGGCGTTTCACGACCTCACCGCTGACGTAATCGCTGCCGTTGTGTCTTTGTAAGCACGTTTTTGCCTTTATTCGTTACAACGTTGATCGGTCTGTGACGATCTTAACCGCAGACCAGAGAATTCGCATCATTACATTTTCATCGAGAGTGAAATCTTTTAATCGCGTATTACGCTATTTGCGAGACTTCCGCCTTTTTGATTCTGAATTTTCACTCGCTAAAGGATGAAAACAATCATGGGAAAGCTCGGTGCTACGTGAAAAAGTTATAAGATCGTTTTCTATAGATTCAGGATTTATTTTCCTGATCCCCGACGATTGATTTCTCCGGGCTCGTCCTGCTTCGCACAGCTCCCTTCGCTTTGCGCGCCGCTTCTGACGGCCGTTTAAATTAATGACCCCCGTGTGAGAGCGAGAATTGGAGTGAAAGAACGCTCCGACTGGCCAACGAATTGCGAATTACAGAGAAATGTCAAGGGTGAAAGAATGCGGATCACGTGTGACATTGTCAGTTGTTATCTGGATGCGAATATGTTTATCAATTACTTTTTGTATTATTTTAGATATAATCGAAGTTGGAAGACTTCAAAATAAATTTTTAATAGATTCATTTCAGATGTATTTCGTGTAACTAATAGGAATCAAGTTAAATTAAATTTCTTGTGTCTATAATAAGATTATAAAACTTAATTTATTCAGATACGAAATATAATGCGATGGTTTCAATTATGGGTCAAAATTGTATAATTAAATGTTTTACAGATATATACACAGTATTAATAAACTTGTAGAATTTTTTTACCATTTTTAATTTTTTGTAATTATTATATAAAATGATTTTCTTAATCATTGCTGACACTCGACGAAAAAAGCGGAAAGTCGCTTTTAATAAGTTCTTTAATCCCTTTAATTGAAATTGTGATATTCTTAATAAATTGTATTTATAATAGCACACTAAACATACTATAATATATATCAAAAACATTAATGTACATTTTTATGCTGATCCATAATTGTGTAAACTTATGTAACCATTTTTTAAAATTTACAATTGATTTATTGAATATATAATTTTCTTTGAAATTATTTTCTGCTTACATTGACATCAACTTTTTTATGTTTGATCGTTGTATTTACACGAATTAATGAAAATTACTTTAATCTTAAATGGCCCATAATTTGGGAACGTCACTTTGCACATTATGGTGTTCTTTAATAATTACTACGTTTAACAATCGTCCAAGTCTTTCAATTGTTGCACGCCTGCGTTTTTCTTATGTAGCTACGAAGCGTAAAAGCGTAAAAGCGAAGGGGTGGGGGGGAAAAGGAAATAAATTTAATAAATTAGCACCCGCTTTGCCGCGTTAATTTACACCGCATAATGTTCGCTCAGTTCCGAGTATAAGCGTGAATCCAAGGTACCAGCTATGCTTTTCCGTTAGCTACTTCCACCTAACAGCCTCGATCCCTATGCCACGAGAGCCATTGTACGCAGTGTAAATAACATTTAATATTAGTGTTTTGCCTTGAGCTTTAGTGTGGAAATGGCTCAAAGGGCTCCTCCACTCGGCGAATCAGAGCCGACGTGGAGCTTCGTGGATGTTTTAATTGGCGCTTTGCTCTTCGCAGAGGCGTATTCGCTCGCGTTTGCTAATGCTTCAAAGCATACGACTGATATAATGGTCGCGCTAGATACCATCCTATCTTCAGATTAACGGATTCGAGTTTGCAATCAAGTAGTCTGTAATCTATGGCGTGTCAGTCCCACATTGACATCACGGTATACGCAGTGCGGGATCTGCAATGATTTCCTTAGAGATTATGTAATGGCTCGAAGCAATCCCTGCTTTCGGAATATTGCTCTTGTCGATGATGCGTTGTGTATCTGATCGCCCTCGCTGTATGTTTAGGACACTTTGACAAAAAAAAAGAATATCCACGAAATTGCGTTCTTCAAGTTTTCATAGAATCTATAGAAAAAGCTTTTTTTGTGATCCCAGTTAGTACGGTAATTCGTCTTATTATTAGATTATTTTTTAATTTTTTTACTCTGAAAATACTGATTTCGTGATATTTTATTTCAGAATATCTCAGATTTATTTAACTTGAATTTTTCGTGTATAATCGAGAATTAATTTCGTAATTTCGGGCATCGTCATGCACGGAAAACTTAGACTTAAATAAATTATCACATCTTTTGGATTTTGTATCCTGTATCTGGTATTTATATATTTTCTTAATTTATCTTGTTATTATTAAATAAATAAGTATTTAGTTAAAAAAAAAAAACATTTGGTATCCGTGTTCCGTGAGTAGAACTATAAACCCGAAAGCGACAGTGAATCATGACTTTGGAGTTAGTTAGGCCAGACCGTCGGTACAACTGAGTACGAGAGGGAAAGGTAGAGACACACAGAGGGTGGAGTATCGTGGAAAACGATGCGCGTGTGGGGAGCAGACAACGGTGTCCGAGATGCGGAGAGAGAGAGAGAAAGAGGTCCACGTTATCGAGAGTACCCGGTACGGTATTGGCAGACCGTTTCCCAGCAAATAATTGGAAATGCAAACGGAACCGACCGCCCTGTGATAGTTCGATAATTGAGTCTCTTATCAGTGTTTGAATGCGCCCTCTGTCTCGCTTCCGCGCCCTTTGCCCCGACCGTACTCCCACGTACTCTCCCTCGTCCTTCGCCCTCTTCTCTTCTGGCGCGCGCTCTCTCCTCTTTCTTCCGCCCGCGCTATCGTGTCAATCCCTTCGCATCCCCTTCGCCGTGTCCTCGTCATTTACATGCTGGAGCGCCTCGTGAAGACGCGTATTACCAACGTACGAACAGATGCGTCGCGCCCGCCGTGCGATGCTCTTCGTGCAGGTGCGCACGTGTTGCCAGGCAGATGCACGCACCTTTCCTCTCGCGTGCATGTGCATCGTTAAGACACAATTCTCTCTGTCTGTCTGTCTGTCTGTGTGTGTGTGTGTGTGTTTTAGTCTATTAGCGTCTAAATTTTTTGTCTTACGTTCCGTTTGTTCTGTTGATATTATCAAGTATTATTAACTTGACATGCGCACATTTGGAGATTTTATCAATTTTGCGATTTAAGATTAACTGCGAAATTTTTCGAATAAAGTATTTAAATTTATTAAAATTTTTTTTACCTCTTTGTTTTATAAGAGAAACTCATTGTTTCGCTTGTTTATGCAACGTTTACGTTTAATTATATTCATAATCGTTTCTCTTCTCCACGTTTCGTATCTGCTTCGAGCGCTAATTCTCGATACTCTGTGTATTGAGCCGTGCTTTTTATAAAATCCACGAAATCGCAGCAATTTTATTTTGTTTCCGCATTGCGAGTTTCCCTCTTTCCGTTTTACATTTTCCATAATTCCGGCTGCGACAACGTTCAGATTGTATCGACGAGGGTCGTATTCGCTCGTGAATATCTCGCGTTGGAAAGAAGTACGTCCGTTGCAGGTGAATTTTCCGACAAACTCCCTTACGCTGGCTTGCTTGCTCTAGCGCGTAAAAAAAATACACCTTCAACGATACGTGTGCGCGAGGAACGAAGTACACAAGCGACACTCTAACGCGCTAACTTTCAGCTCCTCGGGTCATTTCCCTTGTGCGCGACTACGGATACAACTCGTCTCGGTACGTTTACCGTAAATGTACCCGGAGGTCTCGCGTTTTGCGGCTCGCGTAACTCTCGCGGTATCTTGCGCGGATCGACACGAGACCGTGTCTCGCTCACGCATTGGATAAACACGGCGCCGCACGCATCCATATGGGTTTCGCGGAAACAGAGGATGTATTTGCAAATATATAACATCCGGGAACCATGTACGCTTTTCCTCTGGCTATCATAGATCTGCAAATTTAAGCTTGTGATTCTTTATAGCAACAAATTAACGAGGAATTATTTAATATAATGTTATAATCCTCAAATTTACAAAGTTTCAGCAGGTTGAAATTGTATTTGAAATAATATTACATTTTTTGTAATATTGTATTAAATTGTTTATTTTAATATATTAGACATTAACGTAATCATTATGTAAAAGATTATTACGAAAATTTTAAAAAGGACCACAGTTTTAACTTAAATAGAAATTGTTTATTTATAGTGTATTATAAGAGTCTATCCTCGAAGTATATGAAAGAAAAATGTTCCACATTTGCAAAAATAAAATAAAATAAAATAAAACCGTATAAAATTACGTTACTATAAGTATTGCATCAAGTTACATACATTTATTACAAAAAAATTTAATTAAATTGAAAAAAAAATAACATTGCAATCGAACTCGAATAGATTTGATATATGCGTTTGCATGCGTGCATTCGTGATCATACTACGGATGCACACGCAACGCTGGCTGCAAGGTCCAGTGTGGCACTATAAATACCGGTTGACGCCAATTACGCAAAGGGTCAACCGCGATGTTTTGCCGTGCGAGAACCGAAATTATCCCTGCTTCCTCTCCCCGCTCCGTATGTTCCCCGCTCGTCCTATTCCTGTTACCAGCCAACCAGTGCTTCCGATTGCGCTGAAATTTCAGATAATTTTGCTTAGTCGCGGCGCCGGCTGCACTGACCTGTCGCGTAAACCGGATATTTCCTAGCCTAGCAACGGCTAGTTTGCTGTCTCAACGGATTTCGCACAAAGAACCTGATGAAACAGTATTGTAATGAATTAACAAATTTACGCCACTCTCATATGATTTCTTTTAATGAGTTTTTTTAATGTAAAGGACCTTACTAGATATTTGTATATATATTTGCGCCACTGTCCTGATTGAGATAACAACTTTGTGATTATAACATATAAACAATTATTTGTGTTTTTATTTCAATTACGCAGTTATATCTCTAGATATTAAAGTAATTAGAAAATATCCTTTAAAAGGAACTTATTTCGTTGTTGCTTGGTACATTTTTTTTGTACATTTATATGTTACACATGTAATTAGCCAAATAACATAGAGTGTCATTACTAGAGGTGAGATAATTACATCTTCTTTTCGGTGTTATATACTTAGGAAGCTGATGTTTGATATATGCGTCATGTCTGAGAGAATCTAAAGAGAAGAAATTTAATAATAAATTATTTTGTAGATTTTCTAGGACGAAAATATATTTTTCAAAGATAAAACCAAATATTTTTATATTTCAGTGATTTGGTAACATACAAAAACATATTTCGAGGATTTTAGGACGATAAGACGATAGGACGTTTTTCAAAAATCAAAATAAATATCTATATTTCAGTGACATTTGTAAAATAAATGGAACGACTGAAATTATGATGCGGAACATCACATCGTCACGTTAGATAATTTTTTAATGATTCTTTATTATTGGTTTCTATACTTAGACCATAGCATACACTTTCACAAGACGGAACAATTTTGACTAATCGCGTTGCTTAGTCATGGATCGGTTGATTTCTAGGAAATAACTTTATTTATAAAGAAATATTGATACCATATAGTAAAAAAATCCTAAAGAAATTTAACTTTAAAGAAATTCTAACTCTTTTAACTAAAGAATTCTAATTACTAGAAGGATACTGTTATATATTTAATATTTAATAACATATTTTAGATCTTTTTGCATAAAATTTTACACATATTTTGTATTTTTTAGCAAAATATTTATGTACATATTTTTACGGCGTAAAAATCTCATCTCTATATAGTTACTCTCATTACGCTATTTTCTGTAAAGAACGCTATGCAAGTTATTTATTAGTTTTGATATCAAGATGCTCGGTAGCTTTTACGCAAAAATCTTCCAACTATATTCATGTTTATGAATATGTTTACGATAATTTATTAATGTAATTTCTGCGGCAATGTACAGACGCGGTTTTAATTTTTGGACGAAGCACAAAGCGTGCATTAATAATTTAATGCGCTAGTAACACAAATACGTCGAACTAATATTTTAATATCGTCCCCGTTTATAACATTCTTGCATAATTTAATTGATCGACGCGTCTCATTCAAAAACGTGACGTATATTAGCGATTTGTATAAATCTATGTATTCTTTAAGAATAAATAAGTTTCACTAAATACAATATATGTATTATTTAGTATTATAAAGTAATATAATTGAGAAAAAAAATATAATTTCGAGCTTTCATGTTATTGCATTATGCCGCTTATAAATGCTTTGCGCTTGTATTATATTAATATTTTTTATTAAAAAAATATTCTATTAAATAATAAAATTATAAAAATATATGGTGAAATAATAAAATAATTAAAAATTAGTAAAGTTTAATTGACATATGTGTTTAGTGAAAATCATCTTTTTCATTCATGATAATAATATATAATTTTATTTATTAGTTTCGTGAAATAGCTAACGAAGCTATCAAAAATTGCTTAGAGAAGAATACATTTTTGAGAGATGCTATCTCTTTTGATTAACTCATTCAATAGGGTCTATGGGGTACACCCAGCCGATTATGCATCATGCAATTTATCGCGTTTCTTCACGCCGCGCCGGAAATTAATTTTATATCGGTCTACCGTTAAGGCATGAACAAACGAGAAGCGTCTTACCGAACAATTCCGGAGCACGGTCAGTTAATTCGCGAAGACGTGGCGAGAGCCGGAGGGGGTGAATGCGACTTTCGTGATGGCGGGGGGTCCACGGGCCCGGCTTAATCAAATTCAAGATTAAACTTTGGAGTTTCGTAAGTTGTTCCTTGCGAATATTTGTCGGGGAGTGATTTTAATTTCCATAAGTACCGCAATCTCGCTTCTCTCGGTATTCTCGTGCCCCTCCCCTTCCTCCCGGTTCCTCTCCGGCGGCATTTTCCGCATCTCCCTTCAACTGCCTCGGTGTGTTCGCGTGAACGAGCGACCACTCACGCGCGCGAATGTTGTAATATTAAAATTTTCGATACCGAGAATTCGCACGGTGTTCGGTTTCGACGATTTGCATTTTAACGGCCGTGAAGAGGAGTGCCGACTCTCGCGTGAACATTCCGGGCGGGATCTTCAGAAATCGAGTAGGAAGTTTTCGGTTATGGCGCGCCGATTAAAATTCTGTTGCGAGCATCACGCATCGTTCACCGATATTAAATGTCATCGAGACAATTCTTAGCGGTGAGTCATTGTGTTTTTTTGCCAATCTCTTTTCGTGATACGAAAACTCGAATACACAATATTCTTGTTTTTACCGATATATATTTCTCTGACGATTTCAATTACATTCTTCTCCTGAGGAATGCAATTATTAACTTTTTTGCCCTTTTATTATTACTTTTATTAATACTTATTAATTTGTAATTTAAAGTATACTAGAATATCAAAATGCGAATGTCGAAATACATCTTCAATGAAGAACATAGTCTACGTAATAAAATTACGATTTGATGAAATTGAGATTATGCAAAAATTTGTATTTTGTAGCAGTACTGAAGGGTAAAAGTGTGATGAAATTCATTAGAATATCGCACAGAAAATGCGGAAAGTTTATCATACAAGAAAAAGTATTGTTCAGAACATTATTTTATACATTATGTAGATTATGTACATTAGGTAGATTTTTTTGATATCTCAGCTAACGTGTCTCAAACCTCACGCGACGAAAACTGTCAATTAGAAGTGTAAATTCTTTATTGCGCGCTCGTGGCCGTTATGTAATAGCAGGATACACCTGATTAAATTTCTGCCGCTATCACGTACACCTGCCACCCGATTTAAGATCCCTCGCGAGGAAGAAGCTTGGCGGTCGAGAGAATACAACCACCTCGATATTTTCCCTCCTAGCGCAATTTCACATCCTACGACGACCAAGTTGCTGTCCCTGATCCGGCGGAATGACGCTAAACTAGTGTGTGTGTGTGTGTGTGTGTGTGTGGGTGTATGCGTGCCTTGTCCTTTCCTTTTTGGAATATCTTAAAAATCTGTAATCAGTTTTTAAGAATTACGAGGTGTTCCTCGGAGAAAAAATATGTTAATCGAGTTGTTTTAATCAAGTAATATAAATACAGATTAAAATATCAAATTTTATTTAATAAATTAATAACTGATAATCTAATAAACATAATTATTATTGAGAATTGGACATTTAATAAAATTATTTAAAATCATAATAGAATTAATATAATAATATTAATAAACGATAACTTGTTGATTTCTTTTTATTAATTTTAAACGTATCTTTCGTAAAAATTTAACGATAATAATATTTTGATTGAGATTGTGCCATTATTATCTTTTTTATTTAAAATAAGTTAAACAATATGCATTTCTCTTTGTCACAGACTTACAAAGGTTACTTCTGTTTTGAGAGCACATGTAATTTATTAATACAAACTGCGAGCTCATTTCTTTGAAAATTATTATTATAGCAATACAAGGAATATACGTTTCAGGAAGTTCACACGAACAAATTTTACTTTGTTTTACCATTATTAACCTTGAGATTCGAGAGAGTCTGTTCCGTACCTCTTAATGACAGTTGTCCTAAGCTTCCAGCTTATGAAATGAAGGGAAATTCTGTTCAATGGATCGTGCAAGACGATGCACACAATGCGAATGCGTGCCTCCTTCTGCTCGCATACGCGAAACATGTGCATAGTCTAGCGGAATTATCACTGTCAACGTTTCGCGGCAAGAAAGTTACTCTGTCCGGGGCTAACGATAATTAAGCAGTCCACTCGACATTATAATACGGGCAATTTACTTGAGAAACGCGAGAGCACGGGAAATTACGATGCGCCGTTGCCGAGCAGCACCTACGTCGTGGCGCGGTGGGAGGGGCAGGGGGAGAAATTAACGAAATTCCGTTTGCTCGTGCCGGCGCGATACAACGCCTCTCGCCTCGTGGGGTTGATAGGTACCGAGCGAGGATGCGAGAGAGAGAGAGAGAAAGAGAGAAAGAGAGACAAGTTAACTTCCGTCTTTCTCTACCTCTCGTTCTCTCCTCCTCTCTGTTTGCCGCCGAAGGCAGTTATTACGGCGTTATTTCAACCCCTCCGGCCACCTTCCCTCGGCACATTGCGGTATTAAATTCCCATATTGTCACGCTACGCGACCCCGGCCAAGTGCAATCGCGAACGCACAGCGGTGGCGGATACTGTAATTTTTATCGATGGACCCACGGTGTGTGTGTGCGCTCTAACGGAAAAAAAAAAGACGAACTTTATGAAATGACGCGTTCAATGGCACAGGGCAGTTCAGAGTCACGAGTTACGTACATGTGTGAGTGGGTATAGATATAAATATACATATATTTATACATATATGCGCATATGTAACATATATATATATATATTATATATATGTGTGTGTGTGTATGTGTATATATGTGTGCTTGTACGATAGGGGTGCATGGCTGTTGCCCTACGGGCAGTTGGTCCACGTCCGTTGTTTGCACGTCTTTCTTTTGCGCTCGCGGCGAATACACGACACGCAGAGTAATACAACTCAATCCGTTAAGGTTACAAGGAGTAAATCAATTACAGCGCCGCGTACGAGATCCCTGTTAACGGAAAGCGCTTTGAAGCCATGTCGGTGTAATGCATTCGGAAATGAATTACCGAGCCAGTGTGATCCGCGGGGCATACATAGGACGCTTTCCTGATCAGGCGCGGGTCCTGTGCAGAGTGCCTCGCCTCTCTAGAAGCGCCAGGTACAACTTGTATAATATCATTAGCTTATTTGCATTCACAGCCGTGACAGCTCGCCCGATCCTAGGAATTGACTTTCCGCCAAATTGGATTACCTTACGGTACGTTGCTGGAAATTTTATGATTCATTTGTTTCTTAACGTTATTATGGACAGCGTTCGTAACCGTGAATAAAAGAAAATGCACTTGACTGGAGAGAATACTTGCAGAAGTTGAATGTAATCGGAGTAAGCGGAGATTTTATCTTATACTTGCGACAAATTTCCTTCCTTTTCCCCGCCGCTTTTATTTTTATTCGTGACCCATATGTCCATATTATTTGTGTACCCATGTTTCGCGGTTATTACTTCGCACGTCGCGTACGCATATACTTCGTGCAATACATATGAGCGGAGCCGGGGCAAGGCAATAAAAATGCAAAACTTACATCGTCTTCGCTGTGACACAATAGCTTACTGCATTTCTGAAAATAATGTATGACGTTTATCGACTTCCCGTCCGAGGCAGTTTGCAAAAATATCAGATGTGCCAACGTGACAAACGATACCGAAACGCTTATGTAAGTTTATCTTTTGTACATACACACACATACCCTCTCTCTCTCTGTCTCTCTCTCTCTCTCCTTTTTTCTTCAAACAGATTCTCGCACGATATTAAATGTTCAAGTTTTATTTAAATGTTCAAAGTATTATACTTTATGAGGGTAAAAATAATTACAAAATGTAAAGCCGATTAATATTATATATATATATATATATATATATATATATATATATATATTGTATCTTGCATCGATAATGTATATACGCTCTAATGAAAAAATATGATCGTACACAGGACAATTGGATAAAATGCAATCATATTTCCATGTTACTGTTAAATCTGTTTTGCTATCAACTCTATTATTCAATATTCAACCATTTATTTGATTATCTCTTAAAATTGAAACACGTAGAGTTTGTTTTTAATGGCATAAATTTATAGTTATGATTATATTTTCGTACAAAATGTCATCATCATAAAACTCGTTAACAAATCATAATTATCTGTGAAATTCAGTATCCTGTATTTTGAATTTTGTGCAACATGTATGTTTCATCGTAGTATCAAAACGGCTTGTTGAAAGATGTAAAAAAATCTGACCAACCTTTCCTGTCGTACGGCGCGGCGGTTTACAGAAATCTCCGGTTTCAGGCTTAGGCAAGTTTAGAGGAATCTATACACGTCGGCAAGAGTTCGCCCAATGTTCGCAACCCTTGTTTGGCAAGCCTTTCCGTGATCAGGTTTATCCTATGCGCACGAAATCGATGCAGACACTCCGACAGAGAGAGTGAGAGAGAGAGAGAGAGAGAGAGAGAGAGAGAGAGAGAGAGGGACAAATCGGTAGGGCGGATTTCTAGTCCGTTCGAATTAATTGCATCGCAGCGAGAAGCCTCGTAAACGAATGCGTAGCACGCACGTTGAACAATTTATGCGATTGCTCGTGGCCGTTGAATTTTCCTAGCTGAACGCGGTATACAGGATTCGCACACAATGGGAAACATTTTTTATAATTACGCTTTCTTCTAATTCTACGAATTAATGACCTTACTTTATAAAATACTAGAAAGTGTGTGTGTGTGTGTGTGTGTGTGTGTGTGTAAAACTTTCGTAGATATCTCATTTATAAAATTTTTGCCAACACTTCCAATTTTTTAATTTATGACAATCTAGTTTTATTTTAACAATTTAATACTTCTAGAAAGGACGTATCCATTTTATTGTAATTTTATATATAACAATTCTAAATACGGTCACATGCTTTTATTAGTTTATATAAATTCATCTTTTTAAATATATGAGAATAAATTAATCCATTCTTATGTTCTTTTTCATACATAAAAGAAAACATTTTGTATTTATATTAAAAACAGTCCTTGGTAAAACTTTTATGTTATATTTTTAATATACCCAAGTTAATTTAATACAACATGATTGTCATTTAAATATCTTGTTAAATTGATATTTAATATTTTTTGTATTAGTGCCAAAATAATGCAGTTTATGCATAAATAAACAAATAATAAAAATAATGCAATTTTAAAATATTATTCTGAGATAAATGAATGAAATGAACAAAATATGTGTCAACATATTACAAATATTAATTTTATTGAAGAGATATACTTTTGCGACTTTGTTTCCAAATTATCCAAACGTTGTTATATTTTTTGTGTTAATTTTATAAACAAAATGTTTGTGTTACTGTTCAACATGTTTATTTTGTATTAAATTAACATAAAAGTTTTAATGGTTTGGGATAAACAACATATGTTAAATTTAACACAAATTTTTTTTAAATTGTGTATAGTGGTTAATTGCACATTAAACTAATTTATTTTAGTTATTTTAATTCATTCCTTTCTGACTTTGCCAAACTAAATATCACGCTATTTCGTTCGCACGAGCGATTAGGCGTAATAAGCTTCTGGCATAATCGTTCCGTCGTTCGTGAAATAATCCACCTGGCCGTCGATCAACGGGAGAGGCTTTTGCTCGCCTTGGCGGCACCACGATTCCGGCGGAATCGCTTTTAACCGAATCACCCCGCAAATGGAGGTGCCTCGCGTGGGCGAGTTGAAACCGACGTGACAGCCTGACGGTCGGTACGACACTATACTTTCGCAATTACCTATGTTAATTACGTGGTTTTAATTCACTCGCACTGTCCGACATCGGCGGCCTCCCATACTCACCCTCATCCCTCTCTGTCTTCGTTAAAACCGTGTGGGCACACATACACACGCACGCACGCACGCACGCACGCACGCATCCATACGTACCCGTGTGTGCACAGCCGACGTAGTCTCTCTTTCCCGAACACGTTGTTCCTCTTCCCCTCTGTGTACCCATCGAGTTCACGTACGTACGTAATCGCGTAGGTTTACATCCCTTCATGTGCATCACAGGCTCTGATTCGCAGTACCTCGCGATTACGGCGGTTAATCGAGCGATTCGTTTACTACACGCGCACAACCCCGTTTCAGGATAGCTACCGCTACCTGCTGCGGCGTTACGTGGACATGGCACGGTTCTCGATCGATCGCGGGTCCGATTCCGCGAAGCGGCTTTACAGCTTAATAACTTAACTCTTTAGGCTTATCAATTTTTGGATGGCCGGTTACGTAAATCGAATCGCGCGAGCCTAATCCTACCTTGAGATACACCCGGGATCCGATTTTATGAATTAACTTTGCAATTTACCTCTATCGCTCCAAGTTGTCGTTCCACGTAGTGGAGCAAACCTTTCAGAAAAGCGTTAATTAATATCTATCGACTTTTTTTTAACCGTTCAAATTGCAGACACAGAAATCCCCTTTGGTAAGGTCAATCAATTCAGCTTTCTCATGTCCCTCGGATACTTTCAGGTAGAGAAACGCGAGAAGTTAAATTAAATCTGCCGGCGCAACGTACAAATGTCACGTCGTGATATTTCGCGATGCACGGGGCTCGTAAAGCTATTTCCAATTCCAGCTTGACTACCGGCACGCGCGAATTGATCGATGGTGCGAAACGCGATGTGCCTCACGCAATTCGAAGCGACAATTTACCACGAAACGCCGCGGCATAACGCGGTTCGCTTTGATTTCACTGCGCGTTGCGCGTCGAGCTTTGCGCCGACTGTTCTGGTCTGGGTTTCACACCCGGGAAACACGGGCGCGATATAAGCACGCAGACAGCGCTAAAGACGGGCTGTGGGAAACTTTTCGGTCGATAGTCATTACCGGTGCAGACAGGCAGGCATCGTGCAATCGTGAGAGACCAACTAGGCTCGCCTCGCACGAAACGGCCGCGTCGTCGTTCCGGTCCCGCAAATATGCCCGACAGTACTTTCCCCCGTGACGTGAAATAGCTGTGCCTTTTTTCTTTTCGTCGACGAATTATACGACTATCCCCGCACTCTCCCCCTTACTCTTACCCTGTCCGCCGAGTCATTGTCGTCAATTGGAAATCGCATGATAAACTCGCTGATTCGCAAGAGCGCGAATGAATGAAGGGGAAAAATGTCTAAATATTATAAGCACGTATAACATACGTTTTTTAGGTAATTTTCTGTCCGCCCGTTAACGCGGGTGACACGCGCGTGACAGGCGCAGCGTGAGAGACGGCGACGACGACGACGACGACGAGCGTTTCTATACGAATTTGCATAGAAAAACTTGGGCACCGACTGGAAGTAATCTCGCCAGTTTCGCACTCTCCGGAAGACGGTGACACGTCGCGTTTGCCACTGTGCCACCGTTGTAATTTCACGGTTGAGTACGGCCGCGCGCTCGGGGACCGAGCTGTGGGCGCGACTTACGATCAATGACACGTTCTCACCCGAGTGTTATAAGGCTCCGTATGATTTAGAGCGTAGTGCTGAAATATTACGCGACTAGACGGTCGTCGTAATCGCGCGCGCGCGCGCAAAAAAAAAAAAGAAATCCAGAAGTATGAGTATTCCCGTACGACGTATTCATTGGGGTGAAATTGAGTAACATTTCGGAAGAACAGCGCTTGCAATTTTGCCTCGATAAAGAAAATCTGGATTATTAGTAATTGATCGATTGTTCGATCGGAAACACGGGTGAGATTTCGCGCTTCTCAATCGCGCTCCAAGCATTCGGTCGTAAATATGATGAAGGAGGCGCCAACGCGAGCGAGAGGGATTACGAGCGCGCGGGGGCTTTAAAAATCTAATCTTCCGGAAAGTTAAGGCCCTTTATGTTTAAAGTGTCTCGGCTCTCCATTGTGAGCGCGCGCCCGCCCGGTTTCTCACTCGAAAATAGCCAGCCGCCGTTGTGCATAGCGTGTAATATGGTACGAAGGAGATAAGGACGACATGTATGTCGACGAGTCACACAAGATAAGCTGAAGAACCAGGACGGTTACCGTGGGGGAACTTCCTCATTTCTCAACCCCTTCCGCACTTATCGTCCTGGTTATGTGCCATTTCCATACACCTAATGGCGTACCGCGAATAGCGAAACAGCATTTCGTTTTAATGGGGAACGGTGGTACACACACATACACGCATACCATCGTTGTACGAGGGGACTTTTGGCAAGTTCCCGTCGTGTCGTCGTCATCGTCCAAACTTCCTCTTCGTTAAGTACTTTGGCAACACGTCCTTGAGAGTTTTTGCCGACGACGGGGTTAAGCGCCCGTGCATACGCCCTGGGAAAATTTACATGCTTCGGTTGCAAGTAATTTTAGTTCTTAGCGGTCTACAATATTGAGTACTGACCTGACGCGGTTCGACCTTGAATGTAACCAGCGAGCGTGTTCATGCATGATAATAAGCTCACTGCTGATTAAGTGTACGTTACATTCTGAAATACTAAATTTCAGAAACGCGTCAAATAAAAAAACGTTTGGTAAAAACTAATAACTTTTATCAATTTTTATTGATTATTATTTTATTTGTATAAGTCAATTTTTGTTATAAGGAACGGAGAGACATGTTATTAATAAGTTATATAAATTATGCGTAGCGAAATTCTCGTTAAAATGGATGTATTCCGCATAAATATGTATATGTATATATCAGTTTTATTTAAGAATATGTTACATTTTATATTTTATTTTCGCTATTTTAAAACTAAATTACTCACATGTCTCATATGCAGAAATGAATTTAAATATTTTATTTAATTCTAAAATATCGTATAACGCAATCTCATATTCAAGCCACCATTTAAAGCATTAAATTTGTAAGAAGTTCTAATTAGCGATGCGATCATTTTTGTCTAATTAATAAACTGTTAATTAACAGCATTTCTTGGTTAAGTGGAAGTTAGTAGATATCACATTTAATACCGTTCGAAGAAGAAGACGTGGTTATGAAAAGAGATCTCTCGCTTTTCCAATTAGAAATTCATCACGTCATGTTTTCTCGAGAATAAACCGGACTCTCCTGGGAAGGATACTCCTCGGGGAAATATGTGTTGGAACAAGTCTACCGATACTGCGTCGTCCACGATAACCTATCTGTGGGTTGAACGCAAATAACGTTAGAATTCACGTCCATTTCATAGCGAGTTAATGCTTCAATGTTACAATGCATAATTTCCTTCGCTGTTGGACAGTCAAAATATTTGCGCTCTGTAAGAATATTACGTTTAAAGTCTTATAACTTGGGTTTATTCTGCACCTTAACGTACTCAAAGTTCCCGCACTTATCGCGCGGCTTGTCTTCCTTGTCCCGTTTTTTTATCGTGCGTTAATCAATTTTGCGTTTTTGCTCGTACACCTAACACTGAAATCATCTCGAGATCGTTTCCTATATTAGCCCCGTTATTACGCCTGCAATTAATTTTCTCGACCTTTAACGTTGGCGTTGAGATAAAGTTTTTCACGTCGAGTCTAGAAACATTAAGCTTTTTTTTTAGTTATATCTCCTCACTTTACGAGAGAATATTTCTTTTTTTCTAAATGTTATGCAAGGAAGACATAAATTGTGTCAAAGAATTTTAACATTTATTATTTATTACGTTGCTTCTTATCTTTACAGTTTCTATTCTTAGAATGTTCTATATAACTTGATTATATAATTAATATTTTACTTCTGGTTCTATGTAATTTTAAAGATCTATGTATGTTTCGTATTATGACTTTTTTTACTTGGAATTAATTATACATGTACAATTATTAGATATACACTTACTATTTATATAAACAAGTAAAATAAAATTTTATTGGGAAATCAAAGTTATAATGAAATGTAAATGAATTATGCGCAATTCGCAACAATTGAGAACACCAACCATACTTTGGTCGAAGTTTTACATATTTTCTTACATTCTAGTCACAAAAACGAGGAAGAAATTTATTGTATTGCGAGAAATCGTATACTGATTTATCCTGAACGGATTAAGGCCGATCTCGGTACATGGGTTAAGCACTTTCGACTGCAGATCAGAGCGGGCCTTCTTCGCCGCGCGTTCCCACTGGCGAATGAAAGGGAATTAAATTCGATCCGTCACATTTATCAACGAGCGATTATGGTAATCTGCAAAGACGTAATAACAATGCATACACGACTGCAGATATTCGCGATTACGTTTTGAAACTTGTATTCGGGAGTGGCTGCTGCGCCTACGGATGCACGCTCTGATGGCTACATCCGTGATGCATCGTTACTGCGTGCTTTAAATCGGCATGCGCCAAGCCTTGTGCAGCACGGTATCGTTAATTCCACATCTTTTGGTCCGTACGATTGATCAGATTAGATATCGTTCTATCGGATAATTACTACCCTTTCATTAATTGCGCATGAATGCATCGTTTTCGAAACGGAGTACAGTTTAATCTGTACGAATTCGCGTTAAGGGCGATGCGTAGGCGGATTGAAATACGATACTTTTTTTATGTTTCGGTTATGAGAAATATCTGATAAGTTATAATTTCGTTAGAATTGAAATAATACTAGAGATTTAAAGCTTGTGTTATTTTTACGTACCGCAAATGTGTGTATTCTGTTTCTCGTATTGTACAAATATTAATATTTATATATTCGTTGATCAGAATTGATCTAATTTTTTTTATACACCCGAAAAAAATTTAACGTTTAATATGCTCGTGGTAGAAATACATTATCGTTTATTCATTCATTTTTGAGAAATGCAATTTCGGATTTTCTTCATAACTGTTGTGCGTTTCGCAGTTTCTCAATTTTAATTATTTTAATGCTTTCAAACAAATGCGATTTTCGAGGTATCATCATATTCTGAATTTTCTCGCGAATCGCGTCGTTAAAATTTTATGATCGCGCGGCATCCTGTACATATTCATGACTTATGGCGTTTGCCACAGGCTCTATTTTGCGACGGCACGTTTCGGTCAAGCACTGAATGTGATTAATTCTGTCGTTTGTTCGTCAAAAATCACGGGGTTTCGAGTAATTTGGCCGTCGAATTAATGGAGATTATTTGGCATTTATTTAAATAAATATACGGTACACTTGCCTCCCAGAATTTATAGCCAACGAAATTTAGCATTTTAATTTGCATTTCGCAATTTGTTATTGCCATTGTATACAAATAGTAGAGAGAAATAACATTAAAAATATATATTTATAAATTAATCAGGAAATTGTGTCACGCAAGGCGTAAAATTGTTCTAGTAACATTAGTAATATTAATGCTTGCCTTGTATAACGTAGTCGATGTGTAATATTTTTTATATTTAATATGTATTTTTTGAGAGAGTTTTATGACGTGCACTTTTGCTCGGACATCGCTGCGCGCGTGATGCTGCACACTTCCCTGGCGGGGAGGAAGATATAATTAAAATAATCCCGACGAATTAAAGCGTAATTACAACCAGGTTATTCACTTGAAGTGCCGGTTGTGATTCCCTCTACGACAGTTAATTAGCAATTGCGTGTACGTAACGCACATAATTTTTTTATGGCGATTCCGGGAGGCGGTTTCCTTCTACGCGCTCTTTTGTCCGTATTTTGCTGCATCGAAGCTGCTTTTCGTCCTAAAATATCATTGATCGCGTGGCACGGCGATGCGCCGCGTCGCGTCGCGCCGCGTATGCAGATCCCATCGAGTTTTAATGCGCGATTAATTAATCGAGTGACGCGAAATAAACGCTCCGCGTTGAAATTCTATCTCGACTGTCGGCGTAGCAAAACGTGACGTTGAGCGAACCATCCTTTTCCACTCGAGTCACATAATTGAACGGACTAAATCCATCTCCTCTCCCACCGTTCTCTCTCCTCTTTCTCCGTTTCCTCTCTTTCTCCTCTCCTTCCGTCTCTCTCGTTCTCTCCCTGCGGACCTCACCCTGCTTTATTCGTCCCTTTCCTTCGTTAGGCCCTTCACCGTTTCTCTCTTGGTGTGTCCCCGTTTAACGTCAGTTCGAATCGGGTGTAGTTAATTGACGTCTACTGTCGAAAGAAATGTATTCGGTAACCGTTAAACGAATTCCGTTTTTCAGCCCTTCCCTCAGTCCCCATTTCACTGTCTCTTCTCTTTGCGGAATGGAATGACGATGAGGAGGAAAGCGGTTCCGGTGATGAGTCGGAGCGAGACGCCATGGGTATTTTATTCCGATGCGAGACACTTAAGGACGAGACTGCGTATGCATATAGACGACAGTTCGTTTTTCCTTCGAACGCGCTCTATTTCACGCGGAATAGGAATTTGCTTGGCGGCGATTGGTGCGTGCGAATGAAGGCGAGCGAAAAAAAAATAGGGCGATTTCGATCGACTGCATTTTATTAATCGAGTTTCTCACCTTTCTTTTTTTTCAATTTTATGTAATAAAACGGGAGCAAGATAGTATGCTACGTGAGAGGGATAGCGAAATTTTTGCGGTACCGCAGATACGTATTCTCTTTCTCTTTTTTTTTATATTTTAAAAATATTATTAAAATTTTATATTTAAATATTCTACGGAGTATCGGTATATATATTTTTTTTTATTATAAAAATTTGACCCATTTCTTCTCTTTATTTGATTATTTTACATATATATATATATATATATATATATATATATGATTAATATATAATATTTTTAATATATGATAATAGATTCTGCAGATGCGACGCAGAAATGAAAGAGATACGTATACAAATGACAAAACTTTTTACGGTTGATTTATGCCGATTTGATCCAAGCAGATCAATGATTGAGAAAATATAACTAATAGATAGGAGAATTGATTAACAATAAGACGCCCGTATAAAGATTTTATCGCAGCTTTGAAATAAGATAGGTAAAACAATATATTGTTTGCGAAATTTAAATTAGACGATTTTGTTCTTCCTTGTTCGTTATGCACATAATCTTTAATTTAATATTATTTCATTTTTGTTTTTACGTTTATTTCATTTGCATGTAGTTGCGCTAGGCTATGTTTCAAATTGCGCGCGTCAACTACGCTGCCAGTGTGCGTAGAGTAGCGTGCGATGACCGTGGAGCCACTGGCGCGCGCCGAGCGGTAAGGCCCTCCCTCTTAGATGGACATCACTGTCTTTCAATATGGCGAGAGAAGAACGCGCGCTTTTCTGCATGTCACGGCGTAAGAGAAGAGGAGGGCGATCTCCGGGAAACAAAAGTGCTCCCTTTTTTAAACCCCCTAATTGGGAGAGAATCCGCTGAAAGGAATGGATTCATATTATCCATGGTCGCGATTTGTAAAGAGAGAGAGAGAGAGAGGAAGGAAAAATAAGTCGCCTCTGTGAACTGTGAGTTGCATTTTCAGAAAGATTACGATGATTACATTATTACACACTCTCTCTCTCTCTCTCTCTCTCTCTCTCTCTCTCTCTCTCTCTCTCTCTCTCTCTCTCTCTCTCTCTCTCTCTTTCTCTCTTTCCCTCTCTCTCTATAAATGGCGAGCTATAAATGAATATGAATCTATTTTTTTCACAGGATTTTTTTCCAATTAGGGATTTAAAAACGGGATCACTTTTGCTATTCGCACGTTGTGAAGATCGTACTCCTCTACTCTTACCTCATGGTGCATGAAAGATAAATAAGTAAGCTCTAAAATAAAGCATGTAAAGAAATACAACGAAACCTAAGTGTTATTCAGCCCACTAACTTGAGGAGAGAAAATACCGCATACAAGGTATTAACATTCTTATTACAATGATTTTGATATTTAATCATGAATTATATTAAATACTATTTAATCGTAAATTGAAGTTTGAAAGTTTTATCGATCAAACTTATACATCTGTTTAAGTTGCATTTTTTCTGTATAAAAATCAAATGGTAATTAATGATCGTCTTGTTTCGCTAACGGCAAACTTGTTTTTATTCTTTTACTGTAAATTTAAAAGACTTTACAACACATGTATGAGATAAAATATAAAATTTTACAAATTCACAAGAAGCAAAAGAAAGTGCTATTTCTCGGTTGAAACAAATCTTGTTGCTTAACAAATATCTTTATATAATTTATTAAATATATTTTTTAGTTTTACATACAAACACCGTCGATATGATTGTTGCTTACAAATTCATTTGCTTAGGTAATCTGAAGCCAATCATAAATATAGCATATTTAATATGTATGATTGAGATCAGAGTAACCTTTAATTATCTTGTAATTATTTGATAAATATATAACGGGAATCGCTACAATTAATGCGGCTTGAATATGTTATTTGATTGCACTGAGTATTGCCACAATTATTTCGCTATAAACGCGCACAGTATTCCAAAAGACAATGTCCCGTGACAATAAAATAAACTTTCGTTTTCTTGTTTGAGAGACGTCATAAAAACGAACGAATAAAAAAGCGGAAAAGAGAAGGGGAAGAAGGAAAGAAAAAGAAAGAAGGAGTGTCAGTGGGAGGGAAAGAGAGAAAATTTGAGGGGTTGAGGGAGACAATGAGAGTATTTTATTCCATCGCGAGACACTTAAGGACGTGGTAGGGTGTGTATGAATATAAATGACAGTACGTTGCTTTGAATACGCTTTGTTTTTCCGCGGGATGGGAGTTTAAAAGGCGATACGCGCACACGGGACGGGAACGGGAGGAAATTTCTCTCTCGCGAATTTCGTATTGACTGAAAATATGATATTAGCGCTGAGACGTCGACTTAAATATGTTAACGAGCTGTCAAGACACGCAATAGACATATTTACTCAATTACCTGAAATTAATCTACTTACAGTATGCTTTACGTTAAACACATTTCAATTAATTATAATCACTCAAATATATAAGAGTCTAAAATTACATTTTATATTCAAATGAAAACAGCATTGCTTTCTGTTTTGTTTTTTATCAATTATCGCAAGGTAAATAACATCTCTGAAGTTCTAATAACATCAAGCGAAATATTGTGTAATTGTGTAAATGTATGTATTTTATTCATTGCGAATTATTGCGCAGAAATAGAATTTCAGCATTGGTTTCGATCAGTCGTATTGCTTTGTTTTACCTAGTATTACCACTATCCAGAAGCATACATAAATGATTTAGAATTTAGCTCTAATTAAGCCGATACCGCTTGACCATTCTCTTTCACGTGCCGGTTACGCAGTTCGTGTTCGTACCTAATTAAAGTATAATTTTTTAATTGCCGTTCTCCCTCGCGCGCGCGCGCTCAGACATCGTGATATTTGCATAACGTTAATTTAATGGGTGCGTATGCGGCGCGATAGCTTCTCGTCCCGTTCTTCCTGCGCCTGTTCAAGACGTCTCCCGACGAATAGTAAATATGAACGGACGACGAAGGGAACAGCGGGACGATGGGAGACGATAAAGGTTTCTTCGACAGTTGAATACGTTTTGTTTCCTACCGAAAGACATTTCAGACATTTGCGCGAAGACGGAGAGAAAGAGAGATGCGCGCCGACTTAAACTGTAAAGAGAGGGACAGAGCGCGGGAGGAAGGATAGGATGCACAAGAAACGAATAGATGACAGAAGAGGAGTTGGAGATGAAGAAGAGACACACACACACACACACACACACACACACACACACACACACACACACACACCCGCGCCCGCGCGCCGGCGTCGTTTTCGGTGGTACGCGGCAACCAGCTCAGCCGCATCGTCCTCGAAGGACGTTCTGTGTGCCACTGGATGGAATCCCGGGTTCCCTTAATTACAACGACCCTCTTCCGTCCCATTAATAAGCGGCCTAAACAAACTGCCATCATATAAATACTTGAAGATTTCTCTGCCTCGACCACTCATTCTCTCTTTCCCTCTTGTACACGTAGTCTAGACTGTCGGTTCTCGCTGGTCGCTCTCTTTTCTCTCTTTTCCTCGTCCTTGCCCTCTTCCCTATCCCCGCGCTTTCTCTTCTCTATAATTAAATTTGCACCGAGCTTCACGAGTTTGGCTCCTTCGTTCATTTAATCGGACACCAGGCGTTAGTATAATTAAAAGCACATCTCTTTTGGAATTCGTCTCATCTGGACTGCCTTCTGTCTCTTTCTTTGTCTCTCTCTCTCTCTCGCTCATCTCCGTTTCCGCGGCGGTCTTTTCCCTCTCTTCCTGCCATCGACACAAGCGTCGAGTCTTGTTTGCTAATTGCGGTGTACATGATGTCGTCCGTGTGTACGCCCGTGCTTTCGGCACTTCTCGCGTACGAGGAGCTCAACGCCGCATGATACACACGCCGCAAATAAGCGAGTCTACGTCCGACGAGGGCGAGTCGAAAAGACGAACCTATGCGCCGTTTCACAGGGACATCCGGCGGCGGTTCGGTCTTTGTTCGCACGCGGAGAGAAATTATTCGGACTCGAATAATTACGGGAATATGCTGCAATTATCGCGTGCGAAAGGACCAGCCGTACTCGTAAAGGTACCCACTGTCGTTAGGTGCGTCGTATGCGCCAGTGCCATCGCCGACGTGGACCCGAGAGAGGAAACCTCCGGGTACGAGCGCGTGATATAAAGCCTATTTTCAGGAAGCCCGTGTCATTAAGAGAAAATGGTTTTGCGCAATAGCGAGTAGTAGAGAGGGTAACAGTAATGCGAGTTGGTGTAAACCGGTAAGAATAGTTCTCCATTTAATCGACTCGTTTACCGTACCTTGCGTACAGAAATTGTTGTTCTCGGTTTATGCAAATTTAACGCAATGAATGATTGTGCAGATTTAATGAGTGTAAAGCTTGATTTTTTCCTTTCCCCCCCTTTCATCTCTCGCAAGAAACATCACGTATCTCCGCCGCAGATTTATTCAAATGAATGTACTTCTCTCGATTTTCGCATTTTTATCCGTCTACTTGTTCGTCACTATTATTGTTATAATACCCTGTCGCAATCGCGTAAAAATTTTAACGCGGGGGAGATCTCTCCCATCGCTTCCTAAGTGACTGCCGACGTTTGTTACGTTAGGCGGGAGCAATCGATTTTGCCATTATACCGGAGAATTGTTTTACTTTACGTTCCGTGGAATAAACACGAAATCGTAAATTTCGGGTGATGGCCGGTGCCGGCGAGCTAAACGACTCCGATTATTCGTGCGGCCCGCAGCCGCGGCACGTTATGCCCTCAACTTTATCGAAGCCCGCTTCGAGATATATTATCCCCGCGCCCGGTACACACAACGTTTTCCACGGTACTCGACGAATTACGACGGCATGGACCCGCATTTTTCTCGGATGTTATCCCTCGTAAGATGTCCCATCGACAATTACACACGTATGTCGTTACGCGGCCGAGTCCCGCGTCGCGTTTTATCTTGTGTGGCACGTTTAGTGCCACGAAGGCGTGACACGGATTCCTCGTCGCTGCAGAAACCGGTCTTATCCTCTCGTGGCTTTCTTGTTGTTGCGACGGACCCGCTTTTGCGACGCTTCCGTGGCCGCTCCCGATGCGAAGTCCTGCCTTTCTCAAGCCGGGCCATTGAAGTACTGGATTGCGTGTCAGGGTCGGGATTTATTAGGTTTTTTTCCCCGATGTTTCAAGTTGGAGCTCTTCGTTGATAATTCACACGATTTAGCACTTCGAGTTAAATAAATCCGCCGTGCCATTCGCCAGTCTTCCTAGATTATGGTTTTCTACAGGAAGAAAAAAAAGAAAAGGAAATAGTTAGATCGAGGCTAATCTTCGTTTACTCAATTCCCAATAATTGCACTTAGAGAAGAAATGAAACGATCGTGTATTATATTTTCAATTATATCTGATTAATGGATGTTTTAATTAGATGTAGTAATTAAATTGTAGTCATTAATCGAGTGATAAAATTAAGCAGAATAATTGAAGTCCTCGGGCGAATGAGGTGTTTTGATAATAATAAACTTAGTGATCTCTGTTTCTCTCTTGATGATTTTATATGCATAACTTTTAGAAATTTATAGCATTTACTTTTTAAAACTTTAATTTTCATATGATGTATACAAACGATACGGTTTGTTAAATAAAACATACTAAAAAGGAGTTCTTTGTATTGCGCGTGTAGTCTTTCGTATTTTGTGCATTCGATCATTGCTGCGTTTCTTACTTGCTTCGGACGAACTGAAATTCACGCCATAACAATGCAGCAACACGCGCGTTGCTACGCGAGATCTTTTACACGCATTGTCACGTATGCAGGTAGACAGAGATACGGAGGCGTATGTAAGACGACCGGGCGGGGCGAGACGTTCGAAGGGCACGGAGTTTCTCAATATTTAATAGCGTCTGGGTACGAGTGCTGTCTCGACACTTCTGAAATTGCAAGGCGTGAAGGATTCGAGAGCGGCGCGGAAACTAGACGAAAGGAAGGCGGGGAGAAAATTCATTCGTTGTCTACCACGAAGTCTCGCGATGATTGCACCGAGATCGGATCTTCATTAAAAAACAGCCTTTTACTATTTATCGCCGAATTGCAATTAAAAATTCGCTTTCTTGTTCTTCTCGGGTCGAATTTTTTCTCCTACTTTCAACCTTAGTTTTAAAACGTACGTATTAAGCAGTATTAAAACAAATCTATTTGAATGTTAAACATTTCAAAATAGATAGTAAAGAATCGTAATTGAGGTCGAAAGTAGGATTAGAATTTCGACTCGAGTTGGTACTTTGCTCTTGACATAAACAAATTGCATTTTTAAAGTTTCGATATGTGTATACTGCTCCCGCGTATATACGATCGTTTTGAGTGTGCTCGCTGGCGATTTGATTCGAAGGATTCGCGCATACAAAAGCAATTCAGCGTACACGGAGTCGCTCTCGATAAACGACATGTGTTGCTCGAAGGCTGCGAACGATTGTCACGACGAGAAAACGCAAAGGTATCGTGGTACAGATTTAAAGAGAACCTAGAGCCCCGGGTGGTCTTCGAGAGGAGGACAGGCGGAAGGCGAGTGAGGGAACGAGGAAGGAGATGCTTTCCAAGTGAGGAGGAGAAGGTCTGACGGAGCATAGTGAGATTGGAATACCTACCACGTAGAGAAGCTGGAGAGACGGAAAAGGAAGAGCAGGGAGGGGGGGAGGGGGAGGGGAGGATCCTGATCCGAGTCAGAAGAGACACAGCAAAGAGAGCATGAGGACCGGACGGCCATGGTAGAGACACTTTCGTGAGATTGAGCCCGAATTCAATAGGGGATGAATAAAATATAAACCAGCCGCCCTATTGCGATCCGACGCGGAGGCTAAGGGCGATAGCCGACCCTTGTGTAAATAAATAAAAATTATATCCATTCCCCGGCGGAATGCGAGTGGACATGTACGGTGGTTGTGCACACCACGCCGACTGATTCCCTCGCGAAACTAAATGGCCGATTAAATCAATCGCTTCCATCGTTGCCGTCGTGATTTTCTATCCTGATATTTATACGATGTAACGATTTACAGTTGTACCTTAATAGATCGTGACGGACGTTATTAATCCGGTAACTGTCGTTTGGTTATGACATTTTTATCGAGTGCCCCAAAGTTTTATGCGATTTTGACGTCATTGAGAGAGACGTACGGTATACCATTAATTACCATATATCACATACATATGATGCCGATTTTTGTTTTCATGATTTGTGACTGAAGTTCGTGCGAGTAGCGTTTTAAATTATTATATTACACGTAAACAAAGATTTTATATTTTTAATTTAGCAAGATGACTATGCGCAAATGTTAAATAAACGTTTGTCCACGAATGTCTATTAATTCTGAAATAAGATCAAAATCATTATTTTCATACATTCTAGTAATTTTATGTTCGAGAGAGGTTTAAATCTCTCTCTCTCTCTTTCTCTCTCTCTTTCTTATGGAATGAAAATTATAACCAAAGAAACTGACTGGTATTCGACAGCAGCTGGCAGCTTGCTGCATCTATGCAAATTGCGGTGCAACAGGCACACTGGGCTAGCATATCTGGGCGTAGTGAATGAAGACAAACAAGTTTTCGCTTCTACTCTCAATCGTTGTACCGATTACAACGACAGTCGGAAATAATTAGCTCGTGACGTCAAAGAGGGCGCATGCCGTTTGGATTTAATCGAATCACTCGCGAAACTTTCTCAAAGAAGTTGTGTTTCGTGCGGAAACTTCCAATGCCCTTCATTATACCCTTTGATCTCGACGCTAAGGATCTCCGCTGACATATTACTGTTCTAATTAAGATGAGCTTAGCGGTTTGTGGCTTGCGGAAATACTCCAACAAAATCAAAATTGAACCAGTTGATCGCACAATTTCTATTCGCTCACCCTTAAAAATTTATTGATGCCACAGAACGTAAAGTATTGCATTAACAGAGTTACTTTCGCACTGGACAGAAAGAGTAAATTGGGAAAACACAAAGGGCTTAACGGAAACGAAATCACTTCCTTTTGTAAAACAATTTTTTTATTGATATTATTGAATACAAATTTACAATATAGACAGCATCATATTATTTTTTTATACTGTTTATATATTTTTGTTTATAAATACAATTTTTAATTTTGCTGTAACATTGAATGGCAAATGTGTTAAATATTCCGCACAAAACAGTTCTAATTTTTTCTTAGATATGATGCTATAGAGAACTTTTTTTATTTATTAAGATGTAAAATACGTATAGAACGATTTCGCTCAATCTTATGAAATTTTCATGTGTCGGTTGTCGACTTGCCGATTTCATGGAGAACCTGCTGCTTGCGTTTGCAGCAACCAACCATGCGGATAATTACGATGCAGAATTGCAGGTGTCGGCGAAAAATCTGCACGATCATCTCACTTTTTAACTGCTGAAATGATTGCGAGTTGGTAGCAATTTAACAAAATATTATAGTTACCGTCTCAAGTTAAAAATAAATAAAAATATATCCACCGTTTAAATTGGTTAACTACAAATTGAGACTTTTTTCGCCATCAATCTCGATAAATTGACACTTATGTATATCATGGGCGCGTGAAAATGATGTCTACGTTTTTATAACAATTAACGCAAGGATACATTTTGCCGTGTATATCGTAGATAAATGAATTCTCTGATATTGCTAGCCTTCTATTATCCATATCCATCGCTAATCGTGGACATTAGCGGTGATCATGGAGGACCATTTGTGTCTCGTGCTGGCAGAGAATCGATTATCAGCGTATCGAAATTTTACCGCATCCGGCCTGTACTTCTGTGTTAGACGACCATGCAGCACACAGACAGTCGGAGTAAGCCGGGCCGACGAAGTGGCACGGAGAGGGTGGAGGGGAACCAGAGCGGGGGAAACTCGCCGGCTTGCAATATTTCGCGTTCATAGCGTTGCTAAGCCGCAACTAACCGCCTTGTTAGGAAGTTACTCCTCCTCTCGACCTTTTGCATCCTCCCTCTCCTACCTGCCTTTCTCTTCCGGTCCCTGTTCCCATCCCGGTCTTCCTCTCCTTCTCTTCACCGCGATACCGTCTGCTTCTTCTCTCGTCTGGCTACCACTTGTATCTCTCCTTGTACGATTTGCTGTCTCTGTCTTCAAGCTTTTCTTTATCGCACGATATATGTTTTTGTTCTTCTTCTCTGCCTCACTTTTCGTTCGCCTTGTTTTGCGCTTTTTTTCTACAGAATGTACAGCCGTCTTCGCGTCTTGTTCTTTTCCGTCTGTTTTTTTATTACAATGGGTGTCTGTGAACAAGTAGAACATTTTCTTATATTAATGAATTCCATAGCATTAATATAAGCACATTGCGTATTAGGAAATAACGTGATTCTTATTTTTCTTTTACTAATTTATTATTAAATTAAAAAAAGATAGTTCTTTTTTTGTTACTTGTATGGGCTTCTCTATAGTGATTCTGCAAATAAAGATACAGTTGATATAGGGGTATCCTGTATATTTACTTTGATACCACTTTTCCAATTCTCTCTCTGTCTCTCTTTCTTTCTCTCCTGAGCGTATTCCTCGAGACGTATCCCTCTGATCTCACTTCAGACCACCCACTGGATACTAAATCATAACTTGAGAAATTCGCGTGCAGCGCGCGGGACACCTTTAAGACCTCAGAGGAAACTTGGTGCAGGAGGGTACTGCTGCCCTTGCAAACCTTTGATAACTAAGTACGTAACGTCTTCTCGACGGCAATCCTCATACTCTGTTACGCCGTGTGTGTGCGTTTCAGAACCCTCCTCTACGTAAACCCACTTATGTGGCGGCTCCTGGTTAAACCCTAATTGTAGACACCATATAACTTTGAGGTAACTCATTTCAGAAATAAATTTTTCCATTTAAACTTAAATTACTACGGATGTGAATTGAATGGAATGACTATTACGATAACAACAATTTAATTGCAATCATAAGCAGCATTTTACACATTAAAGGATTTAAAAGATCCTCTTGAGACTATTTTTTCTTTTATACATTTTTTTATGAAATTATATTTCTATATAAGAGACAAAAGTGGAACATTGGACCGATATGTAATTGATACAAGAAATAAGAGAAGTATCATTTCTTAATCAAAGGCTATTTTTGCTGCTTAATAACAATTTTTGTGAATTTTTTACAATCTTTATCTTGAAACAATTCTTACGAGAAAAGGAATTGATGAATACTTTAATAGTTTTGATGCTAACAAACTTTTAGGAGATTCTTCTCTTCTTCCCGAAAAACACTGTAAAAAAATTAAACACCTAGATTTGAATCTTTTCGAGAAGGGGCGATTTTATAGAGTTTAATATTATCAAAATTATTATTAAATGGTTCATGACGCGCAATTTGCATGAACTGGAGATTTAAAAAGAATCATACAGAATTATTTATTATTATTAAGCACTAAGAACTGCTTTGAATAGCACTTTTCTTATTTGTTGTTTTATATAAAGATTATAAAAGAATTAAGAATAAACTAGAAACAAATTGTTCATATGATATCTTAAAAGTATTTTTGAATTAAATTTTTATTTTATTCTCCAGGAATTTAATTTTATTCTCCATAATATTGAGAATTCAACGATACTTGTTAAGCATCTCTTTGCATTAAGAATAGATTCTTTTTATTCGAAATTTATGCTAATTATGAATTTCGAGGGAACATTTTTACATTTAGAATGTTAAACAAAGACTCTAGATCGTTTCTTCCCAATGATATTGCGTGTATTCTACAATTTTCTTTAGCTTCATCTCCAAGAGCCGGAGGTTGCTTGAATGTAAACTAGATCGCGACAGCCGATGCTTGGCTCTTCTCCCGGGGATGTCCTTTGATGCTCAAAGGTTTCTTTGATGCACAGCTTATATTCCTATCGGAATTAAATATGCGATTTGGTGTAACTGCATGTGCATGCGGCGTCGACCAATATCCGAATTCAATTTACGATACAACCGATCATTTTTTCTGTTTATTCATGCAATATAATGATAGTTACTCTCTTTTGATCTCGTAGGAAAATAGTCAAATACGAAATTGAGCGATAGAAAAGTGAGCAGCAATGCGATTTAATACATTTAAATATACGCTCGGCCATTTCTTTCCGTTTTAATTTCGAGTTTTTAATCTTGAAACTTGCAAAATTTATATCCCATATGACCTGGTACAAATTGATAAAAATCAGAGTGTACTGCATTGCGCAAAAAGGGAAAATGTCAAATGACATTAGGGCACGTCGATTAAAGCCACGTAATGTCACGTTTTATCACGTTCATCTCAATAAACACTCCATCGTATGAAGGTAGAGCCCAATTCAACGTAATGGAAACAAAAAATGTGTCTTATTGAGAATCAAAAGCTATGGTCCCGCAGCGGAGAAATGGTTAAGAGCGTAAATCTTGATACGTGCCGTATCCAATTTATCTGCGTGTGCCCGATGTATGGCGTTATTAAATACGTGACCTTACTGGGCGTGCTTTTATAGAGTGTTGTAGAGTCGCGGGTTGAAACGCTATATAGTTTTATCGCCGCCGGCCATAAGTTTCATTGGGCTCCGCGATTGTCCGGCAAAATGAAACGCGCGAAGGGGGTAATAAAAACGTCCGTGTTGCTTGATGACTGATACTAACTTGTTATTTCTTGTTTCAGGTATGTAACAGTGCTTTCACCTCGCCCTTTTGCGTCAATCACAAACAGAGAGTGAGTAAATTATTCCTATGATTCTACAGTTTACGTCAAGAGATTGCGATTAATGACACAGAATTTATATTATAGCTATAGTAATTGGCATGAAAATAAGTTACATTTTGCATAATTTCCTTAACTAATATTCTTAAATTTGTAACTTTGCACTGATCTAACTTTTTGTAGTTTTCGAATATTTTACTTTATCTACTTTCAAACTTGCAATTTATATATATGAAAATTATATGAAAATAATATTACACGTTATGTTATTTTATACAAATATTTTTGTGCATTACCAAATTTTGTGTACGCTTTATTTCTCTCTAATTATTCAATTTGGCGATTATATAAATCTGTGACAATTTTTTGACGACTTGTTTTCTTAGACATATCTTGCTATTTTAAGTAGGTAATCTTATTACCCGGTATCACGGGACTTACGGGCGCCGTGATCGATCATTTTCAATTACAAAAAATATCCGTCTACGACTACGCGCGGTGCCTATTACAACAGTATGTAAAGGTCGCGTGCGTCGAAGCCACTAGACACGACGTCGCCGTGTATTTCTAAATTTGCATCTCCGCCGTCGACATGGCATGCAAGCGAAAACGGGAGCGGATTCGTGAGGCGGACGAACAGGATAAATTAATCGGCGACATGTCGGCGCGCCACGTTTTTTCGCGAAAAAATTAAGAATATCGCTCACCGATGAGTCTCCAGTACAGATTTTTACGCTGATAGGACTGAATGTTTGATTCTTTTTATAAATATACAGAATCATAACTAACTTTTCAGGTGCCTTGGGCAAAGTTTTATTTTTGGGTTTTGCAACTTGGGGGTGGGCTAAATTATAACAAAACAAATATGATATAATATATGTTTAAATTGATTATAAATAATTTTTATGTACGCAAGAAATAGAAAATATTATGCACATGTATTAATTTTGATAGAAAATTATTTTTATTACACTTTTCTGGCTTTTATTTTAACAAATCCATCGATTTGTTATATAATTAATATCTTTATTGATATTATATTCAATTAAAGTTATAAAAAGATTCGTTTTTTTGTCCGACAGCCGATTTTAAAAATAACGAGAATATATTTAACAATTTTTTAGTCAATTCTATTTCTGGTTCTCCTTTGCTTTAGGTTCTGACCCTGATCCCAATATCTTTGCCTAACGGCTGTGTACTATAAATATTATTATATATTTTATATACAAAAATCGTTCTATGAAGATCGAAGTTTTTGTGAAGTTATTACTAATCAATTAGATTTTAATACAAAAATTGTGATTGTTCAAGAAATACCTTCGGTTTAGACGTATTGATGATGTCAATAACTTTTATCTTGATATCAATCTTTAATTAATCTATTTATTATAACTTTCCTCGTAGCTAGTTAGGTTACAAATAGAAAGGAAAATTAATCGGATTGATCGAATCGATTAACTAATATTGGCATTTACACTATCTGTTGCTAATCAACAGTAATTTTTCTTTACAAATTTTTATAATTCTAAATGTGTAATGTATATAAATATTAAAGTAATATAAATATTAAAGTAATTAAAGTAATATAAATATTAAATTGGAATTAACTTTACAGTTGTAATGTTAATTAACAACAAGTTTATATGAAAATGATAGATGAGAAAGTGAGCGAGTTACTTTCATAAAATTAATAGTCAATTAGAAAGTAAATTCTGAAACAGCGCAAGTAGACAAGATTCTCGTATTTTTTAATTTTTACTAGTTCTGAGACTTTGCTATATTATATATAGTGTACATAAATTATTTAATTGCAACTCATATTCTTATAAAAAATAATAAATATAAAAAATAATTTTTACTTATTAGAAAATCTTGTTTAAATTATTTATATTTTAGATGTACTTTTTTAATCAATTTTATAATCACAATTGTTTGCAATATTTTAAAGAAATTTAGTTTACAACTACGTTTAGTAAAATGATACATATTTGTTTTTGAAAAAGACAGCAACTCTTCGTTTGGCATGCCTCGTTGTTTGCGCGAACCCGCCGTGAGCGAGGTGCAATCAGCCATTATTGCTGAAGTGTAAATCCTATCGGGCAAGCAAAAACGCCGCCGGATACGCTTTCGAACATCTGCCATAGTTTCGGGCGGAATTCCGCGGCATGCAGAAGTTCGATGCGATGCGAACTCGTTCGCTGACGCTCATACTCCGGCGCAGACTGCGCGGCGACGTGCGCACTGCCGTTTGAAATTCTTCCCCTTGCGCCTCGTTTATTCTCTCTGCGGCAATCCCGCGCTTCGGCTTTAATTTTAAGCGGATACGGCGACTCGCTAGCAGACGGTAACCCGGCGCAGTAAATCCGCGACAGACTGGACGGCGACGACGACGCCGTTGGCACACACACGGTCTTTTCCGTCCGTTCCTACAACGTTATCTCGGAAGCTTCTATCCTGATTGTAAGTGAACTCTCCGAGTAAAGAGTGGGAGGATTGTAACGTGGGAAGTAAAAGCTGCGAGAGAGATAGATAGAAATAAAGAGAGAAGAGAGGGGGGGGGAGGAGACGTAGGGAGATAAAGATAGAGAGCTTTGGGGACACAGAGCCGACATTTCGTTCGCTTTCGAAGACAGCATTGCGCTTCGAGTCTAATTACTCGAGTAAAGCTCAAGTCGCGAGTACCTCGGTAAATAAACGAAGTAAACGAGCGGGCCGGACTGTCCGCTTTCAACGATGTGTCCGTAGCCGACTCGTAATTGCGAGTAAAACTCGAACTGGCGTGCAAAGTGCTCGACACGACGGGAGTAGACCAGTATTTTTCAGTCTCTAGAATTCAGCGGGATACTAATTCGCCGGTAGAGAATTTTTAGTGAAAAGTTTACCGGAATTTAGACTCTTTGTAATTTTGCTTTTATAAAAATAAATTTCAGTGACACCTTTTAATTGATGGAAGGTCCCAGAAGAATAAATCTCGATAGATAAATTTTATGTAAAAATGTACTGCTCTCGTGATTATCTCAATGTGCCACTTTATCTTATTGTTGATGTCGATGATTAATATACGTAAAATATGATATATAATGTCTGTAAAATATGAAAATATTTTAACTACGTTATGAGAGAAGAGAGCACTATAATAACAATTTGCAGTATTTCTATTATGGAATACGAATTTTACTTCTGTACGAGTAATTACCTCTGGAATCGTTTAATAGCTCGCGATTATGCAATAGCGCTAATATATACCAGTCGATATTTGTTACAACACAATTTTTATTTTTGAGCATTTCAAAATTTTTTCAAGGTACGTTTTAGCATTTAATTGCATATACTCGTTCTTTTTAAACTTTGAGCATATTATTATCGTACGAATCTTTTGAGCATATTATTATCATACGAATGTATGTACACTTGAGGTTTTCGTTATTTAATTCGGTTATATATATTTCAAATTATGCAAATTTTAATAGCATAGAATTTTTATTAGTTTCTTAATAGCAATTTTAAAATAAATTTCTTATTTACGTGAAACAATTTACTTAAAATAAACTTTGTTAAATGATTACTTACTACAAGAAAAATAGAAATTGAGTATTTGCTTTTCTTGGTAATATTTTTCTGCATGTACGTATATTTGCATATATTCTGCAATATTTTTTTTCTTCTGATTAAATATATAATTTTATAACAAACACTGTTTTTTTAAACAAAATTTTTAAAATCTATTTTTGTTGAGAAGAGGGGAGAGTTACATTATTACTATCTTTGTTTTTTTTTACTTATTACACATTATTGTCACATTTTTATAAATAACATTCTAATAAGTATTTTATAACTATGAGTCTAGAATCGATTGAACAACACATTAATAACAGATACAATTATTAAGTTTTCAATTTAAAATATTGATTATTAACAAAGTTATATAAAATGTAAGATAGAGATAATATCACACTTTCTAAATAGAATATTTATACGTACAAACTTCTCAACGAAACGTAAATTTTGGGAAATTTTATAAACTAATGTGAAATATTATTACATTAGTGTTAGTCCGCTAATGAATTGTCTGTTATATGTTTACGCGAATTTATTATGCCGAATTAAAGGATCTGACCGTTTAATTCAGTGATAACTTGTACCGCATGTGTGTGACAGCGGTTTACGATGGGAGAGACCACGTGCCGCGTGTGCGCGACATTGGTCATGAGCGTATGTAATCGAAGGTACATTGGCCTCCAAAGACAATTTCACATGTAGTTACGTTTCGTTTTCAACAATGGGTGTGACGTAGCTTCTGCGACTGCAGTTGTTAGCGGAACTCGCAACGAGCGGTGCGGACAGCGCGCTGTAATTCGATAGTCCACCGAATGCAAACTCGCTCTCCCCTCTTTTGCATAGTGCCACGTTCATCTCGAGCAAACAAAAGAACGTCTATATGCGACGTTACACACGCCTTCGGTAAGCAAAGGACCGACTGTCGGTTCGCGGGAACCCTCGATGCATAATAAACTCAACCCGATGGGTATTAGGTCTCGGCTACGTTCGCCTGCGTGAACGCAAGGAATTGACGTGTCGTGTAAATCTATACTATTGGATATTGTAGAAAAATGCGTGTGTGCTCCAAGGCAAAATTTTTGCGATCATAGCCTGGTTACGGAGCGAAGAAATCCGATGAAATGGGATACTTAATTTCCAAAAGTGTCAATAGTTATATAGTTATTTTCAAATACTTAATAAAAATAATTAAATTATAAACTTAATTTAATGACATTATTGGTTATATGAATAAAAAATCTAAATTAAGAGTGGCGTTGAGGTTACTTTTAACCGGGAAACTTTCTAAGCAGATACACTCGCGTTCTTTGAGAGAATAGTAAAAATTCAATGCATTGAAATTGTACGTTGTAAAATGAGAGTAGGGATGCGATTGTCTATCTATCTGATAAAGTACTTAGCAAAATGTTTCGAGGCACTCTTGCCGCACATGCATTCGGTCAACGGGAATACTGGAGAAACGCGTCCGTCGCGCGTGCAAATATGACAGTAATATCAATATCTGTTTACGACATTGGGCCGTGTGGCGGTGCCGCCGGGTTAACGTCCGCCACGCGGTACTATTATTTTATATGGATATCATGTCGGGGAGGGAGCGGCCGCGTCTTTTTTCGCATATTGAACACGTTTATCACGTCGCTTTATTCGCGTTTCCGCGAGCGCGGCGCGTCCGTTTGTCATTTACTTTTATCGCCCGGAATTTCCGGTTTATTCGGAACAAATTCCATTTTGCATAACGAGTGTCCATTAATATATTAAACGATCTCAAAGAATCGTCCAGGGGCCGGACGTGACTGGAATAGACCTAGAATTTCTATCAGACGAAGAAAGATCTGCACGTATAGCGCGACTGTAACGATCAACCTCTTTGCGATCGCAATTTTGCAATAGCGATAATCTTTCGAGTCTCGTACCACTGCCTTGTGTACATCCACGATTAACTGACGTTCAATTTAGTGGCACTGCATAGTTTCCCGCTTGCAACCACATAGAGATGTTTATTCGAGCTTAATTAATGTCAATAATTCGTCGCGCAACTAAGTAATTTACGTAAAATTATTAATTACTCTATTTTATTTCTCTATATAAATTTCTACGCACACATATATTTTTTAAAATCTTCCTTACATTAATGAATAGACCTCCGACATGATCGTTGATTGTTTGCATATGTCACCAGTTGGTCAACGAGGGCCAATTTATCTAACCTTGTGTCCGGCGCGATACGACAAACAGATATTTCGGCGTATTTTCAGGCGAGATGGGAAAAAGAAGATTTCGCGAAATTGTGGGGGATTTAGAGGTAGAAGGACAGAGAATGGCAGGCGCAGGACGCGATGACTCTGACAAAAGGGCCACGTAGGGGGAGGGAATTCACCAGAGGCGGGGGGGGGAGGGGGGACGGAACCGGGGAAAGAGAGAGAATGCAACGAAGCGGAGAGCAGAACTCGACGGAGCCGCGAGCATCGGACGGCCGAAGGGATGGTAGGCTGGATTCAATTACTTGGAGAACAATACTGCTCCGCCGTCATTGTTTGCTCGAGCACTTGCTCAGGTTTTCCTGGTCTGGGACCCCAGCGTCGTCGCTCGTATCCCATGTCCCGTTACACCACCGATATTTTGTTTGCTCGCTATAATACCGTCGTCGACGACGACGACGACGATGACGAGGACGGGGACGACGACGACGACGACGACGTCGACGTCGACGTCGATAGTGAGGATTGCTGCTCGTTTCGAGATCTTGGCAGCCACGAAAGTCGCCTCGGGCGCTTTGGTTTCGCACCGATAAAACCTCGAATCCGTCGAATTGATTGTGTCCTTTGATTTTTCGCTTTATATTCGCGAGTCACACGCGGTGTTCTTTCTTCCTCTGCACGTGCAACGCGCCGAGATTTTCGGCGGCGATGGTGGAACGTGGCTTCCGGCGCTGATAGTATTCCCACGTGTCCGGATTCGCGCCGCTCCCCGGCGCAAAATAAAGATGGATGTATCTATTTGTCTTTCCATCCTTCCGCCTATCTATCTCTCTACCTGTGTGTGTTTATCTATCTGTATTTATCTTCATCTATCTGTCGATCCATGTAGGTTTATTTACTCGCGTTTGGTCGTGCATCTTTGGTTCTCCACCGGTTTTGATACTTTCTTCCGTCGATATCCCCCCGTCGATGCGCGAAACATCGTAACTCTTGAAATTTCAGATTCACTTTATCGGTCGTATCGAAACGGTCCGTCGATACACAGACCGTCTCGTTATTACCGAATGTCGCGTTAGCTGTGGACAACAAATTTGAACCAACATATTGTTTAATTAATTTTGTGCGAAGCGAGTAATTATAATCGTACAATTATCAATGTGCCGATATTAAAGCAGCAGCTTCATTAACGTCATCATTCACAGGTGATACCAGGTAGTCATAGGGGATTCCCTAAGTTGACGTCAACGTCGTTCTTTTTTTTTGCTTTTGGTTTGGTCAGCTTTGTCGCGATCGTTTCACTTGTATTCCCACGCGAGACGGCTCCCGTATGAGGGAATGGTGCACGCGTGCGTCACATCGCATACGTGCAAATAGATCGTAAAAACTTTTTGTCCCGAAAACGGCCGACCGAATGTGACGAGCGACGGTCGTTCGTTATGCCCGGACAATGAAATCCGTCTACCTACGGTGACCGTTTGTCCTGGCCGCGGTGATATTTGCGTGCCTCAATAGTTATGACTCTTTACGTCCTTCAAAATTGTTACGAGGACTCTACTCGATTTCTGTATTTGCTCGCTCAGTTTGAATTACGGATGCTATTATCGAAAAATTGTTTAGAGCGAGACATTTAGGCGCTCATCAGCTGGATTAGAAAAAAATGTTAGATTAAAAGATATTTCTCGATTTTATTACGTTTCTATTTTAATATTGAGACAATTTGCACGTATGCATATGGAGTTCACGGATAATTTTCGATTCGTCGATATTTTTTTGTAAAGTTTTATTTTTTTAATAAAAAAAAAAAAGGAGAATTATTTATACGCTTCTGCAACCCTTCATGCATATCGAGTTTTGCGTTTAAACGCGTACGTTTTTCAGAACTTTTGCGATTTATCTTTCTCTTAGACGTGAAAATTTGAATCCGGTTATTTTGCGGTCGCCGATAAATTTCTCTGATACCGCTGCAGACCAGCAGTCATAATTTCTCAATTATTCGTGACACTGCGCCATTTACGGGCGCGTCTTCGTTACGCGAGCCTCCGTCGAAACGCGTCGCTCCGGACTCGCCTCCATCTGCCTCCATCTCCGTGGGCGTGAGCCTGGATTTTTAATGAATTTTTAACTATTCAATTTTTGTACCGGGCGAGTCCCATTCCCCTTCCGCGCTTTCTCGATGTAACTTTCAGCAGTCGCACCGGGTTCGAGTAGATGAAGTTGAGAAGGCAGAGTCGCAAAATGGCTGCGGAAGAGGACCGTCGGGTGGGTGGACGTAAAGTGCCGGGGCGGCGAGGGGGGCGGCGGCGGCGGCGGCAGTACGTCGGAGAGTGGAATAATGAATAATTCCGAAAGAGGGATTCGTCTCTTGCAGTGCCTTCGTGCGCACTTCGGCGATACAGAAACCGAATTCGCTAGTTGTTCCTTCGTGAAAGCTCGAAAGGAGATTCGCGCGCGGTTTTATCAATTCACCCGCGTTTCTCCGTTCTCTCGCGACTTTGCGCTTCCAAGGAGAAACGACGAGGACCGCATTATAGGGTAATAATAACGAGCTTCGTGCGCGAAAATGCGTTTATAGCTCGCAATAAATCGTCACATCTGTATATTTTCCAGTATTAACAATATCAACACTGTTATGACTAAATCGGATAAGCTTTAATGATGGGATGACGAGAACACTATTTCTATATTGCTTTATTTATTAAATTTATATCTGCATTTAATACTGCATGTAGCGTTTATTACCGTATAATATGGAGATTGCGTTAAATGCAAATATATATGGAACGATTTGGGTAATTATACGACGCGCAAATATATTTATTATCTTATACTTTATGGCGGATTTAATCAATGCAAAATGTAGCGCAGGAGTGCGGAGATATGAATATCTCGGGGAGATTGAATATGCAAATTCGCGAAAGAATGGTGTCACAGGTCAGATAATTACATCGATACACAAAATCTATGGTGATTTTATTATCTGCGTAAAAGTACGATAAGTCCAATCGCGGGCGGGAATAACGGCGGGACGTGATTGCAATTCCGGCGGCGTGTTTCGCGTAATTACGCGCTACGCGTCACGTTTCGGCACCAAATAATTCCTGCCGCGAGCCAGAGGGACCCACAGAGAGGAGTGAGTACCCATGAAAAATCGAGAGAACTCGCGAGTTGACACGACACGACACTCTGCCACGTAGATATGTATATTTTCTTCGCGAATATTTCGCGTTACGCCGAACGTACTGCGGAATCCGCGCGGCGGCAGCGGCGGTGGCGATGTGATAGCCGCACTCGCACCAGATAACGGATGGCAAAAAGTAGAAACGAGAAATGCTAATGGCATTCCGTTCTCAGCGCTATCATCTTTCACGGGGTTGGGCAAAAAAAAAAAATAGAGACGCGACGGGGGCGAAGGGGAACAAAAAACGACCGTGCTGCCGTGCTGTTTGCACAGTTGCAGGTATTGGGTAGCGTACTTTACGCTAGGACTCGGGCCGCTGATATCGTTCATCCTGAATATTTTATAGGCGTCTGGAATAAAATAAAACTCGTGACACGTCGAAGTCGGTGCCTCCATTCCTTCTCACTCCCGTTTATCACGGTGCCACGTTTTCCCCGTTCGCGTTACTCGTCGTGAAGTGGAATAATTTCATTTCTTTTGGCTCGTTGAAACATTAATTGTTTTCATTCCAGTCGATTAATGTCGTCCTACTTTTCGGCACGTAACGCCGCAATTCTTACGCGCGTCTTTATCGTCCACATTAGGTTGATTCTGAAATTGAGTTTGCGATATTTTATAAATTTGTATTATGCATGAGGCGCACAAGAGTCTTGGTTCTTTTTTTTGAAGAGATTGCTTTTATTACAGTGCGTAAATACTGATAGATATTATGGTAAATTATATATTATTGAAAAAATGACTAGAGCTATAATTTTGGTTTACAATGCTTTGTATCAATGAAAATCCGATAACAGAATATTTGATTATAATATACGAGTTTCGAAAAAAAACAATGAGAAATATTATTAAAAAGAATTAGAAATTTCTCAAATACATGCAAATATTTTTTGCACATTTACTACTTTGTTTTTTTACTTGAATTGTTATACTCATGTATAAATATTTTTTTTTTTAAACTTATTTTGTCAATACAAAATAGAATAAATAACTCATAGTATCATTTTTTTTGACAATCTTTGACGTTTTGAATATACAATTTGATATAATCTACTAGTAGAGATATGACAAAAAGGTTAATCTAGTGCATTCAGTCACTTAAATTACTTTTTGTGACCCTTTTTTTGCAAGTATCTAAAAAGTCAATATCGTTTAAAATACGTCATTATAGTTACTTTTTTCCTGAGCTAAAATTGCACAATTTGTATAATATAAGGTTTCTATTCATACTTTTATTACGTTTTATAACATTTGCTACTCGTTCATTGGATATTGATCTGGTGTCTCAGTGTTTGATTTTGCTGCGAGCCGAATGCTAGATCAGCACAACTGATATAAAATCTTTTGCGCTACCAGAATCTAAAACGCAAAAATGGGGACAATTGCTAAAAATACAAAAGAATGTTTTTGGTTGTCCTTTTGCTTGGCCTCTCGCGTACAGTCTGAAAATATAGTCCATCTAGTACTCACATCAATTGTTGAAGAATGACAACTGGTATTGTTCCTAATCGTGATTATTTCATTACGCTATTAAAATATCTTCAAGCAATTTCATTCAATTTCTAATTTCTTTTTGTAATATATTGATCAAGCATTTCTTATGAACTTTTAAACTAGGTTATGAAAAAAAATTACTATATGTTAAACTATCTAAAGATAGACTCGGAGAAGAGTAAATAAAAGTAATTTTTTGCTTAAAAGGCCTTAATTAGAATCTGAAAATTTGATTTAAAATGGCACTGGTCACTTGATTACTCTTTTCCGCCTGAAAGGTTACTTTTTGTCACTTTTTCCAACAAAAAGCAGTTACTATTTTACTTTTTTTCCGATGACTCTATGGCAGCGCTACTAATCTACAATGTGCTCTCTGCTTTCTGTTCCTTGCTTTTTGTCTTTTCGCGCACTGTTTTATCGAAATTGACGAGATAAAAATTAACGAACTCCGAAAAAGACAAGAAACACGATTACTGCTAAAACAACTACATGAAGAAACTAAAAGGACACAAAATAAGAAACAGAAAGCAAAGAGCATATTATAAATTAATCTTTACAAGAACAGTGCCAAAACTTTTGTACTCTCCTTCTCTCTTTCTCTCTCTTTTTAATCCAATATATCTTTGATGTATGCATCATTTATCTTTTATTTTCTTTTCCATTCTTCAAATCTCTCTTTTGTAACTGTTCTGATGTTTTTTGTCAACATTATTTCTCCAAGAATTAATTTAAATGTCAACTCGTCTCACGAAATGACGGCCGAGAAATTTAGGATGGTCTTAAGAAACAGGGTGAGCGTCGTCGAACGTGTTCGTTGTTAATTACATACAGTCAGAAAGACATTAGCCGCCTTTTGCGCGGCACACGCACACACTGTCAGAAGATCTCGACCGGAAGAGCGTGTATGAAGTATTAGTGAGGATGAGAGCCGCGGAAGACAATGCAGTGGATACGAACTAATTGCCGGATTCTCCTGCCGTCTAGTGGACCAGGAAGATTAACTGCACACCCATCCTCCTCATCGCGTCCGCCCTCACCTCTGTTTTCTCCTCTCTAACCTTCTTGTCTCTCTCGTTTTCTATCCTCTTCGTTGCCATATACGCCGAGAGAAAGAGAGAGACAGCCAAGGCTCCAGTGCGTATATATAAATTAGTTGAATTTACTTCTGTCTATGTACGTGCGCCCCGTGCATGAATATTACATAGATTAGTAATTTAAACCCTTAAATGCACTCGTTTCTCTGGCACATTTGCAATTTTACGTACGATGTTATATCACGTTATATTTAGAACGTCATAAACTCATGTTTGTTTTATACATTAGATACTAGATTAAAAATTTAAGACAATGTAGCAATGACAACTTTAAATTCGTAGTTAAATTTGAATTTTACTTAGTTTGAACTATTTTTAGTTGTTTGCATAAGTTGCCATTGCTCTTACTTAATATATCATTAATTAAACTAAAGCAATGGAGTCGAACAATTTAATTTAAGAAATAGTAAATTTGACTCGAATTTAATTTATTATTTATTAAATACGTACATTAATATGGACGTGGCTTACTTTAAAGCTGAACAATTTAATTTAGAAATCAATTGATCAGATAAGGTTATTTTTTATTTTTTTGCATTGAGCTTGAGCGTTTTACATAATTATTTTGATGGTCTAACAAAAATTATTAAATTTTTAGATACTCTCTACAGCAAGAATTTATAGATGTAATACACAGAGAGAATTTTCTCTTAAAAATTACCCTGAAAACCGTGGTAATTGTGAGACAACGTGAGTCTCAAAGAATTTTACTTTACTTTCGACAAAATTTATTAACATTTTAATAAAACTATACTTCTAACAAAATTTACTAAAACTTTGCCAAATTTCATTAAAATTTTAGTAAATTTTGTCAAAAGTATAGTAAAATTCTTCGAGGTTCACGTTGTCTCACAATTACCACGATTTTCAGGATAATTTTTAAGAGAAAATTCTTTCCGTGTAGAGAATGAAACCTATAATACAGAATAATTATTCCTGTTTAAAAATATTGAACATTTACTTTTCTCTGAAGTTTACTCTTTTAAATTCATATTGTTAGTACTTGATATCTGCAATGCTAGTCTGGAATGCCTTTGTAACCAGCGCCATTCGAATGCCAACGATTAGCTTGCGAGAACACGAAAGAGCGAACCTAGGGGTGGCGTATCGATGCACAGTTCCACATGCTACACGCCACCGTTTCACTATCCATAGCGCAAAGAGTTATCTTGTTAAATGTCACACGGTGAAATAACGATTTGCGTCCGTTTAATCTTAAATGTGAATTCTGCGGTATCTCACGAGGGCGTGTAATTCAACGTGTCCCGTTCTCCATCCTCTCGTGACCTTCCTAACTCTCTGCCACCCCTCTCGTTCTCGGTATAAAGGACGAAATGAAGCCGAAATACCACGCTCTGCCTTCTCCCCCTCCCCTTCCCCCCCGCCGCCCCTGCCATTCTCCGCCGCATCGCCACAACCATCACCGGTAGCGGTATCTTTATCCCGCCACCATACCGCCTCCACCTTAACCTCGAGTACCGTGAATTCTCCCATCCTTTATCCCTCTCTTTTCCGCCTTTCTCGGTACCGATCGTTGGAAGAGCGTGCTGGTTGCCCGTAAAGCGGCAAAGAATTCACCCGTTATTGAATCAATATTGTGCAAACCTATCAGCGACCCTCCCGCCCCCCCCCGTACTTGTGCTCTCATCTCAGCTCGTGGTACTACCCCTCTCCTTCTTTTCTCCCCCGCGTTTTGCCATCTACGGAGCCTGATATGCCGCCGAAGGAAAGTATTGTCTACTCTCCCACTTCCGCCTCCTCATTCCCCCATTTTTCCCCGTTATCGATCTGTGTGCAAATATTGAACCACGTCGGCATGGCCGAGAACGAAAGTGGAAAAGGCCCGACGAGACAGCGTAGGAAAAGGGGATGGAACGGGCGAAAAGGAGCGGTAGACGCAGTATAAACCGCGGGGGACAGTGGGGGGAGAGGAGCGATAAGAGGGAAGGCCGGAGAAGAGGACGGGGGAGCAGATAGAGAGCGCAGTCTTTCCATCGCGGATGAATTTAATAGGGTGGCGTTCCGGTGCATTCCAGTCGAATTAACGACACGAGAACCCTCGAAGTCAATTAGAGAAAATCTCTTTGGCGTCGTGCAGCGCCGCTTCCTCTTGCCTCACGGTATCGATGACCGTGTTTGGCGAAATCGTCGTCGCTCTTAGCACGTAAATCCGCATGATTCCTCAAAAGCGGACCGCCCTTCCTTTCGTCATTGTCCAGCTGATGCTTACGTCGGAGGACGGATCGTCGTTTCCAACTGACCTGTCAACTCGACGGGCGACAGCTCGTGAAATTGCGGCGATTTATCATTTTCCGCGGAACGTAAGATTCGCCGTTTTTGACGATCGTTTTGACGAAAGCTCGCGCGTAAACTTCTTTCTTGTGTTTTTATGTGACAAACGAATTACGAGCAAGAGTGTAATCACGAGCAGGAATCAACATTGGAATCAAATATTGAATATACGCCGCGATTTTCAAAGGAAATCTATCCGATATCTATCAGAATCTATGATAAAGTATATAGTCATGAAATTGGAAGTCAGTACAATTCGATTATTTATATACTCAATGATAATTGAACTTATATTTTAAAAATTCTGGTATGTATATTACTAAATCCGATACCTAATATCGAGATTTAATGTATTACGTCAAAAAACGTTAAATCATGAAGGTACATAAATGTGTTATTATTTCACGGTATAATAAATGATAATTTGTATTATTTGAATGAACATTTAATCAATTTTATCGAGAGAGAGAGAGAGAGAGAAAGAGTGTATTATATAATTATATGAATCATAATTATCAAGTGTACCACTTAATAATGCTTTCTCTGGAAAAGGAATAATAGGTCTATTTTCGGGGAAGCAACGAAGTAAAACGGAAAAACACTGAAAAAATTAAGTAGAAAAGAACGAACGAGGACAGAGGAAAATATTATCGGAAATGTTTAGGTCGTTTAATAGACTTTTCTCCGAATGCCATCTATTTTTATTCGCGGCGACGGCGGCGGTCGACATTTATTTGACACGGACACGTACCATGTCCGATAAAGTATCACGACCCTACAGCACGCGGGGTCAACTTTCGCTAGCCGCGCAATGGGCGCCGGTAACTTCATTTACAAATTATACCGTACGCGTGCATTCTCGCGATTAATATGCAACGACTTCGCGCGCGCGAGGCGAACGAGAAGAGAACGGAATGAAGCAGAGGGGAAAATCGCTGGGTAGACGATATGAATGGTTCATTTCGCGTGGACGGCTAATATTTCGCCCGGGCTGCGGGGGAAACGTCCTGCGGAAGAGGCGCTCGTTTCTCTCTCCTTTCTCTATCTCGTCTTTCTCTTCTTCGCCCCTCCCTCTCTTCCATCTCTCGCTCCGTCTGACACAATTTAACCGCATTTTACCCGCGCACACGCGTGCTCGTTCGACATTATAGCGACCACGTCGCTGTTTACCGTTCGCGTGCGTCCCGCCGATATTTTTTATGGCTTGAATTTCATACGTCGCGCACTTCATCCCCGACGTGCGGCTACCATCATCACCCTCCGACGGTTTTTTTTAACTACTGCGATCCCGAGTGATGTTTTGTTTGCCGGTTGTGCATGTTATTTTTTTCCCCTTTTCGTCCCGCGTGTTTCATAGCTGTAGTGGTCTCTAGAATATAAATATCTAAATACTATACTTATACTATCAGTTCTTTTATATACATATACTTATATGTATTTTTGATATGTACATAGAAAAAAAAAGTGATATAGCCAATAATATATGTAATTGCGGGCTGCCAACTACATAAAATACAATATTTACTGTTAATGCAAGTATAATGTTGATACTGCAATAGCATATATTATTGTATTGAGTATATCTGTAATTGGCAGTTTGCAACTACATATCTTATTGAATATATTGCATTTTTTTTCAGTGTACATATATGCATATATATTCTAACGTAAATTTTAGCTGATATTTTGAACACTTAATTAAACGCAGTTTTTGCATTTAACTAATTCGTACAAAAAGCCGTATTTTTGTGAGCCAATTTTTTATGAATGATTTTTGGACACGATACTTGAATTTATCACGCCGTACGATCACATATGTCCATCATACTCTTCTTTTATTTTCATATAGCTGCGCGCTCGACCATCGTGTATTGATTAATTGGTCGTGTTGTTTCTATGAAAAGTGCGAGCGATGCGTTGGAACATATCGATTCGCTAGATAGAGGATGTCGACCGATATCGCGTTTAGTAGGAAATTTTTTTTATCTCCGCCCTGATAGACCGATTCGATTGCGATTCGGATGTATTTTTCATTTTCCCGGGAGCGCGCGGTGTCACGCACGGAATACATCGCCATACATGCATACCCTACATTGGAATTCGTGTGCATAATGGTATTTTATGCGACGCGATTGATTATTGTAAAATACCGCAAGATTAAACTTAAATCTTGTGACAGTTAACTGGATACGATGTATCACTTGCATTACCGCGTGTCCGAGGCGATTTTATATATTTCATGCATAATGCATTATTTAGCGCTTTTTATTTTGTCGTTGCCGAAAATAGGTAATTAAATTAGCGAATTCCCCGATTATTTATGTCCAATAAAGAGGGACAATCTATTTGTCGCGTAATGTGAATGTAATGATTTAATCTTCGATACACGTACAATAATAACTTGATAATTCAATATATGTTACATTTAAAGCTATTACTGTTATTTACAACAAGCTACAAAACATACTCACTTTCAATTTTCTTTAATTTTAATAAAAAGAAAAATTATGTTTAAATTTATCACAAATCCTATTCGTTCTATTGATATTTATTTTTAAAAAATCTATTTTTAAAATTCTCTCTAATTGTTAAATTAATTTCATTTTAGTCACATATTTCGGTTAGAGATGATATATTCTACTTGTTTGTTATATTTATGAAGAATCCGTCGTAGCGTGACTCCCACGCAATGTACGCGTACGGATTTAATAGACGAACGTGAAACTTTCTCTTTCTCTTTCTTTTCCTCTTTCTTTTTCTCCTGCTTTCTTTTTTTGTCTCTCTCTCTCTCTTCTTTCCTCTCGTTTCGAATAACACGTAACGTCGTGTCACGTCGCGGGGAAAAATGTTTTTTATGTACCGGAGTCGGGCTAGTCCCGCGGGAAATGTTACGCGCGTGACACAACCGAACCTGCGAAATTACTTTTTGAAATCCCCGTCTATCCTTTCCCGCTATCTCGGCGCCTCCTAATACCTCAAAAGAGCTTAACTCCTTCTTAGGGCTGGATGTAAGGTCTGGTTAAAATTTCACGAAACTTTCTTAGAACTGTACTTATGTGCTTCTTAGCTGCTGTTTAAAGTTGGATGTGTTTATCACGATATCTTCATAAAAGATACCCTACATCTAAAGTTGTCTCTCTTGTACTTCCACAAGAAAGAGTAAACAATCATTACTGCTGTCTCCTTTTCTCTGTTATGTATAAATTTTGTGCTTAGTGATTAAAAATTAATGATTTATCAAACCTGAATTGAAATTTTTACAATTTGCGCGATTAAACGGAGACCTTTTTATATTTGTTATACGAAAGTAATTGTTATTTCTTTATTTTTTTTGCGTTCGATCGGAAACTGAATCGTTAATTATTACATAAATTTTAATTAACTTGTTGCTCTAATCAACAACTCTTTTACGGGCAGCGTCTCGTTAAACGCGACGATAATTTAACAAACAACGAACGCGACTGCAATTGCAGAAAATAAAAGAACGTTTAGCGCACGTGGAGTGGGATCGTTTTGAAAAGTGGGCTTTATTTCATTCCGTGCTTTGTCCGCGCGAGAAGTGCCTGTTAATGTTATTACGGGAGGACGACGATGGATCGTGGCGGTGGAGCCGAGTGGCTGGGAATTGAGATGGAAGTCGCGTTGCGTGTCGTTGGTTGCGCTTTTATTTCGGCGAGAAGTCGGCTGAAAGGCGGTTGTTAACATTTCCCCAACTTCCCAGTGAATAGATGCAGCCGCGCGCATTGTTCCGCCCGATGCGCCGCACCGTGCCGCCGAAAATTGAAGCACGTTTCGGCTGCAACGGTACGTGATGCGCGGCGGACTGCCGTGTTTCCTCGCCGAGAATACACGGCGCGAAATAAGAGGTACGTACCCGAGACACAAATCAACCGAATACAAGCGTATTCGCGCGTCTCGCGTTTCGACCTGAACGAACGCCCCCGGTTGAGTCGCCTCCTTCCAAACGAAACTTTTTCGTTCACGCGTCTACGTCGCAGGCGCGTGAACCTAATAAACCATCGCGATATAGTCTTTGGACCCGCGCTTTATACTTGCCGTATGCCATCACGTCTCGCGGATTTTTTACGCGACGACATGTCGCACGCGGAATAACGTTCGCTCCCCTGTCGCTTTGTTTCCCCCTTTTCTTTCCTCGCACCGGCGCCTGATAATAATGTATGTGAAAGTTCAGCGGTTTTATGTAGTTACGCAGGGTGATTCCAATAACTGGGATAAGTTGTAAGTTTTTTCTAAGCTTAGCTTGGAAAAAGTAGAAAACTGTTTGATTATTTAACTCGAATACTGCGCCGATATATTTGTAAGATGCAACTGTCCCCCCCCCTTTTTTTTAAATAAAATCATATATTGTTGTAATTTGTTATTTTTGTTAAAAAATTTCTACAAAAAAAAATTTGATTACCGCAATAAGAATCGATTTACTCGAGAAAAGCATTTTTAAAACAAGTGTAGTTGCTTTTTTTGCAAGTATATCGGTGCATTATTTGAAAAAATATAATCACGTAATTGTAAACAGTGGCAAAATTTTTTGTTACTTTTTTTAACTTAAGAAACTTAAGAAACAATTACTTGGCTAATTATTATAATTACCGTATGCCGCATTACAGTTGTTTTCATAGTTGATTACAGTGACAGTGTAAAAGATTCTTTCTAAAAATGGTACGTGAGAAATAATTTCGAGAAAAGGATTGATGCTCTCTGTTTCTGTCTCTTTTTTTTATTTGACGGGAATTATTGAATTCCCGAGACACACGAATCATACGATCACGTAATATTACACGTGTGTACACGAACCGAATGGTTTTGTGTATTTTACATGAGGTGATTTCTTTTGTTTTCGTAGTGACGTAAAACTTTATATCACAGTGCGCAGACTTCGTCCTTGCGGTTTTTTACGACACGCAAGAGAATTTCTGACTATCACATATGTTCGCGGTCTCGCATTATTACCATTCGACTCGCGTGTATTATTGCATATACAATGCGCTACCGCAAAATTGGAAAAACATTTTCTGCTGGCCACGCGCGGTACACGAACGATTAATTAGGAAACGCTGTCGATTTCGATTCACGTATCTATTTACCCTGGCCATATATTTCGGTTGCCGCGCGTAATTAGGCCAGTTGAAAACAAATTCTCGCTCGATTAAGTACGGTCGTTAATGATGTACACTTTTAGCCATTAGCGAAACAGATCGGTTATATATTCACTGTGATACAATTGCAAAAATAGTCAGTTTTCAAATTAGCAATAAAGCAATTAGCTTTATTATATACTAAGTAAAAAAAATCTTAAAAAGAGTCAAACTTGAAAATTATCTTAACATAGGTAATTACATAACAAAATTATATTTTAAATGTATCTATACGAACATTTGTTTAAATATCTTGACATCAATTTTAACAATCGATGACGTCTTTTATCATGATAAGGATGGCCTCATTTTCGTAATTTTGAAAGGGTATTGGTGACGTTAAAATTGACGAGGGTAGTCGAGAGGTTTTATAAACAGTGTTCGGGTCACTTAATCTTCCTTAGTTAGCGATCGATGGCTTCATAATCCCCTTCTTAACGTGAGGTCTTTTTGGGATTTAGTATGTCGGAGATGACTAGACGATTTATTGCACAGACGTAATAGAAAGTTGATCAAGATCGAGAGGAAGAGTGGGCGGGCGTGTTCGAGGTGCTCGTTGATATCTCTGTGGATTTTATTTTAAAAAATGGAGTAGGCTCTTAGCGAAAAAGGTCGAGTTCCGAGAAGCAAAGATGATAATAGAGCGTCGTACCTCACGATATCAAAAGCAGCAACTCCGTGATCGTTTATCGTCACAGATTTATCGAATCTTCTTTATGGACCGAAATGTTTGAAGGAAAAAGATGTTCCCCGCGAACGATCGGAAGTTCAACTGAGGCTCCGTGATTAATGAACAAACTGCAGCGAAATTCTGTTACACTGAATACACACAAAGCGAAATTTTCGCTATAATGAAGTTTGAATCCTCGTTCAATGTTTACACACTGTGTAGGTAATTCGATTTAACGAGTAACTTTAGTATAACATACTTTTGATTTAGCGATCTCGTAGAGTTTATTATCGTCATTTTTTATTATACTTGAAAAAAAATTGTTTGTTAAATGAAAAATAATTTTAAGCCCAAAATTGGTTTTTAAACAATACTATACAAATATGAGATGTTTGGTGTAATTGTAATATAAAAGAGCAGAATATGGCATGTGTTACGGTTTGTGAATAATAATTACTACTAAAGTTTTAGATGGCAATTTATGAAATTATAATATTATAATGGATTAATTAGATTTTAATTAGATTAATTACAGTAATTAGATGTTTGTTGCACACACTTTAATATTATTTTGTACATCAAGGAGAATGAAACATAATAAACAGTAATATGTTACATTCAACGATTTAACGATCGTATATTGTTTGTGCGGAAACTATTCTTGAGTTTTGCACAGATGGCCTTGCAAACTTGCATCGTTACAATCAAGCGTCTGTATTAATTTCTTCTTGCGCGAGTTGGTTTGACGTCTTCGTCAATAATGATTTTCTCGATACCATATGGTGATAATACATTGCATTCGGATAAACGGGGGATAAGCCATCCCGTAAGATTTCAATATAACATTGATGGACCATTTATCATGACGATCATCGTTCATTCGATCCCTCATCTTCGATGTGATTGACGATTTCTTCTAAATGTTCCTTGTATTCGTATCGTATCACGCGAACAAAATTTCAAGTGACGTTAAAACTTGAAGCATTTGGTTTTATATTAAATTTTGTTTTCATAATAACAACAAGGTTGCTTTGTCGTCGCGGCGTTGCCACCAGCATTTCAGGTTACTTTTGGAATTTCGCCACGAAGTATTCGAAGGTAATTTCACCATCTTGACTTCTTCCTCGTCTTACCTCTTAGAACTATCAAAAGTTACTCGATGTCAAGTGGAAGCTTCGAGGGAGCTTTCTTCCCTATCTCTTCACTTCCGAGTTTTGCGAAGGGCGATATCGCGTCGCTAGATAAGGAGATGGCAAGAAGACGGGGAAACGGAAGAACGAAAAGTAGTGGAACAAGAAGTAAAACGGGGAAGAATGGCACGTAGAATTTCAGATGAAGTCGGAGGGACTCGGGTGTGCGCGCGTGCACGCGGCTGCGATCGTGAGTTATTACGGAATAGTTTGTGAATTATGATTGAACAACTACGTGTTATTTGAAATTTTACGATGTAGAATGATAAATTGATAAATCTGTACGATAAACACAATCACGCCAGCAGAGTTTTATGAAGGAGATACGCGTAGTGATGTTCAAAAGCATAAACGTTTGAAGTTTTATTAGAGTTTTTATAATTATATTATGGAAATCTTTAGCGTAGTTATATACATTTGCTGTTTGGATGTGGCTGTGAATGAGTAAATACGACGAAAGGGCGGAACGTGCACGGAGTTGCACTACTGACCGACTGACCCAGATGCTCCTCTGCATTAAGGGAAGAATATCAGAATCTGCTTTAAAGTCATATTCATAAGGATTCTTAATTAACTCGGACAAACCTTGCAAAGAAAAATACAGCAGAAAATCCTTCACGCTACAGGTGTTATGTAAAGTTGTAGTTAATTCTTATAGCGTGTAATTCTCTCTAATTACGAACTTTACTCTTTCAGTTTTATAATTTGACAAATTATAGTTTATTAATCATTATTTATGTTACGTATTATTTACATTAGTAACTTCAGCGATTATTACGATTTGGTTTCAAAATTCTAAATGTTATGGAAAATATACGATACTGTTATTATTATATCATACACTGTAATATGGATATTGCTTTCTCAACAATAATATGTATGTACGTGCGAACTGATTTAATAATTTATTATTATATTATGTACTAAAATATTCCATGCCAAAATGAATTGGAAATGAAATTACCACAAATGTCCGTACTAAAATTAATTTGAAGCGCTCTGTGGAATGACATTTCTTCCAAGAGAAAAGTGTTAAGAAATTACGAGCATCAATATAATATTTATTTTAGTGAAGAAAAGTGAAGGAAAATGAACATTCAGTTTCTGGAATGAAAATCTACGTGATGACTTTCGTTCAGCGGGAGGAGGGGGCGAGAGAGTGCGGGGGTGACATAGGACAGCAAGGAAAGGTGTAACCGCGAGAAAGGAAGAGCGAGTGGAAGGGAAAAGCCGACTATTAGATACTAGCTGCCGCAAAACTTACGAAAGGGAACTTATGAAAGTGGGATCGGGTTCGAACGCTATAGTGAGACATACCGGCACAGCACCTCGAGCTGCTCCTCCCTTCCTGCTGCTGCTCCACCCTCCTCAAGCCGTCTGTGTCTTTTGTTCCTTTTTCGCGGCACAGGGTGAAGGAGAGAACAAACGGCCAAGTAGGATATACGAAACATATTAGACTCTACGGCACGTCCGCGAATTGGCCGGCAAGTTTCTTGCTTCTTTTTTTTCGTTTCTCTCCTTCAGCACGGCGCGCGGCGACATTAACTCGTATCCTTCTTTCGTTCTGCCCTTCGGAGACAGGGAGGGCGTAGAGCGAATTGTCGCGAAAGCGAGGCGGGCGTGGCCGGGGCGCGTCGAGTCTCCTCGCGAAATTGAGCCATCGAAAAAGTTTAGAAATCGTGCTTTGAATTCTCCTTCTTCTGGACGTCCGGTCTCTTTTTCACGGCTGACCATATGGTATTAATTTACAGGATGCAGCGACGTAGGGAGAATAATTCGTTCGATCGTTAACGTCTTCGGATTGTTTTCTCCCCTAGGTCTTTCTGTTTTTCCACAGTTTATTTTTCCATTTTCTCTGTTGCCGTGGGAATATGCCGCATTTATTCGAGAACGACGCGGATAATGAGGCATGAGGTTGACTGGCGCGACCTGGAATATCTTGAATCGTTGACGACGGTTCGCGATACCGGGGATTGAAACTATTCGCCATCGTAGTCAGGCAAAAGGCACGCGAGTGACAATCCTATTAGCGAGTAGGCAGCCGGCAAAATAGCTTTCGAGATAATAAAACGTTCGCTGGTATGGCTTTTGCGGCCGATGTTTCCGAGATTCAATTGCTATCACCCCCATTCGAACATGGAAATTACAAACTACTTTATATTATCTCTAAACATTTCTTATAAGCATCTCTTTTGACTCAATATTATAATACTACTGGTGCAGATTTTACATGGTTGGCTAAAATTGCATTGGGACGATTTAACGATATTAAATCTAATACTCGATCTTAAAAGTTACAAGTATATTTACATCCATTTAAAACATAATGAAAAAATGGTACACGTGAAAAAGATGTTGTATTAATAAGAATAATCAACAGCAATCTATAATTTAAAAAATTTTCTTAATTTAATAATACACAAGATTAATAAAACAAATAACATTTTATTAGAACAAGAGCCCGATGTATATTTATTTTATTAATATTATTGATTTGACAAGATTATTTTTAGTTAGCTGCTATAGTACAACATTACTTTTTTTCCATATATAATAAATTGTAATTTTACGCAGAAGTGACTGTATATTAATAATAACGGTATGAGATTTGCGATTATTTTCGCGAATAATGTCCGTTCGGACATTTATTTAGGTTTAACAAAAGGTACATAATCTATAAATTCTTCATTCAATTGCAAATCGCGTGCGTGACATGCAGAAAATAGAGACGCAAAGGTTGATAAATTCAATTCCATTGAAAAATGTTTATCATACAGCAATCAAGGCGCTTTTGACAATTATTACGACAATAATTACGTGAATTTCGACGTACCTATGGGGATTGTCGAATAAAAAGGAATTCGCTACGCATCGGTATCCTTTTCCTTCCTCTGTCTCCCTCCCTTTCTCTCATTCTGTTTCTCTTTCCGGGGGGGCCGCAATAAAATCTAAAAATATATACCTTTCGAAATAAAATAAAATGGTAAACGTAGCGTGAAACGGCTTGTCCGTTATATAGCGTCGCTGCGCAACGGCAGCAGTACCTGGCAGTAGTGCCACAGTGCGATGGAGCGGCCACATCTCTCCTCCTCTCTTTCGTCCTTCGCGAAATACATTTTCCGCATTACGCTCGAGCATTCTCCTTTGCCGTTTCTCCTGGCGCACGGTCGAATGTGCGCTTCCGTTCCGCTCCGCGTGTTCCCCGCATTGTCCTTTTGCGTTTTACGCCGCCGATTCCTCTTCCGCGCCGCTATTGAATTTTCATACGTTCGCGCGATTTATAACACCGGTCAAGACCGACGCGATTCTTCGTCACCTTTTCGACGACTAGATTTTGAAATCGCTATGATAAAACGCACACCCGGAAAATCGGACGAACAGATGAGTTATTTTACGTTTGTTCGTACGCTCGATTGGGAATTCATCCAATGCACATTGAGGATATATTTTCTTCGGAACTAAAGCAAAATGATTGGAAATGTAAAGACCAGAACTGGGAATATAAAACACGAGATGTAAGTTTGAAGAATGTGTTCCAATAATATTTTTGATTATCTTTACGTTAACAATTTCAACATTTCAGAAGTTTATCATTTATTTGGAAAAGGTTCATTTTTATTTAGGTCATCTTTTTTTACATTATTTTTCCATTATCTTTCTTTCCTGAATTATATATCCTGTTTGCGATATTATAGTTCTTTATTTATTTTCATTAGCTTCTCTCTCTCTCTCTTTCTCTGTTTTTGAAAGGAGATGAAATCTCATTTAATGAACATCTCTTCTTATATTTGCGCACAGGTCATCATCTCGTAGTTTTTTATTTCCCTCTGCGGAATCTATCTCACGTAGTTCTTTTTTCTTTTTACCTCTTTCTTTTTTCTACATTCTTATCTCTTTTCTTCCTTCCTTTCGTTTCCGTTCCATGAATGAACACATCCTCTCGTGTAGATTCGAGCTTTTCGTTTTCCCTCATTCACGTTCGTTGCCGCACATATTCCTCTTTCCCTCCCTCTCTCTCTCTCTCTCCCTCACTTTTGCTCACATTTTCACACTCTCTTACTCGTTTTTTAATCTCTTTCTGTTTTTTTTTCCATTCTACTTGACGCCACTTTTGCCCTCGTGCACCGCGCTTAGTGACTTCTCCTTTTCTTCTTGCCGTTTCCCCTTCGTGCCGTACGGCAGAATCTTCGTTCTCTTTTATTTCCGTCGCCTTCATTTTTCCTTCTCGTTCGACGCTCTTACGCCGCTCTTTGTCCATTCTGCGTCGTTCGCGCCGTCACTTCCTTTATTGTATTTGTTCCCCGGTGTCCTCCCTGTAGCGGCCGCGACTCCGATACCTCCCCAGGTTTTCCACGCACGTAAACGCGCGTTCTCTTATTTTTCTCGGCTCCCTTTCTCTCGCGTTCGCTAGTCGCGTCCGGGTGTCGCGCGCTCGCGCTCGTACGATCTGCCACCCGCTACGTGACATTTTCCCTCCTTTCCTTTTCGGTATGTACGCTCGGTATCCGATACGTGATCCGTTCCACCTTGTCTTGATATTGTCCTTTTCTGCCGCGTAAAGTGCATTCTTCGGGCGTCTCTCGTTTTCGCACCGTTTTTCCTTTCCTATCGCGTTTACTCCTCGCGCTTCCTCTCCTCCTCGTTTTCTTCCCTTTCTCCTCAAATTCCTGGCACTTCGTTACTGCGCCGATGGGAGATCCTCGAAAATACGATACGCTCGATTCCCTCCCATTACCCGCGTTAATTCGGGTACGCAGCTAGAGAGCGGAGAACCGCAAGATCGTCGAGCCCGGCAAACGGCTATGGCTGTTGCTCGTTGGAGCGCGAATCCCCAGTCAAACAATATTCAACTAAATTTCTGTAAATTCGTCGTTCTGACCGAAATGGGTGGATTGTTGCTATGGGAATTCAAGGTGTTATGTGATAGTCTTAACGGAGCCTGAAATCAGAAGACATCTTCTATGCGGGAAGTCTCTGTACACTATATTATTCATATAATTTGCGGTCTGTTTCATTTTTTATTGTTATAGGTGATGGTACAACTTATGAGTCATTTAAAATTAAAATGATTTTTATTAATTTGTGTAAGCTTGAACAAATTTGCAAGAAGTTGTTAACGTCAGCAGTAAATATAATTTTAAAGAAAAATTATTATATATTTTTGATCGTAAGCGATCGTAAATTTAATAAATTATTTAAAAACTTTCAATTCTTAATTATGGGTCAGTATAATTAAACGTTTGTTAACGTATATGCATTTTTACTTTATGTTGTTACATATTTAGTGTTTTAAATACAATCTATTAAGAATATTATAATTTCATGAAATTTAAAAAGTAATCAAAGAACTTATTAGAAAAGTTATTAATGATAACTTTCCATTTTTTTCTAAATATCAACAATGATTGAGAAATTGATTTTATATTGCAATAATTACGAATAATTAAAGAATGTAGAAAAATTTTGCAATTTTATTAATAAGATGTATGTCTGTATTTGTCTCAATTTGCAATTTGATCCATAATTACAATCTTATATCTACTTTTTACTTTACAACTGCGATATGTACATGTGTTTAGGCAGGTTCCATTCAATTTATTTTTATGCGATTAAAGATGGTCACTTGAATTTTATTTCAACGATTTGTAGCTTTTAACAGCTGGGATATTTGATCGTAAAAATGTTTAACATTACGTATTAACTTATAAATTCCTCTTAAGTCGCGAAAAAAGCAAAACGAAAAGGAGGAGAAAAATAGCGTTCAGAAACTTCACTCGTACGTTGCCGGAGATAAAATAAGAACAAGTGCACGGTAATCGACACGGATGAGGGCCGGGGTCGTGAATTATTGCGCTCGGATCGATTCGAGGATTTTCGAGTGAGAGGGATGCGAGCTGAGGCGAGAGAAAAAAAGGACGGAGTAAAATGGTGAGGATGGCGGAAGCTGGTAGGTGAGGAGGAATCCGCTCGGCCGCTAACGGACCGGGAAACAAGACTGCAGGCCTTAACTTTCGTTACAGCACGCCGGTGGGAATTTATTATTCCGCGTACGGAAGGGGCGGCTCTTGCGTAACCCACGTCCACTTTAATGTAATTACCGCCTCGTGCCGTACCAGGTCTGAAGGGGTCGGAAAGACAGGCGGGTGGGAGGGAGGGAGGGAGGAAGAACGAAGATCCACCGGAGGATCTTCTTTGTGTGCCTTCGTTTCTTTGTTCTCGCGGGGATTTTTCCACGATGCCGCGCCAACGTCGCGCGAGCGCACTTTGACCTCACCTTATCGTAGCCGGGTCGTGCGAGAAATCTACGCCCTTCGTCGACATGATGGTAATTAAATTTAAATAAGGGACTGACGAAAGAGAGATAAAAAGTCGACTTGATGAAGAGTGGAGAAACGACGCGCAGAGTTGGAATAGCCGATGTGGATAAGCTGCAAAGGAACAGATTGAAGTGGCGACGTGGACGGGGAAGAGATTTGAAAAATGCCGGGGGCGACCGTCGCTGCTCGCATTCTTGCTTCGTCTCTCGTTTTCACAGGAATCGAGAAAACACGGAAAAGAACGAAAGAGAGGGCAAAGTTCCTTGAGGCTTTCCGCCGTAGATTTTTGATTTTTTTGTTTACTTCATCTATTGATTTTTGCCGTTTTGGCTATTGACGGTGACTGCGACCGGGAAGTTTCATCGCTTGGAATGCGTCGCAATTTAAATGAAGAGCGCGTCTCGGCGGAAAGACTCGCAAGACGAAGTCGAAAACGGAGTTACGAATGGTTCATCCGTAAAGACATCTCGGGGGAATTAGGACGCTGATGCGGAGTGACGGAAGAAAGAGATTATCCCCAGTCAACTTGCCGGAATCCTGTTCCATTTAACGTAATTACTACTTAGCCGTGAGGTAAAGAATAGGAGGGAAGGAGTCGTGACTTTTTTGCGTTCTGCGGAATCTCTTCATCGAGAATTTTGTCCGCGCTGCTTGTACGTCAAGCTGTAATACTCCGCGGAGCTGCCGTGAGAATCGTAGCGGAGTTAAGTAAATAACGAAGAAAGCTCGAATTAAAGGAGGGAAGTCGAGTTCGAGCAGTTGCTTAAGGATAGCGAAGCGTGGCGCGGCGCCGAGCATGGGAAGACTGCCGGATGGAGCTAGCCGGAGGCTTTCGAGCTTTCGTGTAAAACGGAATTCTAATTGCACGGGATCGGATAGATCGAGTTTAGTTTCGAGCACGTCTGCTTTAACGCGATTAGCCTCGCGCGCGGGAAAGTGGAAGGGGTGGAAAAAAAAAGGGAAGGGCGAAAGGGCGAGTTTCGTTGCTCTTCTTTGATCCCTACGTTTGTTTCGCCACCTTGTTTCGCGTCCCTTTGTCGACTTCCGTCTCGAACGAGGGGATGTCGCATGCCTGACCGTTACGCTCGTGCGGTCAGGCGGAAGTCCAAACACGATTTATAATGCGTGATTCTTTAGGTACAGCAGTTGTTGCTTTTTTTTTTATGGAGTCCTTTATAAATAATTGCAGAAACGGACACACGAAAAGTAAGACTGAAGTGCTTTAGTATTCTTAGTTTCAAATTTTATTAATAGTTTTTGTACGGTACACGTGTAGCATATTTAAATTATTGTTTTATGTATGATTTAGCTTTATTATGGAGGTCTATGATTTTGTGATTTTGTTACAACTTATACACATGACCGAGACCAACTTTGATTTAGAATTCATAAAAAAAACTTGAGATTTTCCGTCGAGAAGAGAACTTACATTCTAGAACGGTCACAGATTCTGCCTTCTTAGTGCCGAACAATTACTCAGTTTCACCATATTCGAAACGAACTCTTTACCAGTGTAAACTCAGTCCGAACCAACAGTAAGATTTACGTGATTACAAGGTGCGCGGATAATTGACGACTCAACCATTTCTTCGCCAAGTAACTTTGCCCTAAGTAAAGGACCAAGCTCCGCCTCCTACTCGTCGCTCCTTCATCCGTAAATTTGTTTCACCACGTTGGCCAGCCTCCTCCCGCCTCCCGTCTCTCTCTCTCTCTGGTCAAACTTGAGATCAGAAAGAAGGAAATGTTGCGCGAGAGGTTCGGTCGCTCCGCCGACCAAGCAGGGAATTCAAATAAGAATCCGATGGAAAACGTGGGCGTTTTAAGGGAATAAGACGAGTTCGTGGAACGAGTCCACGAGCGGAGAGAAGGACCCGTAGATAGGAGCGGCGAAGAGAAATTGGTAGGGTGGTGCTGGATGATGGGAGCAAAAAGTCGTCGGAGTCTACTGGCGACGATGACGACGACGACGACGATGTCGTCGTCGTCGCCACTGTCGCCGCCGTCGTTGCTGCTGGCTTGCCGGTGACTGCATTGCGCCGTCACGTCCCACGAGACTTTGGGGGGTCCGTTCCAAGATGGTTCATTAGTTGTCGCAATGCAGGACCTTTCCTTCCTCTCGCTTTCTCTCTCCCTCTCCCTCTCCTTCCCCTCCCTCCCTCAATATCTATATCTATCTTTCTTCTGCTTATCTCTTGGTCTTTTTTCTTCTCTCGAGCCTCGACGCTCGGTTTTCTCTCCAGTTGGATCCGTCGGCGGGCCGCGCCGCCTTCTCTTCCGGCTCTGCAGAACGTCGCGTACCCCGAAATACCGACGACCCGACGGTCGAGACCTCGAAACTCCGGGAATAGCAACGAAGAAGGATATTTTGCTCAGTCAAGCGTGTCCGAGGATTTCCACGAAATCCCTGTTTCGGGATGCATCGAGCTCCTTTCTCCGGGGCAGAGCCTCCACCCTCTTCTTCGCCTTCTGTTCATCCCATCGCGTCCTCCGACCTTCCTCCTCTCCCCCCTGCCGTTCCTGCCGGGGCGATGTGTCCCTGTTTGTTCGACTGTGTAAGCTACAAAAGCGCTATACGCACCTTCTTGTGCGGCTCCGAGGGATTACGAATTGCCGCAGCGTTGCAGTCGTTCCTCTCGCGAGCCCGATATCGAAACAATTCCGTGTGCCAAGTCGCGCGGAAGTACACTCAAAGACTCTATGATCGGGCCGAGATTCGATTCGCCTTCCTGTCACCTACGATGAGCGTTCCCGGCGGCATTGCGGCAAACAATATCTCGCGAACATTTCGCGAGCCTGGAAGCCTCTTCGGACCATTCGTTCGCGTCGATACGATCCGATTTCTCCGGGCTGTACTTCGAGTTTGAGAATTCTTTAAGGAAGTTTCGCTTTTCCAGACGCTGTTTGTTTCCTCGACGTCTCGTGTGTCGCGTCTGAAAGTTCCGGGCTGTACCTGATAAGTGGGCGAGGAAAAATGTCATTCATTTACGGTCGATCAGGTGAACGGCAGTTTTGACAAACTTCATTTTTCTTATAAAATTTTTATTACAAGATTTCCTACAGATTAGATTTTGCGCGTCAAAAATGTTTACAATGTCGCGTATTACGTAATAATTTCTATCATTGCATTGTGTTAAATATAGTTGAATAGTAGTTACGGTGCTCTTTATTTTTTATCAGCGCGATGTAAAATACGTGAGATAAATATCATGACGTACAAGGATTCCCGTATTAAAAGTGCGGAAAGAACTACATTTGATATAAATACAATAATTTGTGCAAACATTTCGACATGTACAATATTTGTGCTTTTTTTCATATTGAACGACATTCGTTCTATGAATATCATTTGATCACGAAATGAGATTGATTAACTAGTAATCTAATGTAAGGCAATATATATATTTTTTTAACTTATAATTGAGAGAGATATCTTGAAATAAAAAAAAAATAAAATCACGTTATAATATAATTATAATTCATATTATAATATAATTTTTTATAATAAAATGTATTACATTTATCAAGAAAATACGAAATAAGTACTTTTAACTAAATATGTAGAATTATGTTTACTCGTTTCTACATTGAAAAAAAATTCGGCAATAGCTATTAAATGTTGAGTGAAATAGTGCCAATTAAATATTTGGTTAATATATAATGAAAAATAATTTTACTTTTTTAAATATTTAAGTGTAGCCAAATTTATAGGAATATTTACTAATCATTTAGGAAAGCAAAATTAATTTTACTCTTTTAAATATTTAATAAGTATTAATAATATTACTTTTTTAAATATTTAGTATTGTCACATTTGGTTATTATTTTAAATTAAATATTAAATATTTAGAGAAGCAAAATCATTTTTTATTATTTCAACTAAATATTTGACATTATTTTACTCAAGATTTGTAGCTATCATCAAACTTTTTTTTTAGCGAATATGTTGCTTGCTTTCATAAAAACTCGTTTGGTCGGTAGTTCCTCGCGCTTCGATGCCCGCCCGCTCGAATTTACGATGAAAGGAGCATCGGCTGTAGAGAAGTTATACTCGCATTTGATTAATACTTTCCTAAGTAAATGCGGGATAGCGATTGGTTTTCGCTCGGGGGAGAGAACCGAGTCCTATCGCGTATTCCGTGCCGCACAGCCCAATCTCTCCCTCTCGTTTCGTCGCGATGTACAGACGGCGCCCGCACGCGTCGGCTAATAATAATATTAAAGTTCGAGTGTGCTCTTGGAAGCGCGCGGGCGCGGCGGCGAGAAATCTGTGCAAACACGTAACTGGCTGCCGCGTTACGTACGCCAAGTAAATCAAACAGACGATGGAAACGTGATAAGTCCGTTTCTCTTTCGCGCGACACGACGCGACGGATTCCCGGCGCGACTCGATCTCGGATTCAAACCGACCTTAATCAAAACCCAAACGCCGTCCCGAGACTCGGAAAGATTTCCCAACTTCGTTTCTCCTCGCTCTCCATTATCGTCCGAGTGAGAGAGAGACGAGAGCGAAAGGGAAAGATCCATACCCCGTTCGCTTCCATTTCAGAGATTTCTAGGTCTCCCCCCGCGTTTAAATCTCGAATAAAGTCGCATCTCTTATCCTCTCATTGCCGTAAATCGATTATGGAAAAAAAATAAGCTTTTTGACTTTCGGTATATCTTTATATATTTGAAAATTACAGAATGTAGGTGAAGTTAAGCGAAGTGAAATGTTTGTTTCGTCCGTTCCGGCAGTCGGCCATTTGTTGACTTCGTCTGTATTTTATATCCACCTTCACGTCCACACATTTGCTTTTCTCGTTTCACTTTTGCCTCGTTTTCTTCTTAACTTGATGTGCTTCGTTGAACAGACACGTCGTGCATTCGAGTCTCGTCCTGCATCGAAGTACCTCGCAAAGGGGTCCTACTTAAAACTGACTCACGTGAATCTCTCATGCACTCTCTTCGGTGCACTCTCCTCCGTATTTTCCGTTGATCCTCCGTGCACTCCGTGTCTCGTCCCTTTCCCTTGTAATGAATCTTGCATTTGCCTCTTTCGCTCCAGCTATCCTTCCATTCGTGAATTTTCGGTTCTTCTCTCTTTTTTTTTTCCACCCACATAAACGTCACGTCTTCATCTTACTTCGTGGAGTTACTCCCAGCTTTTTGCTGCCCCTCGCATTCTCGTCTCTTCTTATTTCTTACCCTCGCCCAGCGTCTCCCTATCCGGCGAGTCGCAGTCGAGTTAAACCGAGCGCAACAACCGGTCCTGCAGACGAAAAAGAGATTTCGTCGTTGTCCTTCTCGTCCCTTCCGTCTCTTTCTCTATCCGTGTTCTATCTTTCTCTCTCATCGCTATAGCACGATTGTGCGTGGTTCTGCGAAGGAACAACGTCGCCGCCAAGCCGGGCCAGAGCTCCTTTCTTAATCTTTCCTGGGACAATCGTCTCGGCGTGATAATTTAATCCGGGAGTTACGGAATTAAAAGTTTCCCGCTGAGCGACGCACGACCGAAGACACTGTCGTCCTGCTTTCTCCCGACATTTTCTTTCTCATTCTCCAAACTAGTGTCCGATGTTCTCCGCCCTCTCGTTTTTTTCTTTTCTCTCTCTCTCCTTCTCTTTCTCTTCTCGCCTTCATCCTTATTTTCTATCCTTTTCATTATCCACGCATTCTCATTTTCCATTACTGTCCTGACGGTCCTTTTTCGCGAACGCAACACGAACGAAAAGTATCTCGCGACGCGCGACCAGACTTCAGACTTAATTAATAAATTTGTCTCGCTTTGCCTAAATATTAGAATTGCTAATTTCCGTAAACAGCACGCTTCGTTGCAGCAGTTACTTACCTCTCTCTCCCGGTTTCTTTGAAGACGTCTCTTCCTTTAACTTTTGCCTTCCCTTATTTGAGTCTTCTTTCGTGTTGCATTTTCCGCTGTAAGTTTTGACCGTTGTACTCTCAATACGCCATAAAGAGCAGCACGATTGAAAGAGAACTTTATGAGAAATGACGCTCTAATTGTTGAAAAGTTCTTTTCTTAGAAAGTTTTCATTTTTTCTCTGCCATATAATATTGGTCTTAAATATTCTTCAGCAAATTTTTGAATGAAAAGCACGGATTACATATTCATAAAATAATAGATAACTGAATTAATAATACGCTTGTATTGTTCAAAAATTAAATTAACATATATACGCTACATTAAATTTTTATAATAAATTTTATAATGAATTTGTGTGTAAAGAAAGAAAACTTTTTTGTAAAAATATTTTTGTGAAAAATTATTGCGTCAATTTTTGCTTTTTAAAATGTTACACATTATAATATATAATTATATTTTAAACGAGATTTTTTTGATGAAATACAAACGTGAAATTAAATAAGAAAATTAATCTTCCTACTATTTAATACATAACATTAAATATCTTCATAACTAATTCCTGAAAATTTTATTAAGAAAAAAAAATCTCTAAAAATTAAAAAAAATTTATTATCGGCAATTAATATATTAGGATACATTTTGTAATATTAATGTATCTTGCGAATGTTTTAGACTAACATTTTTTAATTTTGTTGTAATTTTTATAAAAGTACTGAAGAGTTAAAGAAATAGGTTAAAGTTAAACATGCTGCAAGTTTATTCATCAATTTATATTCAAAGTTATGAGTTAAAATTACGTCAGTATATTGTGATTTATACTGCATACTGGATCGTACATATGCAATTTGACGAAGCTATTAACTGTAATTCAGGAAATCGTCGGATAATGTTCTAATCAAGAGTATTCCGCGTCAGCACCGGCGGGATTTCTCGTCCAACGTCTCGTCCCGCGTCCTTGTCCGCGTTTAAACGAAGGCCGGCGCGATTAATCAAGCGACTAGAATTTCTAGTATACCAGCGCGATCTCTGCGCATAATTTCTTCCTCGGTGGTTGGTAACGCCGCATAAACATTTTCCAACCTCTCGGCTCCTCGAAAAGAAGGGAGCACTAATTACGCACCGCCGACATCCGCCTCCGTCGACGACTCCCGGATTATTAATATTTACGACAATTCGCGGTGTTTTCCCCCCCTCCTCCCCGGCCGGCACCTAACTGCGCGATATACCAGAAACTCGACGACTCTCATTTTTCCGACTATTTACTGCTGGCTGTTGGCTCGTTTTCGAGGCAGGTCGCATGCGCGCGCGCTCGAGAGAGAGAGAGAGAGAGAAAGCAATTATTAAAATAAAAAAGTATGATAAATAAGAACGTGAGCGCGGAGCGAGGAAGGGGATTATTAAAATAACAAATGCGTTGCACGAAAGCGGACGAGCTAGCCGCGTTTTTATCCGTTTGCTGGCATTTGTGCTGTTTTTTGCGCTTTAGCTGAAAATATTTTCCGCGACACGCGCGCGAGAAAGTCCCTTTTCCGGGAGAAAAAAAAAACATCAAAGCGCGCTATATTCTCAATTACGGACGGCGATAAAGGAAAGGTTTCTTCCTCTCTTCCGTCCAAGTTTATTTCGATCGCCTGTGGAAGATAAATCTCGAAGAGATAATTATATTTCTAATATCCAACAGCATTAAGTTTTTAGCTTGCAGATGGCTGTGAGATGAGATCATCAGCTTCCGTAGACTCGCTGTGCTAATTAATAAGCTACATCGTCTCTCTAATCAGATGTATTTTCTGATTAGTGTCACGACGGTCTTACTGGCGTTGCCGTTTGTGTAAACATGAATTTAATTTGAACGCGTCGAGGTCGCGTAGCTCGTACAACGTGCTAATTATCGCAAAAGAAAACTGGAATGACACATTTAATTTATTGACCTCAAACGGATCGCTAATCATGTCGCGCGATAGTAATTTCATCTTAATTACTCGCGAAAGCGCGCTCGTTTGACATTTGTAAATTAGATCGAACGACCTTTTCGCATATCGTCATTTCACTCGCGACACTGTCTCGCGATTCTTTTTATTTCCATTGTTAGTCGAGCGGAGGATCGATCGTCGTCGTCGTCGTCGTTTCGATGGATTTAAACGTGTTCGACATTTAACTTCGCATCCCGTGGGGGAAAGGGGGGCGTTCCAAAAAATAATCCTGTTGTCGCGAGTAGGAAAGAGAAATATGCCGACAAGTAAACGTTCATTTGGATTAATATCGTTACACGTAACTGTTTGTCCTGTCAGGCGTAAACTCACTTCACCATGTTTACCAGCGCGAAATAAAATACGATTTGCCCGGCGGCAATTTATTTCTCTCACGGACTGGGTACAAAATGGGTGGCCCTCTGCGTGGAGATTCGTCGGACTTTCCGGAATGTGTCTTCCGCTGAGGAAAATGACTTTTTACTTACGTGCTCCTGGCGACGAGCGGTAAGGCGGAAGAAAAGCTAGGACTTAGGTTGATTGCCTTGTTCCGCCATCTCTCTTACATTCTTATATTTATATAATTGTACCCTCTGAATAACGGGAATGTTTTGAATAATTGTATTCGAGGTAAAATGGAAGCGTAATTTGTGAGCGTAATTAATGACTGGCTGTTCACAACGCTGTTAAAGCTACAATTTTAAAATTAATTACATTAAATATCTCCTACGGCCGGGTGTATCTCGTACATTAACTTTATGTTACAACAAGATGATTTTAAACTAATTATAAAATAATTTTTTAATGATTATATTCACTGCACATTGCTGCGTGTAACAGTGTTTCGAACAGCATTGCAATAATTAAATAAAATATAAAGTTCGTTTTTTATCCTGAAAATAATTTGTAAGACATTGACTGTGCATTTGACGAATAAATTAATTGTTTTTATATAAATGTTATTTTTTAGGAAATGGTACAAACTGTCAGTATACTATTACATAACAATAATAATTAATTAAAACTATCGATGATGTGATTGTATTGTTATAGGTATTTTTGTAGATAGTTTATTTAAATATATTATATATAAATATTTTTTTTTAAGTAAAGGGGAAAAATAAATTGATCAATTTAATGACACACATTTATATATTGCAATAAAAATAAAATCTCGGAAAAAATATGTTTATATTTGATAAAAGAATTACGAACCGTTTATTTTTATTGACTGCGTTTTGTGTTATGCCGAATTCGGCTAGCACACTGACAGACTATTGGACTTGAGACAAAATAAAGATCCGTGTCGTTACCTTGAAATAACGTGGAATTCTCGTGTGTTTCGTTTCTTTGGGAGCAGTCACCGGGTACAACTCTATTTGGAACGCGTTCAAACGTTGATGGAGGATGCCAGTCGAAAGTACACGTTACAGTTAGATCACGCCGGGGCACAGAAAACCCGACGCGGAGATAATACACACGTATGTACTATCAGTCCACGTGCGTCTTCAGAAATATATAATCTACCTAGCCGCGGAGGTGTAGGAGGGAATGGGGAAAAACCGACGTCAGGGGGAGGAACGAGATGTACCTGATCGTTGTTACTGCTTGTCGGGATATCGTGGTGAGCGGCGCGTGCACGTAACCGGCCGATCAGAGGCGCGTTGCGCTCGCGTGCGAGCCATAAAGGGAGCGCAAAATTTCACGTGACTCACCGAACCTACCTACCTACCTACCTACCTGCCTGCCTGCCGGTCGGCCGACCCGACCCGACGCATGACTCACGCTCGCAATTTGCCAATTAACGAACTTGCCGTAATCAGATAGTGTCGCCTGACCCTGATCGTGCGCTTATGTTAACTGTGCCGTCGTCCGCCGAGCGCGATGTTGCTAAGTGCAGCTTTGCTTCACTTACCCCACTCTCTTTCGCCAGGTTTCCCCGCCCTTCCTCGTCTACTTTCCTGCTGTCACCCTTTCTCGGAAGTAATATCAATAAACTGCTACGTTGGCTCGTGCGAGACGCACAGGCGTGCTAACCGCTCGTCCCGTGAAACTTACTTGTCTTATTTTGATTATTGAGTGTGAAATTGCTTTAAGAATATGTTTACAAAAAAAATTATCTTACTGAAAATACTTTAAAGTATTTTTAAGGTATTAAGTACTCTAGAGCATTCATTAAGATTATTTTTTTTTTATCTCGATTCTTTTGTTCTTCTATTTTTACGATTTCCTTTTGGCATTCCTTCTCTCGCTTCTTTAATCTTCTTCGAGTTAATAAATACGCCTTCTTGGCCTGCGAACCCGAGGCACAAGCAACCGCGTAACCGCCGTTGCATTTTATCCCGATACCTCTTCCTCTCTAATTAATAAACCCACCGAGCTGACGCGTAGTTTCTTGCAACCTTGGGTCACTAGCCCCTCGGCACAAATGTATTTTTTATAATTAACAAACCCGTAAAGTTAATACCGCAACCTCAGTCGACGTTAGCGTTTATCTTTCCTTTCGTAATTGCTGGCATTCCCGTGTTTTTATATTTATATGTATTTCTACGTTTTCACGACAAATTGTCTCGGACTAAAATACGTTTTTAAAATAAAGAACGGAAGAGATGGGGGTCAGAGAGTGAGAAGATAAACGAGCGAGTTTCTTTATTTATTGTTCTTGCTTCGCTTATCCTTCTGGCATGGATAATCGGCTCATGAATTTTAATCGCGTACAAGTCTCGTGAACATCGCTGGGCTACTGGACACTGTTTCTAATTGATCATTAAACACGTGGCTGTTGTTCAATAAACTGATTAAATTATCCCAATTTAAGTTGACAAAAATGTCAAAAAATTTGTGATAATAACATTTATTATACAAGAGCAAGAGTATCGTCATGAAACATGGAATCAAATACTGTCATATCCTTTATTAAATCTCATTGTATTTTTATATTAGACAAAAGACATATGTAATGATATTGCAAGAAGATGAATAATTGTTATGCAGTCATTAATAATCCAAAAAAATCCGAATGACATGTCCACTCAATGTTTTTATTTATTTCTAAAAAATTTCCGCATACGAAATAAAATCCTTTCAAAATAAGCATATGTTGCAGTCCCTGCAAAGTAAATTGAAATATTTTTATTTGTTATCAACAATTAAATGATTTTAGAAAATAATGGCTTAAGGTATTATTGTATAAGTATCTTGAGCATTCTCTCTCTCTCTCTCTCTCTCTCTCTCTTTCTCTCTCAAGCTCCTCATCTCTCCCGGTCTCTACCCGTCTCTCTCGGTCTCTCCCCGTTTCTCCCGGTCTCTCCCGCTCTCTTCTCGTTTCTTCCGGTCTCTCCCCGTCTCTGCTGTCTCTCCCGGTCTCTCCCCGTCTCTCCCTGTCTCTCCCCGTCTCTCCCCGTCTCTCCCGATCTCTCTCCATCTCTCCCCGTCTCTCCCGGTCTCTCCCGGTCTCTCCCCGTCTCTCCTGGTCTCTCCCCGTCTCTCCCCATCTTTTCCGGTCATTACAGATATTGCCTAATTGTTTTGAACGAATATTGTAATATCTTCTCCAACTTGATATCCGCTCATGTATTATCCGAACATTTTCTTGTGTAATGCGTCGCTTACCAATAACGAGATCTTTTTCATTTGCGACGTCTAGACGATCTAGTCCACATGTAAATCTCTGATCCTACTGGCAAACATTCGGTTGTACTTGACAGTCAGCGTAATGTACCGTCGAATTCGCTATCGCTAAATCTCTCGCATGCCATGAATCAACAACGTCGACAGCAACGATCAACGAGCCGACAAGTGTAACGTTTGGGAGGATTATCGTTCATCATGCGTTGCCTCTCTGTCTGTACTATCTACGTTAATAGTGCCGCATAACTTAGTTACTGTCGCGGATCTTCTGTCATTTGTTGAAAGAAACAAGAAGATTGTCAGAAGCTTATTGGCAATTAAACAGCGTGTTTGTTACATTTTTCAGTTAAACTTGCGTAATAAATTACGATTATTAATTTATTGAAAGATATTGTTTTATGAAATATTTTTAAGTTTAACCAATCTTTTATTTGGCCAATCAAAAATTTGAATTCTTAAATAGGATTTGAACGATAATAAAATAATAAACTGCATTCATGTTTACGTTTATAAAATCAGTTTAATATGAAAAAAAAAACTTATTTTGGTGTAACGTTGTTTTATACATGTATAGTGCAAATCAGAAAACATTAATTACATATATTTATTTGATTCACAAGATGAGACAGCAAGATTATGAAACTTTATGTAAGAATTGATTCATTAGCGAAAGTATAATTGCGCGATGACTCGTCATACATTGATCTTTCTCAGATTTACAAGCTACTGATTTGTATCTTTCTCTTTTGTGTTCTAAGCATGATTACAGCCGCGCTTAAATGCGCCATGAAGCACAACGAAGCAGTATTTATATTTTTTTGCCGGTTTTATAATCTTTGTCATCGATTAAGGGAACACATAAAAAAGTAATTAAAACCGGCGAGAGTAATGTTGTATTATTATTACAATACGGGGTTTCATAATCCCACGATAAATGCCTATTCCACATAATCTGCCGGCTGTATTTCCGCAGCAATTTGAATACAAAGAACCGAGATAACCCGGCTCTGGTTCCCATTGTCGAGGATATATATGTAACCGCCGGACCGCACTGTGATACATGCGCGTGTATCTATGATGGTCTCAAATTAGTTGTCGGCTGGAAAAATTTGAATAGGGCGGCCAAATTTTGCCGGTCGCGTTATGAGTCCGTTGTTTATCGGATCTTCGAAAGAAACTTATCGTAGCGTCCTAACTCACGTGTGAGCATATGTAAATAATTAACGTACTTTAATTTTTGAGATAAATCTGAAAAGTTAAGAATTTTAATCACGTTGATCTCTTTTTGATCATTGTCGAAAAATTTATTACAGAAATAATTTTCATTATCTGATACATTATAATTGTTTACATTCTGAAATGCATAATTAAAATGAACTAAATTTATGAATTATTTAAAAAAACATAAATAATGTATTAATTAAATTTAAGAACGCAAGTAGATAAAGGAGACGTTGTTGTTAGACATTCTCTTCAGAATTAAAAGTGAGAGGGATAATAGAGATATCATCGAAACATTATCTTTTATTCCTGGTATTGCGAACAAGTGCAAGTCGGCGGGAATGGAAGTAGCAAGTATTATAACTAATGAATAATAGGTTATACAGTAAATTAAAGGCTACGAATAATAGCGTGAATTAATGATTAGTTCCCTTCCGTCGGGTATCTATAACTGAGCGCCAGTGATGAACAAACGTATCGCACCGATGTTAATTATGTAATGTGCGTATGACAGGTATCATTATAGCGTGATGTGTACGCTGTAATAACCACCTTCGTAAAAAAAAATATATAGCAACTAGGAACGTTGTGGCGATGTATTTTCACGGGTTCGTAACAGGAAGGGAAGAAAAAGAGAGTGTAATGCGAAAATAGACTGGGTGGATTCCGTCAATTTGCATTCTACGGAAATCCGCGAGTAAATGTTATCTAACTCTTGACTGCGTGGTTTAGCATATATACATACAATTCTTTGAGCGTCTGTATAACATTTAGCAAACGTGCCATGTTCTGAAATGCGGTTATTATATACTTTTATTAATATACATAATTATATTTTTAAAGATACTTCTAAATGTGTTTTATAAATTTTACGTATTAAAATCTTTTTTTGTATTTATGTTATAAAATTTTATGTAATTAAAAAAAAAGATTTGAATTTAATAGACAAGAATCTGTAACTTTTGCATGTAAGAATCAACTTTTTACGAAGTTATCGTTATACATATGTTATCAATGCTTATTTGGTGATGTTATATTTATGCGAATGTTTTTTTCTGTTACAGGTAAGCAAGTGTATTCATACATTTTTCCTAAGGAGCCAATTCCCTTGAAAGCCGAAGATTGATAGTGACTGGACAAAAAGTAAGTTAATCACTCTTGAAATTTTCGCGTGACATATAACTCGCTTAATCACGCTCTTCCGCAAGAATTAAATTCTTTATTCTTTTCATAACAGCGTTATATATCATTCATAGGATTGTTGAGCAAGCGTATTAGTAATCGTTAGAAAAACCGACAAAAGCCGTGCAAGTTTAACGGTCATTAGTACACGCACACATTTGAATGAGAGACGTATTTATTTTTTTTTTAACTGCCATATATTGCCGGCAACTCTTTATATCACTGTCGCCAATTTGCGGGTCGTTTTACTGCGTAAAATTACGTAACTAGGGATGCATCGCTCATTTCGAAATTGGTACGCGTTGCGCTTTATTACGCTAGGGACATAATTGGTTTCATTTATTCATGACGGGACGGGTCGGTTTTTGGTGACCGACACGGATATTCGGTTAAAACCGCGAAAGTAATCCACGTAACCGTCGGCAGGCGTTACGGCACGTCGAACGCGGAGAACGTTTCACGCCCATGTAGGTTCGTACCTAACGTCGCATCGGGTAAATACATAAGCCGGGGATGCGCCGGTGTGTAATAGAGTTTCGCGTGCTTTGTTAAGCGCGAGAGCTTAGGCAGAGGCTTTTCCTGAACGAACGGTCGAGGAGAGGGGAAGGGAGAGAAGGAGGGCGGCGAGATGCTGATAATGGTGGTGGTGTATTGGTGTGCGGGGTAGACGGCGCACGGGAAAGTTACGCGAACAGGTAACTTTTGATCTGAAAAGTGGTGGCAGGTTGGCAGGAGGATAGCCGTGGACTTGAATGGCGAAGTGCCTCGAGGGCTGTTAGATGCATTTTTCATGTCTCGGCCCAAGATATACACCTAGGCACAAGTGGCAAGCGCCCTTCCCCCCCCCCCCCCTCCCAAAACTCTCCTCTTCTCTCCTCTCCTCTCCACCGTCTGCCTCGCACTCACGCACGCGACGTCGTCGTCGCCCTCCCCATGTCCGCTCCTTGGCGGATAACGCTAGTCACTGGCAGACCCCCTTTCCTTTCTCCGTATCGCAGCTCGCTAAAAGTCGCCGGGTGATATGGAGCGTGTATTCAAACGATGTAATTTCTTCTCCTTGTCTGCCTACCCCTTCCGTTCGCCCTCCTCCCGGTATCTCCCTCGCCGCGGGCGCATTATGCTCGTTTCTTTCTCGGAGCTTCTTCTTCGGCTTTAAACTGTTTCTGGCTTAGGCCAGGCCGATCGTTTCGGGATCGTCCGGGATTTTCGTTCTGAACTCCCGTCCCGTCGTGGAATTTATTATCCCCGATAACTTTTCTCGCATGCGAAGTCGCGAGGATCGCCGGCTGCCGGCCGACCGACCAACGATGCGAACGAGACCGAGGGGTAGAAGCGGGATCGAGGATAGCACTTTCAAGTTTCGGACGCGTGACACGAATCGGACTTCTCTATCGCGTGCATGTGTGCAGCATAAGATATTGAGTAGGTCGCTCCTAATGCTTATCTTCGATTCAGTGGCACACGTCGTACTCGGACTGGATACAAACAGCTTTCCCTGTCTTTGTAAGTTTAGACGAAAACTACGTTTCCGGCTTTATCGCTTCGCCGTGTATCATGTACGTGATATGCCAAGTTTATCGAGCTCTCTTTGATAAAGTTAAAGACGGTCTCTTTTTAACAACGTTAAACCTAAAATATTCTTGCTTGTGACTATTTCTTAATTTTTCACTCGTGTGAAATATTTTATCAATTAAATTTCACGCCAAAGCCCTTTAACTTGTAACATCACGCATCGTGTATGTCACACAGCGTGATGAATTGTAATGAATGAAGAGTGAGCCACTTTACTTTTTATCGCGCGAGTTCATCGGGACGTCGTAAAATCATATCGGGCGTCGAGCCAGAGACCGACCGAAGTAAAAGAAGAGTTTTGTGAGGGGGCGAGTTCGAGTGCGGGGTTAAGAGTAGTGGTCGCGGATGTACCCTCGGGAATAGCTCAGACGGAGGGGTTTGAGGAGGGGAGGGCGTAGGGATAGGTTAAACGACTACAAACGAAGGTAGCCGTTAGGCGAACGAAGACGACGATGAGATCTGCTTGAGATTTCGGACGCGTGCAGCTCTCCTTAACCTCTGCCGCGTCCGCGTTTTTTAACACGGGATCTTTCTTTCCGTTTTCGTCGTTGTCCCCCTGTCCTCTTTGCGTCCCACCCTGCCTCGAGATGGCCGGGTTTCCTTCTCCCGGTCTTCTCGCACCGCTGATCTCTCTCGTCGAACAGTTCCACTGCGTACTTTGCTTGCAAATCAAATTGGACCGGGACTTTACCCACCCACACGGTGAGAATTTTTTGACTTTTGATCTTCGACCAACTTCTCGCGATCGATCAAGAAAACATCCAAGAGTCACAAGAAAATTCAGTTATCAGACGTCAGCTATTCACATTGACCTTACTTCTCTCTCTCTTTCTCTCTTTCTCTCTCTCTCTCTCTCTCTCCTCACTAGTCGTCTTTTGTGTACGTAAGTACTTTGGCAAGTACTTACATTCCTGCTCGAGTCCGAGACTTTGCCCGAAGACATCAGAGCTTCTTTGAAGACTTTAATTGCGATTTCAATCCCGAATTGTCATTGAAATTCTATGTCCCGTCCAAGATTTTTGGTCGCGTCCATCGTGTTAATTTTATTGCCTTAAATACAATTCAGAGCCTCTCAAAGGTGCTCCGTAGGTTAAATTAGTGATTAATTTGGTTGCCTTTGAATGTTTCCCAAATATTGGTCGTACGGCCAAACCACGTACAAGCCATGCACCTCACAGAAGCATAATTTGCAAATGGAGTAACGTTTCCCAACAAATTTACCAAAATGTAAACTTGTGAGTGTTTGAGTTATCTCAGTTACTATCTGTTATTATCTTTGTTGCTGTTTCTGTATATTATTCTATTTTCATATACCTCCAGAATGGTTAGAAAATTTTATTTATTTTCTAATTTTGTCTCCCTTGTAGTTACAATTTTCTCATTGTCAATACGATTTTTTTACTTGTTATCACTGATTATTCGTCTACAAATCTCATGCCTTTTGTCCGGATCGCGTCATTTATCGTCATGCGTCTCTCGTTGTGAATTAAATGGGGTCGTGGACGTAACAAACGACTCTTTCGACGTGCGATCATCTGCGATGGGCGAAATTTTGCCGGATGCTTTCTCAGAGGATTTGTCGAAGATGAAGAGATCTAACGTTGGCATTAAGACTCTAACTTCCTCCTGGATGTCTTTTCGGACACGTAGCACCGTTCGCCCGCTCGAGTCTGCCACGTCGTTTTTCTCTCACGAAACTTTCATCCGTCCTACTTTGTCCGCCCGCATTTCTCTCTCGCACGCACCAATAGGGACATATATGCGCCCAGTGCACCAGCTCGCCGTCCCGCCGATGATGAACACCAATGGCTGAGGAACAATGAAAGTTTTACCGAATGTTCGAGGATCGGGCATCCTCTCGTATGAATACTCACGAAGAAGTATAGCCAAGCGGAGAAGGAGAGAATCTTCCCCGGAAATTTACCCGAGGGATCTTCTGCTTCGCTAAAAATACGTTCTACGTTGCCGTTTCCTTTGCTATAATGTTAATCTGGCGTTCTTATCTCGCGATAATCCAGATTACGTTGAAAGAGAGGGCTGTGGAAAATTAAAATGGTCCGAGACAAGAAACAGGATGAATATATATAAAGTGAGAATCTTGTAAATTTTTATAAGAAATTATTTTATAAATTATTATAAATTTTATTATTAGTTTTTTAATTTGTATAATTTGTATTTACATATTATGTTAATTTATATTTATAAATTATATTTTACTTATAAATTGTTAAATTTATAAATGGAGTAACGCTTAGGACTAGTTTTATTAACATGAATCAATGCTAAACGTAAATTAACTGATTATCTTGATAAATTGTCTCCTTTTTCCGTAATGAATACTTCGTGCTTGTTGGAGAGCGCACTTCTAAAGTTTGATGCGAATCTCTTGAGTAGGCACCATTGTAAATCGGTTAAAAAGTATTCATGTGGAATAAGGAGAGCTCGAACAGGAGTTTGGAGACAGTTTGGCTATCGTTCTTGGTACAATTGCATGGGTAAAGAGCTCCGAGAGCTTTTCAGAATGACTCCCTCCATTTGCAGAAAAAAGTCTGGCGCGATCTCGGGGTTTAGATGTCGTGCAGCCTGATAAGAAGGCCATGATGGTGGACGGAGGATGGGCGAAGGTAGGCAAGGGAAATAGCAGCGGGGGGTAGCAGTCGAGGAGGGCAGGGAAGGGGGGGATGGTACGAGGCACCGGTCTCTATCTATGTTAATTACCGAGGCGAACGTAAATCACGATCGCCCAGGTGCCGGCCGGCAAAGTAGGTAAGTTACCCCCGTCTTGCGCGAGACGACGTTGGCCGCGGGATAAAAGCCGTAATTAATTACGCAATTACCAGGTTCTACTTAAAGATAAAAACCGTATTTTTCGCTTCGATGCGGCTTACCGACAGCCACATTGCTCTAACCAGTTCCTCGTTTCCTCTTCCCCGTCACCCCTTTCAGATCGTCTCTTCCATTCTCCTCGTTCTATTTTCCACTCGCGCCGATTTTCGAGTGGCAAATCCTTTTGGGTTTTGCTGGCTGCGAAGGATGCGCGTCTCCACCTTTTCGCCGACTCATTCTACTTCTCTCTCTCTCTCCTTCAGTTTCGCCCTGCTCCTTCGCTTCTTCGCTATCTCACAGCCTGCGTATTCCTGCCGGTCTTTTTGTTACACCCGTTTTCCCAGGCATCCCTGATTTAGAGCTCATTTTCGTCGGCCGAAAGCTGTGCCGTTCTCACCCCTGAATCAACTTTGCGCCCTCCACAAATCACCGTCGAACCATTACACTTTGGTCTCTCTCTCTCTCTCTTTTCCCTTCTCTTTCTTCTCTCTCTTCCTCTCTTTCATTCGCTCTTGACGCTACTTTACTGTTGCATTATGAGTGTACGCGTCGAGCATAGATAACTTCGGAGGGTGAATAAAAATCTTCGAAGAAAGAATATAGAGAAAAAACTTAGAAAGAAAAAATGAGAGAGAGAGAGAGAGAGAGAGAATATGATTGATCAGCGATGAACAAAGTCAGATTATTCGAATTCGAAGCACGCAAAAATAAGTTTTAAATTTTTTACATAAATTTGATATAATTATAGTTACATATAATTATTATTATACATGTTGCATTATAGAAAGTAAAACATAGTAAAACATAGTAATAATCAAGCAATTATTGTGCCAACAGTAGCAGTGAATTTTTAAGTTAGGCTGTATCGGTGAATACTTCGATTATTATTTTCTTATTTCGCTCATGTCTTTATATCAAATGGGTGTCGGCACTATTCTAAATCAATTTGAAGGCATCATGACTCCTTACACGTTTATTGCCTCTGATCGCGGATCCTCCCATTCGGGCTCACGTTACGTTACGGCGTAATATATCGTCGTCCTGGGATCACCATCGTAATTATCCTCTAATGCCAATTCATAAGAGCGTCCGCCATTTTCAAAGCCTCGCACGTAACTCTAGGAGAAACACGGCGGCGGTACACTCTAACACGGACGCAACTTCGGCCACCACAGCGGCATTCGGGCACACGTACACGAACTTTGTTCCTCCCCCTGGGACCAATATACGTGTATCGTTCTCTACGATAAGAGGCCACGAGGCAGCGGTGCAAGGAGAGACGTCTTGATTCCTCTCACCGAATTTTCCCTCTTTAGCTCTTCCTCTCTTCTATCTCTTCCTACCTCGCTCCCTCTCTTTCCGCTGCGATTTTCGTTTCCGGACAGCTAATCAGCCGACGACGACGCGGCACGATTACCTAAACGGATTTAACGGGCCCAGGACGTTTAAACGAGGCAGCGAGAGTAAAGGCGATTCGGACCGGCAATTCGAGATACCTTTCGGCAGCTTCGGGGAAAGGAGAATCAAGTCGAGACTCGCCTCGTGGCATTTCTGATGTGGCCATCGGTGCGGGCCATGAATCTTTCATGCGTCAATCGTTCCTTGTCCCTTACTTTTTCAGCTATCCACGCTCTCTCTCTCTCTCTCTCTCTCTCTTTTCTCCTTTTCTTTTCTTTCCGCACTTGCAGGTTGCCTTTCGCAGCTCTCTGTGGAAATCCCAGCCAGCCGACGCTTCGAGTTATCAGTCAGCAAAATCTGTCAATCGCCGGGGCTAACGTATTTCAGCTGGCAGCACTGCCACAATGCTACCGTCGTAGCGATCCATTCCTTACGCTTTTTCTTATACTCAGTGTTGTCTACCCTTTTGCTCGCCTCACGTTCGTTTCCTTCGCCCTGCTCGCTTCGTATTTTTACGGGCTTGCGTACCACTCGCGCTCGTAGGGGAATTGAAGTTTAATGGGGATTGACGCGTAAAGCCGATCTCCGACTATTTCTTTCAATTTAATCCCGTTTCCCGTAATTTGTGTTTCATTACGCGAAGCAACGTTGCCTCACATATACGAAGTAATTTTGGCAGTAATTGCTTTCGTGTTGTACGAGACGGTTTATTATTACCGAAGAAAAAAGTTTTGCGATGCTAATTTTGCTCCGCATTTAGAACGATATAATTTAAAGAATCCAGGGAAGATGGGAAACTCAGTGGAGATAGGTACGTAAAGTTTTCCTAATTCTGAACACTTTTTTTCAATTGAAATTAATGGACTTGAATGGAATTTTATTTTCTTGAAATGCAGCAAGTTGACCAACGTAAACATCGGTGTAATTACTTAGATTGCCGACTGTTCTACGGCGAGTGCTAGCATTAACAACATTGTAATTCTCGCCGAGTGGTGCCTTTTTCTTCACTTGATTCGTGCTTTAAAAATCTCGGAGAGACGGACAAAAAGTTTTCCACTTCCCCTCGCGCGCCCCAAAAGAACCAACAGCCCGTAAAAGTCAATTTCTGTTTGCTAATGCGTCGCGGATTTGTTGCTCCAATAACGGAAGTGCAACGTCTCGTTGACTTCTGAATTATTCAAGCGTTATCGAGTCTTACGTTTTACATTGCCACTTACTCCGGCGCCGTAATGGAAGGAAACGGCGGACATTCCATACCAACGTGGCGGAGGCTGGAAAAAGTCGCTCTCAATTAAACATCACGCTTCACCCGGATAAGCCGTCGGACTTGACCTCGCGACCTGTCGACGATTCCGTAAAAGCAAGGGTAGAGGAGGGGCGGCGCGGCGCGCTTTTGTCGATTGCATATAATTAAAATTAAATTAATATTTACACGAACCCGTCTGTATAATCGCGATATTACAATTTATAATGTCACTCATAATTTATGATATTCATTTCGTGTATTGTCTGTTGTGGAACGAGCGGATTAATATTAATAGCGAAGCGCCATGGACCGCGCGACGCGAGTCGGAAACAATACGGCTGGCGAAATCGTTTAATCAAGCCGCACGCGTCGAATATTTACGCATTAGCCCCCGAGTCTTCGGCAAATCCTGCGTGGCTCGATTTCTTCCGCGGTTAATCCTACGCCATGAAGATCGAGCACTCCCGTAACGTCGAAGTCTGGCGGGGTGCGCGGCCTGCTCTCGTTCGCGCATCTATTTTCGTTTTCTTGCATCAATCTCATTACGAGTCGTTGGGTGGGGGGGAGGGGGGCAGAGAGGGTGAAGGGGTGGTTTGTCGTCCTCGCGAGAATGTAATATGGATCCGGTTCTACGACGCGATTCTAATCGCAATTCTACGGAGCGCACGAGACACCGACTTGAAATCCGATTCGAATTCGCAGGGGGTGACGAACGTACGGGGGTAGCACAATGGGGGGGGGAGGGAAGGGAGACAGGCGAGGAGTATGGTCGGCCCCAAGGCTCATCGTTCATTCATGGGGCATTTACTCGGTATCCCCGTAAAGCCGAGCTCCCTCTCCTTTCTCCCTCTCTCTCTCTCTCTTTCCGTCTCCGTCTTTCTCACTCTCCGATGGCACAACGGCAACCCCTTATGCCTCCTTACATCATTCTCTTGTCCGCCGGAATGGATCGGGATCAGGCGGATATAATATCTTCCTCGAGGATTCATTTTCGAGCGCCGTTGACCACGGGGCCGTTGCGCCGCGCTGCGCCGGAACCTCGGCGGCGTGACAACTGCAATTCGTCTTGCGTGAAGCACCGTTCACGAGGCCATTACTCTTGAATTCGGAAGTCCAACAAACGAATCCCGCCATTGTTTCGCTGACCGTGCCGTCCCGAGATTCGTGCCAGACGCTCGGGTGTCACGCGTTTTACATTAGCGTTTATGTTAGGAAATTATCACTCAACCGCCGCAATTCATCTTGCGCCCGCAAACGTTGCACGTGTCATACATCATATATTAAGCCAACCTGATGTTTCGTACGTCTAGAAACATTTATTTTTTTAAATGCATTAAACTTATATAAGATATTAAACTCAAAAAAGAAGTTTCTAAAATATTAAAATGTTTTTGTTTTTCTATTTTCTAAGTAAATACTGAAAAATGTTTTATTTTTTAAAGGCTATTTAAAACATTAAAATATGTAAATCTGTTAAAGCTTCAAACGTTTTTAAATCTAAACGCCGTTTAAAACATTTCTAAGTGTTTAAGAAACGGAGACAGAAATAAAACATTTTTAACATCTTAAAATTAAACATTTTTTTAGAGTATAGATAAAAAAGTAATTGAGTTTACATTCTTACAGTTGTATACGAAACACCTTTGGTAAAAGTAGGGACTTGTGTAGGACAGTAAAGACTCTGTATTTACTGCAACAAGTAGGAAACTTTGCGTTTTTCATTTCTACTGAAAAATTTGATGTTCTTGCGTTACAACTCTCTCGCAGTAAGTCACAATCCTTTGTACGTTACGTCTCGTGACCGGTACTTTTTATCGTGGCTTTCTTAACAGCTTGCTGCGGGATTTTAGTGCTTGTAGCGGCGGCAGAACAGGTAGGTGTAATATATTCCTGGAGGATTCATTTTCCAGTGCGGCTGACCGCGGTCGTCCGCTCTCTCTCTGCAGGAACTTTGGCCACGTAACAACTGCAATTCGTCTTGCGTGAAACATCGCACCACGTCGTACTGAATAGTTAGCCACCGGATTTGGGAAGCCTTAAACGCGAAATTTGCAAAATGCCGTTTCGCCATTTCTCCCCCGTTTCTTATTTTTTTTAATGCGGCAAAAACCCAATGGTTCGACGTTTATGTCGCATGGGGAATTAATCCGGTTTAATTAGATCCACATACGGAAATTGTCGAAATAATTATTGCAGAATATTTTACACGAGGGAAATGAGATAATGAAGCAATTAACTCGGTAGTGTCAACAACGAGGCATTAACACGATAAATTTTGTGGTCGCTGAAAACACATGTAATTGCAAATTTGGCAATAGCTTTGAATGTGGAATAATGAAATACTTTTGGTTTCAAACTTTGTCAGTAATATAAATTAAACTGGTTTATTTTGTAATATATGCATTAAATATATTTAGAAAAACAATATATATACATACACACGTATAACTGATATATAAAACAAGTTGTAAAATTTTTTATTATTTATAATTTTATTATATGATCCTAATAAATAATTGTGAATATTTATGTATATATAATACATAATTTTTTACTTATTTCTATAGGGATTTCAATAAAAAACAAAAAATTTTATTTTTATTCAAGATTTTAATATTTTAACTTTTACTTTTTAATTTAAAAAAATTTGTTTTTTAATAATTTTCTATAAATAAGTTGGATTGGTTTTCTATACTTAAACTTCTTTTTACCCCTTTATGCTATGAAAAATATTGGGATCAACCGGACGTAATATTTTCTTCTGGGAATCTTCTTCGGGGCAAACTTGCCGCAGTCGGTGCGGCGTGTTCGAACTTCTAACCCGCGTGACAACTGCAATTTATCTTTCCGACCCGAAATTTCGTGGCTCATTATTTACAACTGTATCTGTGCGCAGAATGAAATTCGATAAATGGTCAGTTGTAATGATGTGATTACAATTTATCATAATCGCGTGATAGTAGTATTTATTATGTCGCATGTCGTTTAGCTATCGATAATTTTAACAGAAATATTGACATAAACTGGTTATTTTGTAGTAAATAGTAATAATTTACTATTTACTGTGATTTATTAATAATAGGTACACAACAACGAAATAAATATATTAATAATTTAATTAATAAAAACATTGTGTGTGTGAATAATTTACATACAATATTAATATTGCTATTAAAAATAGATTTTTTGCATGTAATTTGGTATAAATTCTATATAATGTCCAAAATTAATAAATGTATTAAGAACAATAACTATCACATAATGCTTCTATAGATTAAAAAAACATATAAATTGTAAAAATTTTAATAAAGTTTGTAATATTGATATTTATTAATGTTGAATGATAATAGTAATTTATTACTTTTAATTAATGTTTTGATTTTTATACTTTGCTATTAGAGATCAAAATTATAAAATTTGTATTGAATATTTATTAATACGAAGATTATTATTAATACGAATTAATAATAAAAAGATATTAAATTATTACAATAAACAAAGAAATATTACTATATATTATACTATAAATAGCAAAATATTTGAATACTATAGCACGATTTTGTTAGGATATAAAGATTATCTATAAAATATACGTCTTGTTACCATGAAGCGCGGAAGAGTCTCTTCGATTTATCGACAAGATTATTTGACGAAAGAATGAAATAGATGGTAGTTGCAAAGTTTCATAGTTTTCAAGAACGCGATTACTCAATTTATTTTACTTTTATCCATCGAAACAAATCAATTTTGACGCTTCGTGTTTTGCATTTTATACGAAACTATTATAAAGCGCTTCTAATTTTATCAATTATGACTTTGCATCAGATATAATTTTCTAATCTTATATTTATACACTTTTTAATAGGCCGGTTTATTAAAGTAGAACTTGCTAGAATCAATTACTTTTTTTAGGATGTATTAATTTTATACATTTTTTAATGACGGTTTTTGAATAGAATATAATAAAATTTTATTGAAAAAGAATAATAAATTAATAAAATTAAAATTAAAATGTATGAAAGCAAAAATAAGATTAACAATTAATATTACTTTATAAAAAATAAAACCTTGTTATAAATATAAAATTTATAATTTATTATAAAACCTTGTTATAAATATAAAATGATAAAATCCATTTTTTTATTTACTGTTAAATTTAATATTTTTTACAATTTATGAAACTTATAAACCACTGGCGGTTTAGCTGTTTTATTATTGAAAGATTAATTCCAAATTATTATATACATAAAAGAAAGTTCCAATCTGTGATTATTTTTGAAGAAATTATTTTCATCTTTTTAAATAAGCGAAACTAAAAATTAATTTCATTTATTATAAAGTGGTATCAATAAATTATCAACAAACGTAATAACGGTAATGTGATAATTGCCCATTCTTCTTTTCGCCGCAATACCGAAGATACCAAAAGTAGGAAACTAAATCTTTGTGACTCAATTATTGGATCCTCATACCTCGACTGGCGATGGTCGGGACGATATAAAACCCGGAGAGTGCAACCTCCGCCCCTCTTTCTTCCGTCACTCTCGTTGCATCCGGGCGACCGCGCGATGAAACGGCACTCAGATCGAAGGTTATTATAAATTCCAATCATAGAACCCGATCGATAAGCCGCGAAGCTTCAAAGAAAATTATAAGTTGCGCATCGTGGCTCGCGGGACGATGGCAGAGGGAGGGGATCAGGGGCTACACGGTGAGAGGTTGGGGATGAGATAGATCGGAGAGGGACGAGGTGGACTGGGTCGTAAAGCCATGAAAGCGCTTCCAACAGGACGGCAATGCTGGCAGCTTTTAAAGTTAATAAATTCGTCGGCTTGCTTTACTCTTCCGAACGTTTTCTCCCTCCTCGACTTTTCTTCTCTCTTTTCTTGTCTCCCTTTCTCTCTCACACACACACACATTAATGTCATCCTCGTTTTTATTTGGGAAAGAGAGAGAGAGAGAGAAATGTAAACTTAGTTTGCACGGGAGAACGGCCTGACCGAATTTAATAATAACCCTCGATAATAAATCAAGCTTATATTTAGTGCCGCGTCCCGCTGTATTAACCATTTCGGACAAGTACCAGCTCCTACCCCCGAGAGAAGCGGGTAAAACTTCGCGCTGTGCCGACGGCTCGATTGTGGGGTAGCTCGCATAAATGGCGCACGGAGGTGTAATCTCGTACGCGAAGTTATCCAGGCGTGGTATTGTTCAACATATTGCGTTATGCTTATGCTCTTGCTGTCGTTACGCTGTATACGTTTCCGTGTTTCATTAAGTTAATTAATGCGCGTTATATAGATAGTTGCAAGCGCGACTCCGATTCCCTCCTCCCCTCCCCCATTCACGCGCGGGGGAGGTGGGGCGCCTGGCTAAATATTTTGCTTGCATCGGCTCGCCGCGGAAAATCGCTCGTTGATAAAACATCGCGCGCCGTTGTAGTACCATGATTACTGTTATTAAATCGCGCCTCGTACGAAGCAAACCTTTTAATTGGCTTCCTCGCGTATTTCCTGACATTTCTTTGTTCCCATTTTAATTTCACATAACTGGCGCGTAAAATTTATGATTTCTTGTCAAGTCGTAAGTTAATTTTTAAAAATATTTCATTATTAGGATATGATCAGATTTTGTAACAATTGTTTGTTTTCTCTCTCTTTTATGTGTTTTGAAACATTTATTTTGGGATGCTTTTTATTATTTATATAAAAGTATATAAGTTTTTACGTTATAAATTTAACATTTAAACTTTTGATTTTACGAAATTCGATGTGACCATTTTTTTTCTCGTGACGTAAATTTCGTGTATAGCGGACGCGCGATCTCGTCCCTCTAGCACTTTCATCTTCACACGTCAAAAAACTTGGCCGCTAACAAACCACACCCATACTCAACCCGGAAGGACCATCAGGTGACCCTCTACTCGAGCTCCCCCGCTCTTTGTTATACGATTATTGCCGCAATACCCAGGTGGACTTGCCCTTCGTAATCGTAGCCGAACCCCATCCGCTCACTCTTATATGCCGCTTGTAAATCGCGTTCATAGAACGCATTATACGCCCCCTTTCCATGGAAACCATCGCCCCAGGATAGAATATTTAACGTACATGTGCGAAAATATGCATGTTAACTACCAAAAGAAATCTTTATTATATTATCTTTGTTATATGGATCGTGAAAACTTTCAATAATACGAACAATAGTTAATAAACAATAGTTATTGTATATAATTTGCTTTGGATATGATTGCAAACATTTATTTCTGTTTTCAATAATTTAATTTTTCGCTTCATACACATCACACAAAATATTTCGGTAGATTTCCGATTGACGGAAAATACCATTAAAGGAGACGAATTATGTGATGTGTATAAATATTCTCCACGCGTACGGTTTTGCAATGAGTCGATATGAAATCTCACTTAAATTAATTAATAATTCTAATCGCAATGCGGCAGTTCACCGGCAATTTTAATTCCGCGCTTCATATGGAACTCGACAAAAGCGAGAATTGCAATTTTCCCTCGCTTCAAGCTCGTCGAGATGGAATCTCAAAATTTCACAGGCCACTTTTTTCGATTCCCCATCGGATTGGCACCTCGGTCATATTAATATTAATTCGCAGTTCCCCGATGTACCATACGCGAGTCGATGGTAGATGCGTTATGACACACATAGCTTTTTAATAACCCTCTCCTTCCCCTCCGCGAAGTAACGCAACGTAGCGACCGTATTACGTCAAACGTCGACGCGGAGTTCGACATGAAAGTCAGAGTGTAATCGTAAGGAAGTATCATATCGTGAGTATACGTATCGGACGCCGGCGTAAAGAAATATTCGGGGTTATATTTCAATCCGTCGGAGTACCCACTTTATGTACCTACGTCTCATCCGGCCGGGGACCACAGATGGATAACCGACGGGGCGGTAGGCGGTGTGAGAAGGGGATGAAGAAGGAGGCGGCGGAGGCGATATTTTATGGGTTACCGGCTTTTATTGCACGAGACTTTTAGGACATCTCTTAAGGGAGGCGTGTTTGTAGTATTATTGGTAATGCGGGACGTCATCTCAAGGTATATCATAGGGCTTCGTCGTATTATAGTTACGGTCTTAGAAGTCGTCTGTATCGCGGATGGCTCTCGTACGGTAGCTCTATTAAGAACTTCTTACATTCAACTATTCAATTTCAAGAAATTCCATGGATCCTTTTTGAACTTAAGGGCTTGAGTAAAGAAGTACAAGTGATCAAGCCGTATTAAGCGCATGTACAAAGATTAGAAGGAAAATCGATCTTTTATAGTTGCATTATTTTACTTCTATATTTTTCAACCTTGAGAATTATATAATTAAAATACTTTTTAACAAGAACATTGAGTATTACATTTAATTTAATAAAAATGTGTAACTTCTCTCTGTTTCTCACGCAAACTTCTCAATGAATATTTGCAATGAATATTTGAAAAATCGGGATGTTAGTAATTTAATTTTTAGACTAACATTGACTTGTTAGAGAAAATTTGTGATGGAGGTATATATTATATTTTAATAGTATAATTAAAAAATTACTTTTTTAATATATTTGAAAAATAGTTCTTCCTACACATTTAGATATATCAGGCATCTTATTTTCCGCAAGTCAATTAATATGAAAAAATTTAATTAATTGTACCTTTCTCATTCTCTTTATTATGTATTGAATAAGAAGAAAAACGTACAAGAGTCATTAAGAGTATTTATTAATGGAAACAATAAAACAAAGTTAGATTTAACACTTTATTAGGAATCGAGTAACAAAAAAAAGACAAAATCAATATAGTAATTAAATTAATAGAGTTTATTCAAGGAAAGATAGCAATTATTCGTGTTCTTGAATATTGCGCTCTATCACAATGCATCATTTCAACAAACTCTCGCCAGAATTGTAACGACTTATATTGAAGATCGAATATAATATCATCACTTGTTATTGCGAGTACAAACTAAACTCCGCCGTCTTCGTCGAGCTATCATTTACCTTCCGTAACGAGGAAAGGTAGGGACGATAGGAGAGGAAGAAAGCACGATAGAACGAAACAGACGGAAGAACGAAGAAACAGAATCGTACTCTTTTACTGATGCATTAACCGCAGCCGGTGTAACGGGGGTACCATCCAACGGGCGCGGTGCGATGGCTGTTCTTCGCGAACTTTGAATCAGATTTTAATTAAACAAAATTGCGAAATGATGTTTCACTATCAGCTATAGGCGTTCTACGGCTACTAGTAGTCAGATGTCCGGACGAAATTAAGTTTGATTCGTCTTCTTTCGCGGCAGCTGCGGGCGGCCAGGCATAATTTCCACCGCAAGTTTGCGTATTGCTGTTGCTGGCGAACTTCGAGATGGAACCGCGCGGCCGTGATAACGCGCGGGAAATGATCGACGACGGAAACGGGAGCGATCGGTCTCGATAAATACTCCCGTCGGGATTGTTCTTTCCTTTCTTCGTTCAGCTACCCTCGCGCGGCGCACAGCTGAGATTTCCCCAGTAATTAGGTAAGAGATCGTGGGTGACTAAGAGGGGCGGATAATTAAAAAAGTTTAACTAAAGAAAATCGCAGATGCGTGACGGCCTAATATAGTCTTGGAGAAAAATACGGGGCACATTTTAATAAACTAGTCCACATTCATGCAGATAAATTGAAACGGTAGAGACTTGAAGTGTCCCATCGGCGAGTTGAATTAAACTAAAGAGAAACAAAAGGTGATTCACGCATGTGATAATACGATGAAATTTAATCCCGATTATCTCGACAAATGACAACAATACGATCGACATAATTTCCGACGTTGAGACGCTCGTCTGCTTATGCTGGCAAAATTTAAATCCAGCCCACTAATTTAAGATTATCGCGGCGGATTAAAGGGGCTGCTTCTACTAAAATATCATATTTTAGTAGACCATATAATAATGTTTTACGATCAATTTCGTGCAAGTGGCAGTGGAGCAGGAGCTTTGAAACTGCAACGTAGACAAACAGGTGCCTCGCCCGGTGTTATTTAGCTTGATTCATCATGTTTCCCCGCAGCTGCAACGTCGCGCGTCGCGAACGCGCACGCGCCATCATGATTCTCGATATAACTCCGCGTTTCGAGTTTCCCCTAAAACTTTGCATCAGATACGTGGAAACGATATAGCGACATATTACACGCGCCATTGAACTATGCGCTATCGGCCCGGTTTGCGCTCGAGCGTATCATTTGCAATTCAAGACACCATAAGCGGATTAGTCCTTTGGAAAACATGCTTTCGTATCTGTTTTACGAGCGTGTGCAAGACGCTTAATATTGTCAGTCCCGATAATAGACGCATAAATGAGCGTGGTTGGGAATAACTACCGTTTGTTCAAAATGTCTTTTATAGCTGTACGCTTAAGTTATAAACTGTCGTATCATCAATACAGTATTGTTAGGTTGGAGGTTTTTCTTCTAAATTCGAGTTTTGTTATTATCACGGGGAGATATTTTGGGAAGGGTGAAATCCCTGATAACTCTGTGATCGCACGGTTGAAGACATCGAATATCTTGTCTCGTATTGACAGTCATCAACGGCGTGTTGGTTGAGTTGTCAGGGAGCAACGGATCGTTAAGTCGATGTCACTTGGGTATTCAAACGCGATGCAATTCGCGTATCGCGTCTCGCGTGCATAATTTCCATCGCGACATTCGTTTCGCCCGTCGCACTAATGGCCATGAGCCCGCGCCTCCAGGAGCCACTGGCACGAGTCGATGCCAGAGGTGAGGCGACCCTTTAAAAAACGCAGGAAACGGTTTACGACCCTAAAAATGTTTTATTCATGCCGCGCCAGGACTCCCACCCGTTTCACTAAACGCGCACACCGTCAACGTCGTATCAAACTTCAACTATAAGCCTGGCTGAACTCGAGTTTTCCGAAATGCGCCGGGCATGTGAAACTAAGGTCGTGGGTGGGCTGACCCTCTCGGCGTGTATCTCTCTCACGTTTCGCCTCGATATATCGCGTGCTCGATATAGCGCGAGCTCGCGACTACGTTCGGCGAACGTATTTTTCTCCTCCCACGTCTTGTTTGCTTACTTAGCCGATAAACATTCGAGCAGTGACATTTTCAAAGTTTCTCTAGTTTTGCGATTTTCTGTCATCTCGGGAGCTTTGCGCGTATATGATTTAGTCAGAAATTTATTTGATTTATAATTTTTGCAATTTTACTGTAGAATGTAAGTTTGAATAACTTTGTAAAATCATTATATGTGTGGAAGCTGCAATGACATCTCCGGGGGTAAAATGTTACTCCATACAAACGATATTTTTTCGAGCCAGACACCTTCATTTAAGATGATTTTAATTATATACATTGGAGAAGATTCTAAAAGATGCAAGTTTTGTAAAACTTAATATTTTCTCCCCCCAAAATATGGCATATAAAAGTTTTATTTGTTTTATTTATATAAATAAATAAAGGTTTCAAGAATATTAATTTTTTAATTCCTCATAACACGATAAAGTTATTCGAAAAAAAGTGTGACATCTTCTCTCAATTCACTTTTATATGTCTCCCCTATTATTCTCTTTAACTGTTAATGATTTTAGTGATCATATACATAAGCTTACTTTTAATTATGTTTTAATTAAATTTATACATTTAATTTGTAAAAAAAATTGGTTAAATGTAATTATTATGCCACCAACAATGCTTTAAGAGTCACGCTTATTAATATCGCTCCAACTTCATAAAATCGTGCAGTATAATAGATAATAGGTAGTCAGAAGCAAACTGATATGTTTAACGAGATATTCACATATTAATTACGTTTCATCGAATAATATTACTGTTGGATACGCTGCAACCTCTTTACTTTCTTAACGAGCTACGGGATATAACGATGATTTATACACATACGCAGGACACGTTGCCAAGTGCGCCGGGGCTTAACATAATGTGGCGTTGGGGGATTTAAATAATTAGCATAATGAGGTGAGCGAGGGTACGTGGCCGACGTCGCCTCGCGTGCCTCATTCGAAGACAGGCTCGGGGAACGGGAGGTCCCCATGGCTGAAGGGGACTCCAATTTCAAACCTGAGCACCGTGGCTGTCGAGGCGGCCCAGAAAGGATGGTCCGAGCCAACCGGCCCTTAGCAACCTCCATCTCGTATTACTAATTAATTATTCACAAGTTTACTTCGCGTTACACGAAAATTCCCGCCGTTCATCTACAGCCATATCCCCATTTGTTTTAACTTCGGCGTTGTTGATTTTGGCTTTGAGTGGATGTTTTTGTTTCCAGTTTGGCTCCTCGACGAATTTTTGCGTTTATAAAAGTTCACAAACAATTGATGCTTCTCTTTAAAAAAAAAAAATATTTAGCCTAGTATATCTTTTTTGTACTAATTATAATACTTTGTTAATATGTACTCACGTGAAATTCTTTTTCTCTGTTTCAGGTAAGCACATTTGCATACATTCTTCCTCCAGTTTCCTCCGAAAGCTATCGGTATGACGGTGACTCGACGAAAAGTAAGTTAATCACTCTCGAAATTTGTGTTGCGCGCAACACGCTCGATCACGCTTTTCCGGAAGAGCTAAATTCTTTTTCCGGCTGACAGAGCGTCGCATTGCACGGTGTCATCCCGTTTGAATGGGAGGCGCTCAGCGAGAGACAGCAAGGTCGAAAGTTGCGCGGCAGTCAGCGAAAGCGAATTCTGTCCCTCTACCGTCGGATATTCCAGCCATGTTCGTTAATTACCGCGAAGTAACATGGCGTGAGTAATAATAGTTTTGCGACTCCCGCGAACGGGTGGCCTGAAGGATCGGGGTTGGAGGGGGCCAACAATAGCGGAGTTAATTAGCTCCCTTGTCATTTTGTAGGAAATAGGGAAAAACTAGCCGACTATAAATCACTTCGTGAACGCTGGTAAAAAAGACTCGCGCGGTCTGTGTCGCTCTTTCGAGCGGGTATTCGGAGCAAAAGGAGCTTGCATGGCGGAACTTACTCGTCAGTCGAAGTTTCCATCGAGTCACGGATTTTTCGCTATTTTCTCTACAAAGAGGGCATATATTAGGAAGGGTATTCAATAGATCATGCTAAACATCTCGGGGGTGTATATTTCGTGATGGACGTATGTTGTTCACGGATGAGCGTAACATACGCTGTCTGAAAAATTTTTACCCAAGACCTTTATCTTTGTTTTTTACATAAAAATTATTAATCAGCCTTTTATTAATTTTTCATCTCTTCGTTAGACATGAATTTCTACCACATTTATATATCTGCGAAATTTGAACGCTTATCGACAGCCATTGGCGCATCAATAACTTCCGATTCTGTTGTTAATAAAAAAAGATTTAATGCGCTACCACGAGAGGAGAAACGTGTTGTTCTCTTTGTACGACTTTCTTAATAACGGAAACGAACCGAGCGTTGACGAAGCGAGCGCGTGACTGTGGCCTATTCAATACTATCTGCTACGCTCGTCATAAATTATGCGGAATTAGTCATAAACTTCTACCTATCTGGCTTCGCTTGTCGCGAGGACATTGGCTCACTTTCGGGTCACGTCGACATGCGCGCGTCCGCTCAATAAAGAACGGACGTTTTCAATTATGACTATCTCTGCTGTAATCGTGTTCCATTACGGCAAGGGATACGAATCGGCACGAATTCTATTCTAAAATGAAGGCACATTGAGCGGTATATCATATATAAAAGTCACGGAATGACGGGAGAGTCAGGTTCGAATCCTGGCTGATGTATTATATTTCGCGATAAATTATTTACATGTTTTTCGGAAAGGGGGGGAATTTTAATGATGCTTTCGAACATCCACTTAGTAATTTTAAGATTGCAGCACCAAGATCCGCTGCAAATCGAAATAGGTCATCTTAATTTTATACTTAAAAGTGCTTTGTCGTTTAAAAATTCATAACAATGAAAAACTCACAATAACACAATCCATTTAATGAAGTATTTAGATGTTCTTTTTTAAATATTATTACTCTTGTAATAAGAGGTTTTTTTTACAGAAATTAATCTATTGACATTGACGACACTTAAAGAAACACCGTTTAATTATATTTTTTCGCGTTTCCACTTTCAATTTAATACACGCAGTTCAATTTCTTTATCGAAAAATGTCGTTTAACTCTTTATTAGAAATACGGGATCCAATTATGCCCGGACTTACGAGCTTCGACGGGTGTTCAGCCGGCAGCAACGGCATTTGGCACGAACGGCGGCTTCTTCTTCTTCTTCTCTTCTTCTTCTTTGTCTCGAACTTCGTCGTCGAATAGCAGACCACAGGGAAGTACTTTTCCCGAGGCGTGACGTCATTTATTTCTCTCCACTACCGCGAGAGACCGAGTCACCCTCCGACATTCCGGAGAGTCGCGAGGGTGTGCCGGATATAACCGTACCATTCCCGGATTAATAACGTTAGCGCCTCTAAAAAGATCTTAACGTTAAGGTTTCGCACGTCGTGACGTGAAGGGATATTCGAGTCTCGACGAAAATTGGGTGGCTCCCTTTTGCTCTCTCTCTTTGTTCCTCCTCTCAGCTTCCTGGAATATCTAATGCCAGGTACGACGGCGGTCTGTTTATCTCTTCTATTAGCGTAAAGTCGAAAATTTCGTGCTCTACGTGCATTCGCCATCTGATCGAATTACCGAGATACTCGTGTCATTCTTTCCAGTTCTACAGAAACTTTTCGTTGCGAATGTTCGCACTTTTGAACTAATGTTTCGACCACCACTCTAGTTGAAACGTTAGTGCCAAGAGAGCAGGAAAATAGGAATATAACTTGGAATATAATAAAAACAAATGTGTGTCTAACATAAATTTATTGTACATTTTTCGAAAAAAATTGAGTGTTTTAAAATACATTCGATTTTTCCTTCTATAATTATATGAAATATTTATTATTAAAGAGCACACAATAGTACAATTTTTTTCAGTACAAAAGAGTTTTCTTAAGGGAATACAATTTATAATAGCGAAACTAATGCTAGGAAATCAGTTTGCTAGGAAAACAACAAATATGTGTGTAGGTGTATCTGTTTACCTCGCAATCACGATTTGACCACTTTGCTCAAAAGGATTATGTAACGTAAGCGCACATACGCACGTTCCATGTGAATCCAAAGGTTTCGTTTCAGTTGCATCGCCATTGGCGATATTGTGCCTTCAATGGCGCGCAAGATTCGAGGGATGAAGCCATTCGACCCACGAAAGTAGCCATTCTCAGATTAATAACGTCCGCTGTCGTCGAACAAAGATTTCACCGTCGACGATTTTCTCGCGCGCGTCGACACAAAGGGAGTCCACCAGTCTCTCGATGACCACCTGGGAAAATTGGGTCTGGTCCGTTTGGTGCCTATAGTTTGGTGCCGGAATATCCGTCGGTTCCGCAGAATACAGAATGACCGATGTCACCATGACCACTATCACTGCCAACGACACTCACGTTGGCGTGTAACGGCTTGAGATCGAGCTGTATGTTTACTCACTACGCCGAAAGTCAAAAACCCTTGAGTTTAATAACATCGCCCTTTTTCCCCCTTCCTGACTCCCGTTTTCGCCCACTTTCCGTCCTTCCTTCCGCCTTTTTTCTCATTCTCTGTGTATGCCTACAAGATTGACAGAAAGCGAAGAGAAAAAGTAAGAGAAAAAGAGAGAGAGAAGTAAGAGAAAAAAAGGAGGGTTGGCTTCACACGGTGACTAGAGTACAAATGTGGAGGTGAAGTATAAATGTTAGGGTACCCTATCCTTTGGAGAGGTGGCGAACGCGTGTTATGTGCCTGACATTTAAATATCGTAGCCGACGTTGGAGACTTCAGGGCGGGTTTACTATCGATTGCAATTGCAGATAGGACTGTTGGCCTACCCTCTTCGTTTTCACTCCCTTGTCGCTTGCGTTACGAGCGACCCTCGCGCGTTCTGCGACTCGAGAGGGTGCTCCAAAATTATCCTATTTCGAAAAATGTACGATCATGTTGCTTCGTAATCGAAAACACCAAGCGAAATGCTGGTTCACGCTGGCACGGTATGAAAGCTATAATTTGCTGCTTTAATCTTCTCGTAGTTGCGTGCTCTCAATAATTTTAGTGAAATTAAACATTATTATGAAGGTTCTTGAGAAAAACGAACTAAAGAAGATTTATAAGTTTAAAGTTTAAGCAGTTACTAGAAAAAATACATATACTGTGGTTTGTGTGTGGTTATTATAAAATTAATCATCATTTGATCAATCGATTACACAGTTCATTAAAAAGTGATTTTTTTCAAACAACAAAATGAGTATTTTTTATAATTAAAAAAAAATAATTTTAATTATTAATTATATTGATATTTTTTTAAACGCTGAATACGTATCTGATTTCTCCAAATTGCTTTATGTCACAATTTAGAGAAATTTGCAATTGAAGTAGCAAAAGAGAATTATTTTTACATACTTTTTTGTAATATAATTACAATATATGATGTGTTGAAAGAATTTTATTGCAAATCAAGATAAAGTATGTTGTTTCATAGATTTTTAGTCCTCAGAAGGAACTTTTTTATGTCGACTATGACTAATAAAACTCTGTCGATTGTATTATTGAAATCACGTGATTTCCCGATCACAAAATTAAAGGAAAGAAAGTTTAATTTAACGTAGAATCTAGCAAGGGCACAGATATAGATTTCTATTGTAGCTTAATATGCATGTATGTTTCAAAGTACTTTAAGGATTGTACAGACTATCACGTTCACTTTCAGTTCATAGCTGGCACAAACTTGCTGTCGAGATGTTCCCAAAACTCGCGAGCTTTGTCAAAGACCTATTGTTCTCTGATTTCGAGCTTTGGGATCTCGAGCTTCGAAACATAAATGAAAGGCTTGACAGACAATAAGATGTCTAAGCCATCTGAGAAGTAATGTTTCACGCGTTTACGTGTTATATCAAATTGCATTTTTGATCTCGAAAAGTCACGCTCTTTTACTATATAAATTATCAAAAATACTTTTGCAAACGAGAATGTTACTTTATAATTCATATTTCTCTCGAGTTATGTTTATGTAATATAAATTATGTAACATAATAAAACTTTCCACATACGTTTTCTTGTTTTTGAATAAATTATTACACACACGCACACACACACAAAGTATTGAAATTAAGAAAATAAAATTTTCTTAATTTTATAAAATAGATAAATTTGTTAGAATGCTTTTCTTACAATTTTATAAAGAAAAATACTAAAATTTTTACATTATAATTTAATATTATACACAAAAATTATGAAACATGTAACAGTAATTTTTTTATGATAACATTATTTAATTTTATTGATATATCTACCATTACCATTATTCAGATTGAAGATTCAAGCTTTAAAATCAATTCAATTGCGAGGTTTAAATTAGAAATATCAGACCGTCGAGCATCGGGTGATGGTAATATCGTAGACCAAGTTCACAGATTTACGACCATAGAAATAAAAGAATATCCGAACGTTTCTGTAGTATGCGGCATACCGGATATCGAACATGACGCCAGTAGTAACACGCGACTGGTACGGTACCACCTGCATTGGTACTGAGAGAACAGAACTTTCGGTTAGGAATTGCTTTCCGAAAAGGGGTTGGGCAGGGCCGAGAGGGTTTTAGCATCGAGCCACCGCTTGATCGTCGGTATCGCGAAGCTACCGGCGGAACAACCGGTAATTTCGTCAGTCGAGTGAATTTTGTAAACGGATCTGAAACTCGCCTAACTTTCCAACGGTATCCATCACTTCGTAACACTTTTTCCCAATCCCTCTCCTCCGCCGCGCCGAACGATTTGTGCGAATTGCAAGTTGGTATCTGGAGGTAAAGTTTTGATTTCGGACTCGCTAAGCTTTGACTCGTGAATCAGTCGTGAATTAACATCCGTCGATTAAAGATAGTATTTCGCCTCTAAACTTTGTATTTCTTCGAAAGTATCGTCGATAGATTATTTTCAGTATCATTAAAATTATTTTTTTCCCGTATTTTACTCTCATGCTTTATTCTTTTATCCACTTTTGATAGTGCGAAAATGTATAAAAATGTATTTGTGGCATTAAGCCATATATTAATGTTATCTTCTGTATTATTATCTATTCCGATTTTTTACTTTTATTTTTGGTGGCAATCTATTTAGAAAAATATTTTTTGTAGTTATCTTTTAAAAAATATATATATAAAGCGTGTATTGTATGTTATTTTTCGTTATTTATCTTTTCAAGAAATTATAACTAAATATTTCAGTATAATTAATATTATACGTTTAGAGAAGCGAATACACAGAGTTAGTGTGAAGTAATAAATTTTGCACATATTAGTATCTTTTGATGATCGAAATAATTATTCATTGTGCAGCAATGTAATATAATGTACGTCACAAAGTGTCTAAAGTGAAGGCCGATTCGTGGTGCGGCACTTTACACTGATCCGATCGCGCGCATATGCGATCGTTAATGCGTCATTAACTGCGGATCAGGCGATCTTCGGCGTTGTCCGTCGGTAGAAACAATATGCTGGCTATTAATAGAGTTTCTATTAAGCGCTAGGATAATCCAAATTCTCGGGATAATACTCCGGCCACAATTTCATTTTCCATTAACGCCAGCGTGGAGATCGATTGCTTTGCGATCATCGGCACTATTATTGCCCCGGCGCCAATAATGGAAGGTACATACCATGATGATTAACCGCGTTACGTTCAACTAAATCGGCCCTAATTTGGTGACAATTTTTTTTTCACCGGGGCGTTGTCGCGACTTGATGGAAAGTGTAATTGTGCGTAGACAAGCGATTGTGATGTCGATCGAACGCGTCATTTAATGAGAGTATTGCACCGCGATTACGTCAAGAGGTATTTTTATGATAGCGAGGGAAAAAGTTACATCGAACAGAATAATATATAAAGTACACAAGCGGAGAGACATTAATTGAAAAAGATGAATTAACTATTATTTACAGCGGAGACTCCGCGGAGAGCGGGGAACGAAGCAATACGACGAGACTTTATATTCATCGGGGAGCCATCGTTGATTTTCAGGGCGCAGCAGAATTTTTTTAATTCCCATAATTGCGAACGATATGGCGCAATCTACCATCGCGCGAGAGAGCCGGTTATTGCAGCGTTCATTAGAATATTTCGACGCGGCGCCACCCAGAACCGCGAAGGGGTACCAGCAGCGCGGTTCGAGATAGCCAGTTTCCAAAGTTAATAAATCATTCCTGTAATTGCCAGTAATTCTGTAGTTTCCACCACACACCACTTTCCGCCTCAACTTTTCGTATAACTTGGCGCAACTTCGACGCGAAGATCGGTACGCCGTTTTCACTCCGCCATCGAAGCGAGCTTTAGTGAGATGGGAAAAGACGAAGGAAGAGGATGTGGAGGAAGAGGAGGAGAGAAAAAAATATATATAACGCGGTCCATTTACGCGGAGGAGTCGACTTATCGACCGACCGGCTCAGCCCCCAGTATCCTTCTTTATTGCAGTTTACGATCCTGCTTTTCCACGATTCCTATTGCATTATCATGTTTTACCGTCATGCTCTATATGTTTCATTTCATATATACGTCATTTGCACAGCGGTTGGTCGTATGATACGTTTCTCGTTAACCTTTGCACTAAATTGCTCGAGACTTTATCAGATTAACGCGTATTGCATAAAATGATATTTATGTCGTTCATATAGACTCGGACAGGAATAAAAAATATATTTAACAATTTTAGAAATAATCTTTCTTTAACATTATAAATCTTTTTTTACAATTTTTAAATGTATTATGTTAATTATTTTGATAAAATTATATTTAAAGTAAATTTATATTTAAAATTTACTTGGATATAATCGAAAAATTAGAATGTTTTAATCTGTTTAAAAACTATATAGCACGTTATTCAAAGTGAAATTAATATTACATCAAAATTTTGAATCGATTGATCGTGTAGTTTCTAAGGAAATAAAAGTTTAAGTTAAAGTTTTATACATCTTATAGAAAATGCACTAAACAGTTGATATCACGTCATGTTACTTTTTGAAATGCTTCGATACACATACAAATTATATGAAGTTAGAGAGAAATCTTTTTGTTTGTCCTCGAAAAAGCTTAACTCCATTTACTATGTTTTTTACATACATATGAAAAGTTGACGTGCTTATGAACTAAAAATGATTTTTGATGAATTAAAGAAATGTAACGGAAAATGTGGCTACAGTTTTAAAAGATAATTTTAAAAAATTATAAAGATATTAATTAAAACTAAGGTTTCAGATGTAAATAAACAAAGTTGCATGTTAGCTGTCCAATTATATTTCGCCTGATAATTTAATGAGAAAACTAAGAATATGCGTAAATACGATGCAAAATATTCCAAATTTACATTTAGCCACATTTAAACATTTCATAAATTTATTTTTACGCAGTTAAAAGCAATAATGATCTCATAAAATTTAAATACATGACAAAATTCCAAAAATTGTTATTTTCTTAATAATAACAGCCGTTTTTTTGCTGAAGTTGCTCAGTCATACATCCTTAATTTTAAATGCACCGAGATTCGTGCAAGTCGTGCACGGTATAAAAGTATAGAAACTCCCGACGATGGGAATCACCTACGCGGCATCAGCACGCATGTCACTCCTCGTTGCAAAGTAAGGAATAGTGAAGCATTATTTTTTACCAGGCATTACGCGCGTTCTTCCCGTCGGATATCCTTCTTGCGGGATTTCGCACGTCGCGGCTCGCCCGAAGAGACGGAATTATTCGATGTAGATTACGAAAGGAGCCACGGACGGCCACGACGAACGTCGCCGTCGTCCAGGGGGGATCAAATGGTCCTACATGTTAAATAAATGGATTCCTCTTTCTCTACGCCGGGATAAAGCTCCGAGTAAAGTACCGCGATGCGACCGCCGATCGCATTGCGCGCGCCATTCTCGAGTCTCAAGAAATTTTCAATCAAACGTTTGGAATGCCCGGGGCCATCTACATCGAATGCCACGACGAGGAAATAATGCGTGGCCGCGAGGAAGCGAGGGAATTCCCCCCTTCCTCTCCCGCCCCCATTTCCGCTACCCCAACCACCGGCAACCACCGTCGCCGTGAGGGGGGTTGGCTCGGCGCGCGTTCTTGAAGGCACCCTCTTATCCGTGACATACCAATAATGGATGCGGGATTAAAGGGCCGCCAGGTTCGCGGATTCGACTCTCGTATACGCAGTGCAGACACATTTGATTTACGAGCTTGCTCGCGTTTCTGGATTCTTTTCCACGTCAGCCGCCCGGGATATAAAGCACGGGATGGGCTCCATTTTTGTTTATTCTGGAATTTTACCAAGGAGAGTTTTACCCCGCAGGAACGACCGCGCCGACTTCGGACCCGTTCTCTCTCTCTCTCTCTCTCTCTCTCTCTCTCTCTCTCTCTCTCTCTCTCTCTGTCCTCTCTTTCTTTCATCCTTTTCCTCGCCTCACTGCTTCCCTGTTTCCCCCATTCCCATCGTATTTCCCTAGACTCGCTGCAGAACGATGTGCCCGAATGAATAAAGGACAGCGGTACGTACACGATCTTCCACCTTTATCGCGTTAAATTTTAACGTTTTTCTGATAAATTTAGCGTTTGGTTTCAATGTGGGAGAAAATTGGTTTATATACTTTAGTTTTTCTCCTTATGGACATTAAATGTTCTGTCAATCAAGCGCTTTATAACGTAAATTTTAGTTAAAATAAAGTTCGAAATTAATTTATCAGAAACCAACATTTGAAATTGTTTGTTTGAAATTAATTAACTAAAACTTAACAGCGGGGGAAAAGTCAATTCCGAGTTCGGCAAAGAAACTGTCAACAGCGTTTGATGTGCTAGTGATGTGATACGCTTCATAGATAAACTTCGAGAAACTATGATTCAGCGAGGGTACTCCAATACATTTTTTTCGAATAAAACAAGCCACGAGACATGGATGAAAAATCTGTTGTCTGTTGTCGCGGCTGTTTGTACGATAACTATTGACGAGCGTGACGGGTATTGCTGCCGTGAGGTCGCCAAGCTTTTAAAAAAAGAATGATTTTTTTGGCATTCCACCGTCGGTTGTTGTCGTTTCGCTGGTTAATGTCGTTATTTTTTTACGCGACAATTAGCTTCAAAAATTAACAGTGTTAACAATATGGATTGTTTGTACAAAGAAGAATCGTTTGAAATTGCACAGAAAGCAATTAGGGTTTTATTTTAATGAATAAGAACTTTTTTATACAGTTATATGTAAATTGCATATTAATATCATGTGGCACACGAATATTTAATTAATGATAAAGCTATTTAGTGATCTGTTGTAAAATTGTAAAATTTTAATTTTGTTTTGGCTTTAGGATTTTTTCGCAATTTTTTTTTACGAAAATATTTTTTTATCTAATATTATGAAAGTTTTTTTATAAAAAATGGCGCACTAATACATTAACGTGCACACATTTGGTTGTTTAAGGTCGTGGGATTAAATATTTTTATGACCATTTTTCTGGTTGACTTTACGATCTTTCTACTAAATTCACCAAGACTCTTTCGATATTGCGACATTGCGTGCGATCTTTAAGACTCTCTAGCTATACGTGACGCGAGTATCCGCATACTGCTCATCCACTTTGAAACTCCACTTGACATTCACTTCCGACATCAAAATTTTACGTATCTGCAGCACGACAGAGTTCTCGAGACTACTCCTCTCCATCGTATCTTTCGTGGACGAAATTTATTAACGTGACGAGAACGGCCGACTTTTAAACCAGTCCTGTTAGTTTATTACGTATGATAGTTGTAATAATAAATTTGAAATAAATGCACAATTATTTGATAATACTATATTATTTATCTTTGATTTAAGATTTAATAATTGCACGGGATATAAATTGCATCGATCGGGAGTGAGAAAAAATAATTACAATCCCTTGTCGATTATGAATATTAATTTTTGTGTAATTATTTTCAGTGAATTTAATGTTATTACATATGAGTTGTCACGTATGATAGTATTAATATGCATTTTTTTTTATATTAACAAAAAATGTAATTTGTTTCGTACATTTTCATGTACGGATTACTAATATCTGTGGCTTGTGAGATGTGCAACGCTTCTCTATAACAGTAATTTGCATAATTCCGTGCGAATAACTCGACTGCGTATAATCGCAGTCCTTTTTACGCCAATATCTCGATACTCTATCATCACTATCTCCCTCCGCAATGTACTCTGTCATTGTACCGCAAAATCCGCGCGAAGTAACACAATTATTGCACGTCGCCACCGAGGTCATCTATCAACGAACATTTTCGTGTCGCGTCGCAGCACCGCCGGCTGCATCGCCGGAATAATTGGGACATGCATACCGTGTAACTGTTCTACGCGAGATAATTGCGTTCCGCGAAAATTCGGATATCAATCCACGAATGACCGGCTGCCCTAAATTTATCTGCTCCGAAAAAGAGAGAGAGAGAGAGAGAAAGAAAGAAGGTTGGAAAGAGGGAGCGCCATAAAAGCGACCGACTTTTCAACCGTGGCGAGCCACGAGTTTACGACGACGCCCGTTTCCTGCGTAAAGGGCAAAGGGTTGGTAGGGCGGGAATAGACCAGCGTGGCTTCGAAGTAGAACGTCGATGCGCGTGAGAGGGCGGCAGGAGGAATTGAGAGGGCGACGTGCGGTAACCCGGTTGGACGTAGTCCAGGCATTCTGGAATCCCGACGGTCTCTCGGCCAGCTGATCGACTGACCGGCCACCGTCAGACGGACGGATGGATGGAAGGGCAGCAGCATAGGAGACTTGGGGGGGATGGGGCTCCCGTCCGACCGGCGCCGCGACGCCTCCCGGCTGCTCTCCGATGTTCTCCAGTTAGGAGAGCAAGGGAAAGGGTTTCGTTGCCGACTCTCTCACGCGGCGCGCGCCCGTACGTAAAATCGAATTATTAGTTACCACGCGCAGGCACAATTCACGAAAACATCTCGTTAAATCATACCCCCTTCGCCTATGAACCCCTTCGGCTGTACGTTCTCGCTTGAGTTTGATGTTCGTTTCCGTCACGTTTGAAAACAGGGAAACCACTCCACGTCACGCCATCGCTTTCTTTTTTTTTTCCTCTCTATATTCTGTTATTTTTCTCTTTTGTTCTCTTCTTTTTAAGTTTGAATTTAATTTTTGAATTTAATTTATCTTCTGTATTATTGTTTTGATTTATCTATCGAAGTGAATCGAAATGTTATCCCTATTTAACGAATCGCATTCTTTTTTATTCTAGTGCGGAGAATTAATGTTTTTATACTTGAACATTTTTTATTTTTTATTAATTAATTAATTTTTTTGAAATACCATTTGTCGCATATCTCTAATTAAAAATAATTATCGAAGAATTGTAATAAACTTCTAACGGTATATTTTATTTAATTCGAATTCTCGCGTGGTATGTGGTTCTCCGAATTTACAACTCATTCGTTTCATTTCCCGAAATTCGCAACTATTAAAGCCGGAAACTATTTCGCATTGTTAACTTCTAGTCAGCAGAAGTAATTTTGCCTTAATTTAGCAGCCCCGACCTGCATTGCGGAGCATAATTCACCTTCTCGGTGGAGAATCATCCCCTTAAGACGATATTTGTTGCGAGGCGACATCAAGCAGGGATTCACGAGGAAGCTCATAAACCGAGGGCAGACCTTGTGAAAATCTTTCCCCTTGGACATTAAGAACGCTCCAGGTCGCGTATCTCACCGCAAAACAAACAGGGCTCTCGTTATGCCCTGCGGGGCTTGTGTAGAGTTCGGCAAACATTCGATGAAAGGTCAACGATACTCTCGACGACAGTCCATCGAGCTCGTGTTCAATGGGTGGACCTGGGTGTGTCTCCCCGCGCGAGACACATGGGGCTCATAATAACGACGAAAAGGCCACTGGTTCCCCGTGAAAGTTTTCTCCGGTTAAACGAGATTAAGTGACATAATTTGCCCGGAACTCGCCGGACTAGTTACCGCATACGCGCCGTCGAAGTGATCTCATGAGCGAAATTTAGAGAAAGAGAGAGGCTCTCACGGGCATTAAGCCGGTTATGGTTCTGACCCGGAAAAGCCGCTGGCGGTTGCATTTTTGGCAATGGAACCCTGTACACGGTCGGATGATTAATGCGGGCCTCCACTTACATCGTAAACACCGCGCAGTCTGGTTATTGCATATTCCATTACGGTCTGCGCAGCAATATGCTTTGAAGGAAAACAGCGGATGCGGAATTGACGTCGAAGTCGGTTTCGTATGTCTTGCGCGTACGAGTTAGTCCAAATTGAGTGTTTTCCATCTGGTCTACCATGCATTTCTCGCGATTGATCATCGGGACGTAAAATATTCAAATTGGATAAAATAATACTTTTGGTAGTCTCGCGACGTTTCTCTTTTCGATTTGCGTCAACCTTTGCTTCACTTTATCCTTATTCCATGCATTTTTAATGTAGATACTTTGCGATTTAATCATAGCATTAACAGTTCATGGTCATGGTGGATGTAAATATCTATTAATCAATCTTTCTTAGATACTTTCTGAGCGAGCACGTTTCTTATTCAGAAGAAATTGGATCAAGTATATATTTTGCATCTTCAAATCCTTTTGTATAAGGACACCAGATAGATCAAGAAAACGAACCATTTAAATTGTGTGATTTTCTACTTGTATTTTTAGCGCTTTATTTATAGACCTTATTTACACTTTGTGTACTTTTATAATATCGGCTTCTGTATTTCTCAACGTGACACTCAACACTAATAATTACAAAGTTAAACTAACAAAATTGTTAAAACTAAGGTCTTCTGTTAAAGATCGGGAGAGATTAGTAATTTGTGTTACTTTCGAAAGAACTCTCATTATCGAGCCATATGTGATGGTGCGCAATGCGCGAAGCGTATTTTCTTCTTTCTCCTCGAGATCGAATTACGTGTCTCGAATCTTCTTGGAGAGTAGAACTGATTACATTGGCGAGTTCATTTTTCGCAAGGATCTCCGCGGCTTAGTGGGTGTCGATGCTTCTTGAAGATCCAATCGCGGGCCTGGAGTATATAGCACGGTCAAGGTAAATGCAGGAACAGGGTCTCCGTGATCGGTCCGCGATTTCACGCGCACTACGCTCCGTTGATTTTCAATCTCGATGAACGGAACTAGCGTTGCGCGCGGAAAAAGTATCCCGATAACATACAGTAAATACAGAAATGCAATGCTCGGAAAGTGTCGAATGCACTGGTGTAGAGACTATCGAGCGATAGCTCGATGTGACGTTCAGAAAAGAGGAGGAAGAGGAGGAGAGAGCCTTTTTGCTAAAGGGGTGATCAGAAGAGGCGGCATGAGAAGCTCGCAGATGGCGAGGCAGACGGATGCGAAAGCCGCCGGTTTCGAACGACGAGACGAGTATCGCGCGACCGATCGCGCAGATTGAGATGGGCAAGTGAAGAGATACGGACGGAATAGAAAAGTTAGGCGGAAAAGAAGAAAAGCAAGAGAAAAAAAACACGGGTGGAAAGACCGAAGCGTGAAAGGGGGACGGGCGCGAAGGTCGGCTTCGGATGACTTGAGGGGTGTGTAAGAGCGGGTGCTGAAAAATCTTTTCCTTTACCGGTGCCATCCGTCCCACGTCCGTATAGGCCGCGGCTCTCTCTTCCTTCCTCTTCGCCATCGGCCTTTCGTTCGGGGATAGAGCGAAAGGAAGTACCGAATGCCCGAAAGACGGCGTGGTTGTTCGGCACGGTGTGTGTCCGATGTTATCTGTGGTTGCCATGGGGATGCTATTGATTGGCCGACGCGCCGACAGACGTCACGGGAGTCGCGGCGCCACTCCGACTATTGCCCGCCGCCCGCGCCCCTCGATCCCGCGGACCGGCCGCCACCCCCTGCTGCCCCTCGTTCTCTCAGTGGCACCCTCATTCGCCTCAACGTGCCCGCACACGATGCAGGTCGCCTGCACGTACGTCCCCGCGCCCGATACACGTGCACGTGAATCGGCATGAGTGCGACACATACACGCACACATGTTTGTCTAACTACCCCCGTATCCCGTTTGATAACCCCGAACTCCTGTGTCGTACAGAGGCGGACTCCCTTTAATCGTCCTCTCTGGAAATGCTGTTGGGCGAAACTTCTTAGTATATGCCTCGCTCGACGCAGGTGACTATGCGAATTGCTCACATGTACGTAGTGTATGTAGCATGGCCTATGTAAACAAGTCATCCGGCTGGACTTTCGGCGTGGGTGGGCATCGGCTGTGCACCCGACGGTGTTCGGTGATTTTCGTTTGTAGTTATTAACGAGAAGAACAATTTGTGGGCCACATAGACTTCGCGGATATTGCCGCGGAATGATGAAAAGGGGAGCTGAAGTGGCAATGTGCGGCGCATGAACAAGCGCCGGGCAAGAGCGCGTGTCTACTACTTATAGAGAGAAAACCGCCAGCGCGACGACTTCCGCGACCCGGAGCAGCCGTCCTGGCGCCCGGCCGGTCGTATAAAACGCCGGAGGGTTTCCCCAGGCGTTCGCGGTTGCACGCGAGTTCCAAGGAACGGAAACGCCCGGCAATGTGAGAGAGAAAGAGAGAGAAGAAGAGACGGCGATAGGACAGTTAGGTGCGACCGACCGAGGGACAGACGTCGCCGTCGCTACGTCGTGTCTCGGCTATCGTGTCGGTTTGACTTGATCGCGATCTCAGGATCCCTTTATAGATATTTATTAGTAGACTTACATCAGAATAAAACATCTAACGCAAACAACTCGATATATGAGCTGTAACTGTGTCTGGAACAAATAATTGTACTTTTTCTTAATAACACAATTAAAATTGAGAAGGCGCTAATAACAATCGAAGCGGATCTTAGTGTTTAAATAATATTTTATATGATTTTATTTAATTTTCTAGTTTTTTAAATTACGCGATTACTTTCAGTCTTGAAACGCAGTTCTTAAAGTGAATCAAAATAACAGAATGTCAACAATAAATGGTAATTTAATAATACTAAAGTATTATTTTAATTGTATTATATACTTCATAGTCTTATATCAATTATTGCTTTTTATTTAGTAACATTTTGGAAAAGTACTATGAAATAAAAAATTCTTATTGTATGATTATTATTTATCAATCATAAATTTTTAAATTTTTCATAAAACAGTAATTTATTTGACACGATTGTGATCTTTTAATTAAAAAATTAATATTTGTTTTGCATAATCTTTAAATACGTAGATGAAGTGGCTGCAGTTCTCTCTAGGTAGTTTTTAAAAGTATTTTATATTTTTAAATTTGTCACATAGCTGATCAATTTATATATTTCTATTATTGAAGTCTTAAACTTTTATTTTTACATTCTTTTATCTCATAAAGATACAATTAATACAATTTTAATTCTATAATATAACATACTAGTAAACTATTTATCTACTTAGATTCATTATTATTATTATATAATTATTATATTAGTATTATATAATTAACTAAAAGTTTACTTAAAAGTTAAATATATACTTTTATAAAATTTTAAATGAATTAAAGCTTATTAAATAAATTACGTGTGTACACATAATCCTTAATTTAATTATAAGCTTGTGAAAAAGTTATTATATGTATAAAGTATGTATTAGTTAATTGTCAAGTTATAATTAACATATACAAACTTTTAATTATCATATTATGAAAACAGATTTAAATAGTTAAATTTTAGGACCATTAGAAATATTCGAATCATATAGTTATCAGATATTCTGAATTAACAATTAACTAATCTTTAAAATAAGGTAAAAAGAAATGTATTATTATTTTTTATTAATCTCTCAGTAAAGTCGATTTGAATTACAAGAGAGATAACAAGAAAATTGAAGAAAATGTTAAATCTTTTTAAGATTTATATGATCTTTCTGCCTTGCTTGCTTATATAAATTCTTATAAGTATTTTAGTTATTTTTGCTTAGTATTTTAATTTTAACATGATTGGAATCTTAGTGTTTCTTTTGTGACGCGTTTACTCGGCGTGAAACACACATTATATCTGTCTCTTCCAGTTCGTGTTCTATTAAGAGCAAGCGTGTCAGGTGTTGAGTTACAGCCACGGTGTCGCAAAGCCAGATGCAATTACCAAGACGTGGCAACGTGGATGATCGGTTACATCGTGGATGCGATTGGAATATCAATCACGAATATGAGTTTCGCAATTTTGGAATGTTGCTCACGTTACCCACCCTTTTGGCAAAAAGATAACGTCGACATGGGTGAAGGCAATTGAAGGCGACACAGTGCCTCGATTTATTGGCGCCGTAAGGTTTTTTATTACATGCGTAGGACTTTTCGTGGTCTATTAATTTTCTTGTTGCCAGTAAGGTGCACTAAAAATGTTTAAATTGCAAATTTTTATTCATTTATTTAATTTTACGAGATTATTTTTCAACAAACTTAATTTTGTCAAAGATATCGGGTATAAGAACACATTCCAAAACGACTTTTTCAATATTTGATGTAATGCAGCAGTAAAGAAGTCACCAATATCGACATAGATCTCCTAAAGTAATGTAACCTTATTTCTCGGAAACGAAATATTGCATTTTATCAATATTATACTGATGAAAATATTATTTGTTTAGATAATTAATAAAGAGATAAAAACTCATAATTTTGTTAGACGCTATTTTGCTTATTTGACGAAAAACTTAATTATTATAAAACTCGAAACATATCTGATGGAAGTTACTGATAGATTGTGTTTCTAAAGTTTTATTTATTCTCTTTGTTATTTTTAAACTGAATTCTTTAAATTTTTAATTTAGTTTAATAAATATATAAATCAAGTAATGCATCGGTATAGCTATAGACTTTTCTTTATATTGAGAATTAATAGAATAACTTTAAAAATACTTTTTTTTGTATTTAAAATTAATAAAATAATTTTAAAGATTATTACACGTATGTTTCAACGTTACATCGAGAAAAAAATAGCGTTGATTTGACAAAATTTTCCAATTAAATTAAAATTTTGTCAGCTCAAAAATTTATGCATTTAACTTAAATGCACAAATTTCAATTCAAGTATTTATATAGTCGATTAAAATATATAAATACTTGAATAGACAAAATTTAATTTAGCTGAAAAATTCAGTCAAATTAAAATTTTTTTCTCAGTGTATTACGATATGTTAAATATATCAGAGATGATAAAATAGACATGGAAGTATTTTATTGAACATTTAGATATTATTTAGGAATAAGACAGTTAATATCACTGTAAGTTTGAGACGTCTTACTTATGTTGTCTCATCCTCCTGGGTTTGCAAGTAGATAGATTACAGGCGGCAGGTACTTCGGTATGCGGGAGAACCGCCCGCCTAATGTAATGATTATTAATTGCTGCGGTGACGATATGCAGTGCACGCAAACGCGGCGGTTGCACCTGCACCGGTTTTATTAGCGTCGGCAATTCGGTAGCTTCTCCAACTAATATACATACATCTCGGTATGCACGGATAATAATCGTTGTTTCGAAGTTGGCGCGCACACACACCGCGCGGACATGCCTCGCGCAGCCGGCTTGCCGACTAATGCGTCGTGCTTTACTCTACTTGCTCTAACTGCGGATGTCGTCGTCGTTGGAGTGAATGTCATCACTCGTAATATTATTCGAGGTTTGAGAACCGCGCTTATCCACCTGTCTTAACTGTGCATGCTATTAAACAGGTCGCAAAGGCAGTTGAGATTTAGTTTGACTTAACCTTTTGGTGACGAGTCTTTACTTAGTACAATATTAAGAATAACATTTTTCTCGGGTATTGGAATTTCTTTTTAATAATTTCTAAATGCCTATTAACATTGATTTTTTTGTTAATTTATGTTCTTGTTGGTTTAATAATGTTGGTTGAAGAAACTTAAGATATTGCATTTACATCATTTTAGTATGAATGTTTGTTGATTAACGGTTTTTCAGGCATTTACTTTGACAATTTTTTTATTTGATTAAAACAAAACTGTCTAAAACAGTTAATGAATTTTATGTTTGAAAATTTCTTTCTATAAAAAACTTCTGACTTTTAAAGTACCAATTTTACACCTGTATAAATAAATATGTACGAGTCAATAACAAGGTTAGCATCAAGCGATGTGATAGTCGTATGACATGTAACTAATTTATGACACGAACTTAATACTTTACCGGTTAAGAGAGAATCCTGGCGTTTAATAAACCTGTGACTATCATATCGGCGGTATTTTGAGGCAAGTGCTATCTAAGGATCATTAGTCATCCCGAAACTTTGCTATGGAAAAGATCAAGTATTACCGATAATGTTTTGCGTAAGTTTGCTCGCTAGACACAAAATCTCGTGATACATTACATATCATTAGTATGTCAATTTATCATTTCACTATGTTTTGTTGAGAAAATCGAATTAATTCTCTCTCCCTCTCCCTCTCTGTCTCTCTATCTATCTTTTTCTCTCCTTGTCTTTTCCTCTCTTTATATATGTATTCTATATGTATTTTGATTAAACATATCTGTAGCATGAATCAATTATATGAAATAGCGAAAGCGTCAATCAATTGATCGATCTGGCATCGAAAATAAAATTTGACAAGCGGAGCTTGTAAATTGCAACGTGATGATCGTTTAATTTTTGTCGTTAGTCCTTCGTTATTTTCTGCTCGGTGTCTTTGCGGTCTTTCATTTTTGCACGATAAAGTAAAAAGATTGGAACTGACAGGCGAGAGAACACGGAAAGGGAACGAAACTAATTGCGGTGCCGCGCAGCTTGCTAGTTCCGTTATAACGACGATGCCATCTTGCTCGAATCTCCCGATACGTCTTGACGTATTTTCGATAGTACGAAAACTTTCATTCGCCAGATTATAACGAAGGCACTGCTGTTCGGTAGAGATGGCCCATTCTTGACGGGCATTTCCATCCTCGAGCGACTCGTTATCCGCAGGGAATTTATCGAACCTTTTTTCAATTTTGATTTCTATCTTGCAAAAACTTATGCGTTAATAAAGATTCTAATAAAAGTTAATAATGATAAAATCTATTGACAAGAAAAAGGATGTAAAGAAGTGTTAACAATTTTTTTTACATGTTACATGTATTGATTAACATATATTTATTTAAAACCGACCTTTTTAAATCGGATAGGAAAAACTATGACAGTATTTAAAAAATAACAACTTACCATTCTTTTGGAAAGGAATAGGCATTTGAATCTCATTAACAACGTAGAAAAGTTTGTTTTTTTCTAAAATAATATATTAAAATAAAATGCTACGCACGAATAAGTAAAAAGGAGAAGTTATTTTTGAAAATATTGAAAACAGTATCTATATATTTTGAGCGAGTGGCGCCATCGGGATCGATTTTATTTACGTGAGACTTGATGTTAGACGTATACATAAGACCCCAGCAAAAGAAACGGACGGTATGCTGTTAGCAAATACAATAGCAGGTACACGATATACGGTACGAAGCAATCCGATTTACGTATAGGCAAATGCAACATCGCGACATGCTGTTTCGATACGCCAATCGGCATGATTTTATTGTCCGCCCTAGTGACTGCACGCCGAGAGTTATCCTTCTTCTTTACCCTTCTCTCGTCGCTCCCTTTCCCTCTTTTTTTTTTTTTTTTTTTTTTGTTATTTGTACACCAAACCGAGCCGAGTTGTTGCAGTGCTACGGCAACGACGACGGCGTCGGTGGCGGCAGTAGCGGCAGCAGAAAATCTCAAATAAATCCTTTCGTAATCCCGCATCACTCCTTTCAGCCAGTCCGGATTTCTACTACCTCGCTTTTATGCCACCTCCGCACCCTCCCAAAACTCTTCCCCCTTTCTCTTCCGTCTCCCTGCCCGTCCTGTCAAGAGAGATTCTACAATTCCACCGTCTCTATCTGTCTCCTCCCTCCGCGCTTTCCCCGTCTAACATTACCCCATTTTCGCCATTTTTTTTCTTATCCTTTGCTCTCGATCCCCGCTGCGCCTTTGCGAGCTCGCGCCCTCGCTCGGTATCTTCTTCCTTTTTCGTTTATTTGCTGTTCACATATCCCATTTGCGTAATTTCGCTAGTTCTCCAGTTTTGATTCGAACTCAAGTCGGTTCTGCGTGCCACGATCGCATTTGTTTCGTTTGTTTTTCCTGGGCGACCCTCAATAGAGACTTCCTCGCCATTCATGCGTACCGTCATTACGATATCTGGCGCCGCGAATTGCAGTTTGAAATGGGGTTCGCCTGGTTTTGAAACTACGTTCGTCACAGTCGGGAGCGCCAACCGGAATTGATCGTCATGCTGCGGGAAACGAGACAAAGAGATTTATTGAAACAGCACGAACAAAGGGATTTTTTAAGCTATTTGTCTTCCTTTCTTTTTTGGCGAAATCGAGAGCAACCGCCTCATTCTACCATATGCTCGTGTCTACATGTGGGTCTGTGCGTTTTTTCGCTTTCCCTTTGATCTATTTATCGCCCTATTATTGCATCATCGAATGCATCTTTGCCCGGTTGAAGTCATCGTTTGAGTTATGCCATAAGATATTTTGACTTCTTATCGCTGTAAAGGAGCACCCGTTTCATAAGTATGAAAAAATACGCAATTTTTTTCTGTCGAAGGAGAAAGTTGTCTCTATTCTCGTATCCTTGTGTCACTTTTATCCGGCTTACATTAAGCCACTTTTTTAGTCTTTATTTGTTAGTCTTTAATTAAGGATTATATTGCGGGAGAAATCGCGACTGGATGAACGTGATATAATATCGATGAAGAAAAAAAAAATATAAGCAAAAACATTTTTAAATAGTATTTCGTTATTTTTAGAATATAATTAAAAATTGCGTGTAAGTGAAATCTTTGATGATTTTATGGTTGTATGTTTAGTAATAATAATTAATTAAATTGCTTCCGTCAGCAACGGAATGATATATTTGATGAAGTAATCAAAAAAGATCCGTTTTCAGTTTTTCTGAAAATTGAACAAAGCTAAATAGTTAACTCATACAACCAAATTCTAAATAATAAAACAAATTTTTGTTCAGTGTATATTTATAATTTAGAAAATCGGCCGGGTTTAATTAAAAAATTGAGATGATTATTATGTAAGTTTTTAAAAATAATAGTCGCCAGATTCGGAAGAGAAGGATGAATTTAAGAAAATAAATATTAAAGATATGATGAAGCTCTTTGTCTTGTAAAAATTATCGAAAACACGGGGAAATAATTCCGATTTAGTTCTACGTCTGATTAGGTCGTTCGTTTGCCCGTGTCATACTTGACCCTCGTTAATAGCTCGATCAGATCGTAGGGAGTTGATGCGAGCTGCTAAATTATTTACCTCGGGTGGCTTTATCGTTTCCAAGGTAACGATTTGGCGATTTGGCCATTGCCGTGATTATGTATGCAGCGACTCTCTGATCTGATAATACATCGTGCAGTGTGCAGTGTGCAAGAAGCGTACGTTATCGTGTGCAAACCGATAACGCGAATCGAAGGGATACGCTTGGATACGCTTTTGGAAACATTAGGCAAGTTCTTTTGAAGAAAATAATGATCGAGCTATAATCTTAATATTATGATCAGATAATTTGAGTTTTAGATTGCCTGCAATTAATTTTTGGAATTTAAGTTATCTGAGTTACAATTAAAGCCGCTAATTTTAAAAAATTCTCTTTATGAGGATATATGGAAATAAAAGTAAGAGAGAACAAAATCTTTATTTCAATTATTTGCAAAATTAAAATATGTGTTTTGTATAAAACAGTTGCAAATGAACATAAAAGTTTTAAACTTTGACATTGGATCTTATTATATGTATATTTATTAATATAATAGACCTGAATTATAAATCGAAAAATAAATTGAAAATAACAAGGAAACTAAATTAACTTTACTTTAGTCTTTAATCTTTTAATCTTTGAAAGTTTCCAATCACTTATGTGCAATTTTAGCTTCTCAAAAGTTAGTAGCATTGAAAATTGTTACTTTATGATACGAAGTTCGCACATAATAAACAAATAACATATAAGTAGGCCATATAAATTGATCTTTAATGAGTCTGTTGTTTCTAAAAAAAAATATTTTAAACTTATTCCGACTTATTCCAAAAAAATTGATACATATGTTAATCTTTGCAGTTAGGAAGTTGAATGATATTGTAATATTATTACATCATAACATGTTATAATACAATGTATATAATAAACTTTGTAGCCAATTTTTATAAATAGGACCTGTACTACTTCGTCGTGTTTTTGTTGTATTAAACAGACGCAGTATTGCCGGTTCTAATTTTTTAGCTCTTTTTACATGTTTCTTACGACATATCTTTTAAATATAATCCTAGATAGTAGACAAATTAGATGGAAATATATGGCAAGTGAAGTAAATTGTTTAAATATGTAATAATTTAATACACATTCATATAGTTTTATTTTCGGGGAAGTTGTCGACTAACAAGTTGCTAACCGCTCGACGTTGGCATGATCGACGGGCACGTAGCGGAAAGTTCACGTTCGCCGTCTGGCTCGACGACGATAACAAATTCATTTCGAAGCCGCCGTAAACGATCCCCTGTTGAGCTATCCGCGAAAGTGCGCCCGAAGCTTTCGTAATTTATTAAAACGTCGCAGACACGAAAATTCGAACGAGCCTTCTGCCTTCTCGAGCCTTCCTCTCCCCCTCCCCCTCGCCGCCCCCCGCGAGCCACCACTTCCCTCCTGCCTTCGCCAGCCCCAACGCGGATGTCTAACTCCTTCCTCCGTTTCTCTTCGGGGTCGCTGTAAAATTTTCAGTGGATCCTGCGCAAGCGGAAAGTGGTACCTGGGTGGTTACGACGGACCCACGTCCACCATTTACACACGTTTTCCTCGTGTGTAGCTGGCGCGTAAAACGATCGTGAGGGCGGGGTGGAGGGGGGGTGAGGGGAAGGGGGAGGACCGGGGACGGCCGGGGCTTGGCACGTGGAATAAGAATCCAAAAAGACGAAGGTGAGGAAGACGACGAAACGGCTCCCCGGGGTTTTCCCCAATCAGCCGGCGCCGGGGCGAGCTCCGCCGTTGCTCCGCGGGGCTAAAATGCAGTCTCGTCCCCCCCGCCCCCGTTTTCCGCCGGTATTTTCCCACCTAAGGCCGCCGCGCGGCCGTCGAGTACGCGCGAACTCGCTAATGCCGCACTAGCGTTGCCGCGAAGCATCTTGCAGCCGGCACACTCGGGGCAACTTTTATACGCTCGTATGGATTCCATTAGTAATCTTTATGCGATCTGTTAACGCGCACCGTGCAGAAAGTCGGAAGAGTCCTCGGAGGATTTCTTTATTCTTCCGCACGCCGGTTCGCACGACTTTTATAGCGGAGCACCGCCGGAGCTGAGTCTGCACTCGCATCGCGCGCGTCGTTACGTTTATATCGTTCTGCGAGAATTTCGGGGATTAGAACGTCGATACGATTGTTGAGTACGTTTTGTGCAAGTGACATTTACTCGTGAGAGTATCGAAAAAGAGAGAGAATTCTAGAACTATCACTTCAGCCATTTGCGATCAATTTTTTTTTAGGAAAAAAAATTTCGAAACGAAATTATCCATTGTTGCAATTGCTTGAGCTTTAATATTAAATGTCTAGTTAATTTTGACATATATATAGTCATATTAGATTATGAACGAGACAAAACTTCAATTTTGATATTGAATTATGTGTACGGAGAAACATTTCCCGTTTCTGTTCTGTTTATAAATATCGTTATTCTTTTTGTAAAAATTCTTTAATTTGTAAAAGAAATGATTTTTACTTTGACATTTTATAAATCAATGGAGCGAGACATTCTTTATACAAATGATTTAATTAATTTTGAATTAATGAACATTCTTCAATTGAGTTATAATCAATTCGAACTCAATTAAAAAATATTTTATTAATATTGGGAGCTGGATTAGGAAAATGATATACCTTTTTATTGTCAATTATAAAAATATTATGTTTTTGGTATTTTATATTTTGCTTGTAAATAATGCATATTCAAATAATATATGCTTAATCTATATGAGTCATAATGATATTACTAATAACGCCTACACCTTTCTCGAGCATCACTATTGCTGCGATGTTGCGAAATAAAACTGCGCGCAAAGTATAGTATCCGGCTGCCGTGCAACTTCTGCATACCCGCTTTAAGCGATTCTGTTAGTAACCTTTATACTGCTGGGGAAAGAAGGAAAATCCTTCGAGAATTTTTCCCTGAACGGCTTACCTCTCGACTTTCAAACGAGACCGTTCCGCCATTTTATGCATAGTGGTACCGAATAAAGTCATGGCAAAGTAACAAAGTAGTAGATAAAAGTTAACGTCAATGCTCAACGAAAAGAAATGTTATTCTACCTTTGCGTTTACGCGAGCTTTGTTTATAACGAGCATAATATTAATACATTTGATTTTTTTTATGTTGCAGGTAAGCGTGCATATTCATCGTGTTATAACGTAAGCGACAGTTTAGCGAGTGATGAAAACGACGTTAAGTAAGTAGTACTGAATACTGAATCTGTAGTATTATTACAATTATTATAGCGTTAAATATTATATACGCCGTAAATAAATATTGGCATGATAAAGTATCGCGACAACTATGCAATGTATCCCGCGTATCATTCCCCGTCAATTAGTAATTAGATACTTGATCATTTGCTTCTCCTATGTGCACATATATTTGATGAAGCCGGGTACACGGCGTGTTCTAATGAGTGCTGTTGGTATCAACGACGCCATAATTGCACCGAATTACATTGCCTCGCCGATCGAATATGCAGTTAATGTTTGGCAAACGTACGTCCGAGAAGTTAATTCACGAAACGCCTAATAACTGATCAAATCCATTTTGTTTCAATGGAAACGCAAACGAATCCGCGATAAAACGGACGGCTATGGAATTCTATTCCTCGGATATTGAATACTGCGGTTTATTTTGATTTTAATAACACGGATATCGTTTGTGTGTATGCGTGTGTAACAACTTTTTTCAGGATACAATGTTTCTCTTTTATATATTTGTAAATCTCCTTGTGTTATCTTGAATATTTTACCTCCGAGAAATCTTTCTCGGGCTTTGATAAGTCCTTACCAATCGATTTGTCAGTTGTAAATACCGCAGTCGAAGCCCGCGGGTCAATCAATACACCTTTCACTCAACATCAATAACCGATAACTTTCGATATTGCAATATCATTCTGCGGGACTTCGTCCGATACGAGACCGCTAAACAATCTTAGTGTGTGTCTACCATAAGACGCCGCTACATTATAGATTCTCTCGCGGACGCGAACCCTAATATCAATCAGCATCGATCTTAAGTATTCCAATAACGACGACATTTGGTTTAGGGCAAGTTAGGTCGCGGCCAATTGCCTCCCGGTTCCAGATCTTAGATCTGAGACGATTCGAGACGAGTCCGAGGACGCTATGCGCAATTAGGCAACGGGATCAATTTGACGGCAGGAGGGACGACTGATCGAGCGATCGCTGCAACTTTGCGTCTCGATTATTGATTCTGGGGGGGCCGAGCCCCCTTGAATCAGCGAGGCAGCACTCGCGTTACTTACAGATACGCAAACATAGAGAAGGTTGACAAACGCTACACGGTTGGAGAGGAGATATTGCCGCGCAATTGACCCTATATCCCCACGGCGTTGCGCAGTATGATATTAGATTAGATTTTGGCAAATTGTCCTCTAGAATTACGCGGACGCACGAGGGAGTCACGTCGTTGTTTACCGTGCGTTAGAATTCGACATTTCGTGAGATTGTTACACCGCATGCAACTTGGAAATGCAACGTGACGCTGTTGGCTGTTGATACATTTGTATGATATATTTGAACGGCACGGCGAGAGAGAGAGAGAGAGAGAGACATTGCAATTTGAATTACTAAACATGTTTGTCACGATACCCTATTTCGTAATTACTTCCAAATTGTTTTTGCTTCAACGGGAAAACAATTTGTAACGTATGAAACAATTCGATTTTTGGATATCCATTAGCGAATGCGATAATCCTATTGTTGACTTTAGTGTTTGTCCGCTATCAGCGCGCACGGTATTTCGACATTAATTACAAAACGTCGCTATTAAATTATCTCATTAATGTGTCTTTGTGGATGAAATTCCTAAAACTTATTCAAGTTCCGCAATTAACTCTTGCTATGTAAAAGATCGTTGCAGTTACGTAGATGCTTCATACGGGATTATCGGAATGAAATT